>NW_026596095.1:6597278-6636414 GCF_907164565.1 Psammomys obesus
CACACACACACACACACACACACACACACACACACACACACACACACTGTGTTCATGTGTAAAGTTATCAAGTATTTCATCTAGATCCATAGCCTACATTCTTGGGATTATAGTTAATTTTAATTAAAATGTAATTTTTTTTTTTTACTACACATATGTTCACTCCAAAACATTTTAAGCCCAAAGTAAAGTAATATGTTGCATTTATTATGGATACACATTATTGAGTCAGTGTAGTTAAAAGCACTTGATGCTCTTACAGAATACCTAAACATGATTCCCAGCAGCCATGTTGAGTGGTTTAGAGCTGCCTGCAAATCCAGTTCTAGTACCTGATGGCCTCTTTTTTGACTCTGTAGCCCGTTCGTTCCTGCCCTAGCACTGGCACAGACACAGGCATGCACACACACAGGAATAAAAATAAAAACAAATTTTCTAAAACACACACTATTTTGACCTTTGTATACCACTGACAGTAAAGGTTACAGTAAACAGTAAAGGTTACAGGAGACGCATTAGCTCTACAGCCTTTGCTTCCTCAAGTCGCCGCATGTATAAACACTATGAATGATGCTTGCAATCTACCCCATTCCATAATTAATTGGCAAATTAGTTAATTTCCATCACAGAGTCCTCCATTAATTCAAATTCTCATCTATGTCAGTAGAGTAACTTTAATTACAAAGTAATATGCATCATCCTTTGAAAAAAAATGTTTAAACCTTGGAGTAAATTTAAGCGCCAGGAGAGCTTATAGACATTGAGTGCTCATTTATAGGAAGTACCAATTTTAAAAGCACACAGACGTTTTAGTTATTGGATTGAAGTGAATTGCTTCCTTTTTGTATGAATGAGTAATTGCTTCCTTTTTGTATGCCCCATTTAAGAAAAATCTGCAAGTGGTGATCAGCTGGAGATAGATTCTGGGTTAGGGATTGGGGCACCTGTCCACTCTAAGCTCTAAGACCCAGATCTGTGCATGTTGCCTTTGTCGCCTTGAGTTCATATGTGTGTTGGTTCTGACGTCTTTAGAAGGTCTACTCATGGGAGAAACAAACTACTATTAAAGGTAGTAGATGCCTCATGCCCAGCAGTAGATGGCCTACTGAAAGTGTATTCAGTGGTTTCCTTGAAAGTTTCCCATCCTTTTTAAAATTTATTCTTAATATGTATATATATAATTTTTAATTTATTCAATTTACATCCCAATTAAAGCCCCCTCCCTCATCTCCTCCTGATCCTGTCCTCACTCCCTCTTTTCCCCTATCCCACCAGCCCCCAGTCCTCAGAAAGAGGGAGCCCTCCTCCCTTACCAACAGGCCACAGACTACCAAGTCTCTTCATGACCACCTGCATCCTA
Organism: Psammomys obesus; assembly: GCF_907164565.1. Taxonomy (NCBI): domain Eukaryota; kingdom Metazoa; phylum Chordata; class Mammalia; order Rodentia; family Muridae; genus Psammomys; species Psammomys obesus. The sequence goes on from NW_026596095.1 coordinate 6,598,639, forward strand.
TTCTTTTGTGGCCTGGCAAGGCTGCACTGCCAGTGTGGAGGAGCATGCACAAGAGTCCATGTCATCTCAAAGTCATATTAGGATTCCTTCCTTCCTTCTTTCCTTCCTTCCTTCCTTCCTTCCTCCCTCCTTACCTCCTTCTGTTCCTCCCTCCCTCCCTCCCTCCTTCCCTCACTTTCTTACCTACTTCTTTTCTTCCTTTCTTCCTTTTCTTTCTTCATTCCTTCCTTCCTTCCTCCCTCCCCCTTCTCTCCATTTATTACTTACTTCTTCCTTCCTTTCTTTTTCTTTTATATTCATTTATTTATTTTGTGTATTTTACCCTACGGGTCCTTTGCGCGCATATATATATATTATGGCTTCTAGTTTTGTGTTTTTATTGAATTTCTGAGCCCTTGAAGGAGTATGTATATTAATTTCTTGTGTCTTTTCTGGGGCTTTTTTCTTCACTTTGTTTATATTATTCCATTTAGAGTTGTTTGTTTTGTTTTTTATTTTATTCTTATTCCTTAGATGCATATTTGTTTTTTAATGAGAGAACGAGAGGGGGTGGATTATGATGGGAGAATAAGTGTCAAGAAACTGGGAGGGGAAGAAGTAGGGGAAAATCTTGTTTCAATAAAAGAAAAGAACAATTATAACTCTAAAACAATGTCTGCAAAACCTACCGTTAATATGATGGAAACTCTGTTTATTCTATAGCATAACTCAGCTTAAGTGTCTATCTCAAAAAAATAAAATAAACTAGGAATAAAGGTAAAGAAAACATCTTTGTTCACTGTGGCCGATGTAAGACTAGTAATTAATAGTATAAAATTATTAGCTCTATCAAGGCAGTTTAAGATTATGTTGCCTCATGTGTAAACTATAATACTAATACCAATATCATAAGATTGTGATGAAAGCCAATGTAACTATTTCCTAGAGAAGTGGCTGGAATGCCCGAAAACCTTATTCAGCATTACTGGAGAGATTCCTCATTGGTCAAGGGCTCATGCTGTTCTCCCTCATAGCACACTACAAATCCACCTTCAGTGATTCTGGTGCCCTGTCATCTAGACTCCTCAGGCATTTGTACATACATACACACAGGCTCATGCTCTCATGTGTATAAATAAATCTTTAATATTAAAAGTCAATTCATGCAAAATTATTAGAAAATGGGTTCCTTTTTTTTAGATAATACAGTTAATCTGTCTTGTTAAATTCTCTTTGCTAGACTGAGGTCACTTTATTTCCTTTTTTTTCAAGACAGGGTTTCTCTGTGTAGCCTTAGCTGTCCTAGTCTTGCTTTGTAGACCAGGTTAGCCTTGCACTCACAGAGATCCTCCTACCTCTTCCTGCCTGCCTGCCTCTGTCTTCCTGAGTGCTGTGATTACAAGTGTGTGCCACCATTCTGGGCTTGAGGACACTTTCTTAAATTAAATCTGAACTATCGATAAAGGCAGGGTGCTCTGCAAATCTTAGAGGATAGACACACGGGTGTGTTCCTTACCACAGTTTGTAGGGCTAGTTTCACAAAAAAAAAATGGTTGGGAAAATGGGTTATATGGAAGGAGTTATTATGCAAGTCATGGGGAGCTTTCAAAATACAATACACAAAGGAACTTTGGCTAAATTTTTATTCACATCATTATTCTATGTTGTAAAACTTTTATGTCCATTCAAATGGAGAAAGCTATTAATAGTCAATCAATGGAGATTAAAATGAATCACGAGTTCTTTTTTTCTTTTTCTGTGCTGGTACAACAAAATTTCCATTGATCATTTTTTGAAATGAGTAATTTTTGGTTTAGGGTTTTTGACGTCTTGATGGATGTCAAGAAAACTACTAACTTATGCTGACGTGATTTCTCATTTGTCTTTTAAAGTACGTGAGCCAAATGCTTTTATGTTTAAGTTCATATACAGTTTTGTTTGGGGCATTTTTACCTGTGGGTTGGACTATCACTACTTCCCATACCTACCTGGTCACCATAGTTCCCTTGGGCACAGTGAGGACCAGGGAGAATTAATAAAGATGGCTTAAATAAGACGTGGTTTATTTCTTTTCATGGAAAAGGAGTGCACTGGTACATTGTGCAGGGCACATGATGACTCTGCATTCTCAATGGCTCTCTGCTTTTTCATGCTGTTAGTTCCACATTTAATTTTCTGTTCAAGTTGGAATCTAAGGCTCTGAAAGGAGAGTGGAGAATGAAAAAAGTGGACACTTCTTCATTGATAATACTCCCTCAAAAATCCATGCTTCCAAATTTATTTTACAAGCTGTAGTTAGCCAAACAGCTTAAGGAAGCAACATGGCAGGACTTATAGACCTAACTGAGAACTTGGCTTTCTGAAAAGTAGTAGGAAGTTGTCATAGGAGACTATCAATCAGAGGTGCTACTTTGGGATATTGTAAAGCTCTGCCTTAGCCATGTGTTGAATTGATACCAGCTGCTGTCCAGCCACAGAAAATTAACAATTCTACAGAGAGATTTGAAATACCAAAGTTTGATGTTTTGCTCCAAAGAGTCTGTCATGCGTTAACCTTTTATGTTGGAAAGCTATGATTCCCAAATCAAATACATCTTTAATTTCTTCACATGAGATTCCTAGTAAAAGTAGATTGGGTAGGTGTGAACAGCAAGATAGACAAGAGGTTAGAAGTGCTTGCTGTAAAACCTAATGATCTGAGTTTTATTCTTGAGATTTACATGGAAGGAGAGAACCAGCTTCTGTAAGTTCCCTGCCATTCACCCCTCACCTGCAGAAAAAAAGAAAGAAAGAAAGAAAAGAAAAGAAAGAAAGAAAGAAAGAAAGAAAGAAAGGAGGAAGGAAGGAAGGAAGGAAGGAAGGAAGGAAGGAAGGAAGGAAGGAAGGAAAGCACAGGCTGAGGAGAGTTGCTGAGAAATCATTCACTGCCATTTCAAAGTTCATTCTGACAAAAAGTATAGCATAAAACCTGCAAAGGGAAGGGCACACAGGTCAAAGTCTGGTGGATTCAGCCAGATTCCCTGAACCGGAGATAAACAGGACACACACTTCCCTGATGTGTAAGGTAGTACCTATGGAGCACTGCAAGTCAATGAGGCTCCATCACTTCTTGGTGTCCCACTAGGAGACAGTGTGCGATTGGCTTTGGCTATTCAAGTTCTGTACTGTGAGGTGAAGAAAGCAAATGCCACTCACTAATCACACTATTTGTGTAACCCAGTGATACTACTAGTACACTGTGGTCCACACTTTTAGACATTAAAAGAAAATAAAATATCTTTTATTTCCAGTTTAAATGTTCCAAGTTGTTTTTTAAAAAGAACACTTTATACCTTTGAAGGGAAGATGTCTGATTATAGCAACGCAGACCTGACAAATGTACCCTTTCATGCCTGTATTTCCACTCGAGTCAACGTACAGAAATACCAATGATTTGAAAGACACTGGTCATCAAGTGGCAAAAGACAGTAATCCTTGAGAAATGGAAATCAGTTTTCTCCCACTGTCCTGTTGAAAGAGACAAGCTGTAGTTAGTGTGGAGGGACCCATGCAGAACCTGTCAGATGCTTCCGACCTTAGCTGATGTTCAGAATCAGATAACTTCCTTTGGAAGGGTGTGTTAGGTGTTTTTCTGTTGCTGTGAAAATATTGTAACCAGGATAACTTATCAATAAAGGGTTTTATTTTACTTGTAATGGTTCCAAAGGGTGAGAGTCCATCATGGTGGGGAGGTTTGGCAGCAGATACAAGGCATGGAAGAAGGAACCAGATTCTGAGAGCTCACACCTCGAACTGTAAGCATGAAGCAGAGAGAGCACACTGGAAATTACTGAAGATTTTTAACTCCAGAGCCCACCTCCAGTAACTTAATTCCTCCCTACTCAAACCTCCCAAACAGTATTGAATGCTGGAGACCGTGGAGGACTTTTCTTATTCAAAGAACCTGGGTTCCAGGTTCTTGTGTCAATAATGAGTCAACTGAACAGTAACAATTTGTTAAGAGAAGGCACTGCCATGGCCAGACATGGGACCACAGAGAGGCAGAGAGAAAGACTACAGCTTGATGGCCCTGCTAGGGAGGCCTGTTGGTGCTTTTATGTTACCATAGCCAACAATTAGGAGTTCATTTGAAGAGTGTAGACTTAACTAATTTGGATAATGTGGGCATTTTGGAAAATGTTCTAATTGTTACATACAATCCTACATACTCCTGTATAAGTAGCATATGCCATTAGCATCTTAAATCTCCACCAAAAGGTGTGATCTTAATATTTTAACGAGCTGTTGGTTACCTTGGGACACTGGAATGTTTGTGTCAGGGGTGCAAGCCAGTTTTAGCTGGGCTATAATGGGCATTTATATTTGGCCTTTCTCTTTGCCAGTTTTCTTTTCTCAAGTCTTAACTCTTCAGCCTGTGTGGAAAACCTCTCAGAGTCAACTCTCTGCCCTATTCTTCTGCCTCACTCTCAGGCGAGGAGACAGGGCTGGCAATTCTGGAAGCAGTAAAGGTTTGTAGAACAGAGTAACAGCAGAGAGTTACTCAGAGAGGAGCAGAGGTCCCTTGAAGAGCTCACAGAGTAAAGGTTGGCACAACTCTGCGAAGGACAATCTGGACAAATGAGAATTGGAGGTGCTAGCCTTTCATGGGGGACTCAGGAATTCTGCCTGTTCCCCACAACCTGTTACTGACCTAAAAGATTTCATAATTCATAGAACATTAGGTACTGAGAAGTTTCTTTTCTCAGAAATGGGAAATAATTAGTCTCGGAACAAATGCTGTTGAAGCCCTATGTCATAAAGCTTAAGACCAATTCTTGAAAGAATCAAGTGGTTTCCAAGTATTGTGTCTAAGGACAAAACTTAAGAACGTTTGTAGGGATTTGAAATCATTACATACTCAATCTGTAGAAATTCACAATGCTTGTCATCCAACTAAAATTCTCTAGACACTAAGAGATAGATATAGGAAAAGATTATGTATAGAATACATTCCAGAAGTCAAAAGAAATATAAAATGTTCACAGATGTTAGGATGGTAAAAGAATCAAATTAAAGTAGTTGTCATGGCATTGATTTGCTTGTACCAAAGCTGTGTGGAAGCATGAAAAGAGGATCCAATTGTATTTCTAGAGTTAAATTGCCTTCAATATAGCCTTGGAATTATGGAAGAAAAGACAGTTCCAAGACAGGAGTATCAACAATCCTAAATGAAGCACAGAAATGGGGTAAATGATAGCTAGAAAGACGAAAGACAGCAGGGAACAATTTTCAATCATGTGTAGGATAAGTTTGAGTATCTTAATGTGTCTAATATGAATGGACTCTCGCAAAGATGGGAGTGGGGGAGAGGAAAGATGAGAAGAAAATTACTTGAAAAAAAAATCCAGAGTAAAAAAAAATCTAGTGGAATCCAAGAAGAAATAGAGAGAAAACTGTACCAGCAAGACAGCCATCAAATCACTCATAGGTGTGGTAAAGATAGAATCTTCATGTCAGTCAGAGGAGGAAGAACAAAGAAAAAAGATGAGGCCACTGCTGATGGAGTTGTAGCTTAGTTGGTAGAATGCTTGCCTCCCATGCATGAACACATGGGCTTAGTAACTAGTACTTTTTACACTGGGTGTGGAAGCACACGTCTGTGAGCCAGTACTCTGGAAGGGTAGGCAAGAGTATCAGAAGTTTACATTTAACCTTGCTTACATACATGAGCTAGACTTGTTGAAGGCCATCTTGGGATACAAAAGACCCTGACTTAAACACTTCCAACAATTGTTGACCCTTTTCTAGTATCCAACCAGTTCTGCTCCCACTTTTTGTATGGTGTGTGTGTGTGTTTGTGTGCATGTGTGTGTGCATGCATGCCCATGTAAATATTTTAAACATCAAATATAAAGGAAGCAGAGAAATGACTCCATGATTAATAGTGTTCACTGTGAAAGCAACAGGATCTGACTTCAAATTTTCAGCACCCACGTAAAACTTACACATGACCATACATGCTGGTGATACCAGCATGGGGAGTGGACACAGTAGATTCCAGGAGCTTGCTGGCAGGTCTAGTGTAAGTAGCAAGTTTTCTGCTTAGTGAAAAACAGTTTCTTAAAGCATAATGCATAGAGCAGTAGATAAAGACACTCAATGTGCTCCTTTGCACACACACACACACATACACACACAAATACACATAAACAAATAATAATTTAAAAAGCATAGCACAAACTCTGGAAACCACTGAATGAACAAAAACCCTACATTTTATGTAATTCCACTTATATAACATGTCCACAATGTACAAATATATAGACTCCAAATGAAAATGAATGGTTACTTCTAGATAAGGAGCTTGGACACATGGGAAATTACTGTAGCTCTGCAGTTGCTTATTTTCTCAGAGAGGTGTCTGTAGAGCATTCTAAAATTTAGTATTTTGGTGATCATGGTACTCTACAAGCACACAAATAACTATCTCCTTAGACCCTTGAAATTAGTGAGTTGTGTGTTAAATGAATTCTGTCTCAGTAACTTAATTAGAAAACGTGCTCAATGTAAAGGAAGAGACAGTGTCGATGTGTATCACAGAAGACTGTGGGGCTCCATGTTCATCCCCAGAGACAGACATAGCAAGTATGTTTCTGCAATGAATTTTCAGTGGAGACTGCATGGTTGAATGATGGTTATCCTTTTTCTTTCATAAACTGGAGGGATGCATGTTGTTTTTGTTTGTTTGTTTTGTGAATGGATCCTTCTTTTTCCTACTTATATAATAACATGTTCATGTTTTGTTTGTTTGTTTGTTTTTAGCCACCAAAGGAAGTGACAAGTTCCACTGTGGTCTTTTCATATACTTGGGTTGGTTGTTCCTCCTGCTCTCCTCCTGCCCTGTTTTATCCTTCCATCCTCCGTAGGAAATTTTCCACTTTCATGTTTTATGTATTCTATCACTGTCCACACTCTCCTCTTCCCACCTTTACTTCTTTATCACCCACACAAGCACAGTTTTATATATTTATATATATATATATATATATATATATATATATATATATATATATATATATATATAAAGATAGCAGCTAGGGTCTAACTTTGGGAGACAGTATGTGGTATGTATCTTTGTGAGTCTGGGATATCTTAGTTTTACTTATCTATTCTTTCAAGTTTTCAAACTTTGGATGGTTGGCCAATGAGTGTTTATGCCATAAAGATCAGGAGGGCAAACCCAATGCTAGTCCCTGGAGTATATTCCTGGACTGATAAAATAAATATTGGGAACCCAAAGACTATTTAAAGAGTTAATTATAATTTCTGGGTTTGGGGGAAGAGCTTAGGCCCATTAGTATTCAATTAAAAATAATAACTAAGAATAGGGCCATTATTACTTTATGCATTGCTTTAGGTTGTAAGTTATTTTATGTTAGATACTTATGCCCCTGAACTGGAATTACTAGGTTATTTTTGTTAAGGAATTGGGTCTTTCAATGTGAGTTCACATTTACATGTTTTCTCCTGGCTAATACTACTTTTTAAAAGGACACTACTGGGTACTCCAAGATGCAGCTCCCAAGACATTTTCTTCTTTGGTGAGGAAGGACTTTCTGGTGATGCAGGCTTTGGGAGTCACTTGTGCTCTTGTCAGTAACCTGTCTTGATGCTTAAACACAATAAACCCATTGGCACATACACACACACACACACACACACACACACACACACACACACACACACAAGCCTGTGTTTGCACTGGGGCTGAGGAAATCTGTTCTGTTCACTTATTGAAAAACATGTGTCAATAAAGAAGCTAAAATACCATTCCTTAATTCGGAGAGTAAAAGTGGCAGAGTAATTATTCGCATGAATTTTGTGTCAAGAACATTTCTTCTTGTTACTAAATATCTTCATGTTAGTAAATATGCTTATGAACCCACGATTTACGTATATATTTATAACATGTATTACTGCTGCAAACAGATCATAATTTACTTTTTTTCCTGTTAGGCAGTATGTATTTTCTTGACACAGTTTACAAACTTTCTTTCTCCTAAAGAATATCTTTGTAGAGTATCACCTTTTTAAAATTTTAATGGTGCGATAGAGGCACAAGCCCTTTCCTAACCTGTTTTTGTTTGCATAGAACCTATGCTTTAGTCTGCGAACATGCTTGACATCCCTTTATTTTCATTGCATTGCTTTTTTTTTTTTTCCATCAGGTGGTTTGCAGCTCCTCTTGCTATGGGGGCCTTGTCTTTTATATCTTGTCTGGCGAAATTCTAAACTTCCACTCTAGAACATCGAAGAGTCAATAAGAGTGTTACATTAGGTTTCTCTCAGAACCTGTTGATTTTGGAGCAACTCAATTCTGCTGCCTCAGCAAGTGAGCTACTGATTACACCTTGGCAGAAAAGTGAGGTCAATGGGACTTCCATCCTCTTGCAGCACAGTTAATCATTACATGGCTTGAAATCTTTGTAACTGGTGACAAGTGGTAAATGCTGTTTCTTTTTTCCTTGGAAACAGAATGAAACTAAAAAGAAAACAGGGTTCTGTTTGTCTGTCCATCAGTAACATCCTTTTAACTACCAGCAGGAGGTTTTGCTCAACTATGTTCATAGCAGCTTTATTTATAATAGCCAGAATCTGGAAACAACCTAGATGTTCCTAAAAGGTACATTTACATAATGGAACACTACTCAGCAATTAAAAACAAGGAAACCATGACATTTGCAGGCAAATGGCGGGAACTAGAAAAGATCATCCTGAGTGAGGTAAACCTAGAAGCAGAAAGATATGTATGGTATATACTCACTCATAAGTGGATATTAGCCATGTAATATAGACAAACATACTAAAATCTTTACACCTAAAGAAGCTAAGCAAGAAGGAGGACACTAGGGAATGAGAATTAATATCCTCATTTAGAAGGGCAAACAGGATAAACATTAGAACTAGGAGAAGACAGGGCACAGGACAGGAGCCTTCCACAGGGGACTTCTGAAAGACTCTACCCATCAGGGTATCAAAGCAGAAGCTGAGACTAATAGCCGAACTTCGGGCAGAGTTCTGGGAATGTTATGGCAGAAGAAGGATATAAAAAGACCTGAAAGGGGCAGGAGCTCCACAGGGAGAGCAACAGAGCCAAAAAATCTGGGATCACGGGGTCCTGCAGAGACTGATGAATCAACCAAAGACCATGCATGGATAGGACCTAGATCCCCTGCTCAGATGTAGCCCATGGGCAACTCAGTCTCCATGAGAGTTTCCTAGTAAGGGGAGCAGGGGCTGTCTCTGACATGGACTCAGTGGCCAGCTCTTTGATCACTTCCCCCTGGAGAGGTGGCCTAACTAGACCACAGAGAAAAAGGATCCAGACAGTTCTGATGACACCTGATAGGGTTGGTCACATAGTAGGGGAGGAAGACCTCCCCTATCATTGGACAAAAGGAAGGATATAGCAGTGGAAGAGCAATGGAGGGTTGGAACAGGAGGAGATGAAGGAGGGGGCTACAGTCAGGATACAAATAAATAAATTGTAATAAATAATAATAAAGAAAAAAATTTAAAAATATTTTCTCATTAACATATGTACATATATATTAAGACAATGAGATTAATATACATATGTATTTTTGCAGCCAATAGGATGAATATATATGTATATACATGCATATATACAGTGTATTAATCACAAATATTTGCTTTTAAGATTCACTGACCAGTTTGGTGGAAAAAAATCATATGCACTTGATATCCTACCCTGTTCCAAATGAGCAATAGTGCCAAGTTTCTTTTGAGGCTCATGTTTACAACATGGCAGAAGGAAAACTGAGTATTATGTTTTGGAAGAAATTTAAAGTCTCTGTTTAAACTTAAAACAATCGCTTCCTAGTGAGCCAAGTGAAGGTTTGAAAATTGTATTTAAAATCTGTTTAATAAGCAGCAAAAGCTTAGACCAGTGGGTGGTTAGAATGGTAGATGGGTACCAAACTGAACTGCAGGACAATAGATTTTTCTTACTGCTATATTAATAACAGTAAGCTGTGTGTTTATGTGTGTGTGGTCAAAGGTGTGCACCTTTACGAAGGAAGTCTGCTATACTGAGACAGAAAGAAAGCACAGGCCCGAAGTGGGTGATGACTGGTCTCACTTGGAGAGTGTGGTCAGAGTACAATCTAGGCATCTGCAAAAGAATTTTCTATAGGCTGAAAAAATAGGGACATCCAAGGTCATATACCATATGTGGCTGATATCAACAGTCCAGATCCAGACTTTAAACTACTAAATCCTATATATCTTTTAGGCATTAAGGAAATGCATTTGCATATAACTGATGTGCACAAGGACATCAGTCATCAGGAGAGTAAGGATCTCACATCTGACCTCAGCAGAAATGTGTGAAGTATAGACTAGCCACAGCGTGAATACTGACTTACAGGGAAAGACACTGTGTTGGTATTTTTCATACAAATCAAATTAAAGTTGTGTTAGGACATGTGCACAGACGGAGTTCATGACAAGGGCTGACTGCTGTAGGGAAGACTCAAGATCCCTTTCTTGTGGCCTGGCTGAGTAGATAGTGAATAGAAAGCAAAGCCCTGAGGTAACGTCATTGTGAAATGAACATGAAGACCTTAGTTTTTTTTTTTTTTCCTCCAGAACCTACATTAAGGAAAATGACATAGCAGGACACATCTCTAATCCCCCGCCTTGGAAAGAAAGAAACAGAAGGATCCCTAGGGCTTGTTGATTAGCAAGTCTAGCCAAATCTTCAAGCTCCTTGTTTAATAAGAGACCCTGCCTCAAAAACTAAGGAAGACAGTGGTGGTGGAAGATACATGACATTCACTTCAGACCTCTCTATCTTTGTGCACACACATGCATGTACACTTGTGCACGTGTGTGGGAACACAAACATACACATAAGAAAAACAGAAAGAGAAATGAGGGCAGGAGAGAGGGCAAGAGAGGGAGTGAGAAAAAGAGAGATGGAGGAAGGGAAAAGAAAAAGAGAGAGAGAGAGGGAGAGAGACTTTAATGCTAAAGAAACCAAACCAAGCAAGCTTCTGGAGTGCTCAATATTCATAAACATTATGAACTAATACTCATTCCAAAATCCATAAAAACAATACAGACGCTTTGTGATTTTATTTTAGAGTCTAACTCAACTTCCCAGCTCCTTGCTTCACTAACATCCCTCTTTTTAGTAGTTAGACCTGCAGTTGGCTCAAAATGAGTCAATCTATGGTTATTATTATTGTTTTTTGACCCTGAAAAGCAAGCTAATCGTTCAGTTTACTTAACTTCTGAAATTCCAAGTTTAACCCTGGTAGTGCTTTTGTATTAGCCCCTACATCTTTTTCTTATTTGTTGACTGGCATTGTTCTACTTTTAGCATGCTGATTTGCATTTACTCTCTCTTGAATTCAAATGGCTCTGAGCCTTGGGAGCCAGTGTTTAGTCAATCAGTGTTGTATAACATGTGTTCTCCCCTTTCATAAATGTTTCCTATCCTTTGTAAGTGTTTTCCTGTGATGTGTTATTTTTAATTCCTAATGTAAAAACAAAAACAAAAACAGCTAGTACAATATCTTACCATATATTCTTAAATGTTTTGCCCTTTAAACTGTTTAAGGAATAAAAAAGAAAGAGCAACTAAGAGCTGGTGTTATTTGACAATATTGCTTTTAACTTATTTTCTTAAATGTAAATAATACTATAAAAAGGTCACTGTTCTTGTTCTGAAGTTTCTACTTGGTACTGTTAAAGTGTGGAATTCATCATGGTTTCATCTGAAATATTAAGAGAAAACTGTTACCTGGGCTGAAATCTACTATGAACAGCTTTATAATGGTTACATATACAATAGAATCTTTTCTAGGTCTGTTATGAAAATGTTATATAATTTTCACATCACCTGGGAAATGCAGACTAGAGACTCGAGTGACAGAATCTAGCTTCCTTAGATGCACAGTGACATTATAGATGGGATATTTTAAGATATATGAACTACGTTGCTTAGGGTAACTATTTTTTCAATAGAAATGAATTGAATTTCCCAGGTGATACAGCTATTATAAAATTATAAAAACAAAATTATATGCCATTAAAGTTCATGTATAAAAGTCCTAATTCCAAATGTGTAGTATTAGGAGATGAAACTCCTGGAAGATTGTTAGGAGCATTTAAGCTCATTAGGGTGGGGCCCTTATAATGACATTAGTGTCCTTAGAAAACACTGGAGGACTTTCTCTCACTCTTTTCATAGAAAGATACACCAACACAGTAATGTACAAGCTAGCAAAAGGATCTTTACTATGGATAAAATTATGTAGAAATTTGACCTTGGACTCTTTAGCTTGTAGGACTATGGGAAAGACATGTTTGCTGCCTAAGTCACTCAATCTATGATATTCCGGGACTGTATCTTTTTAAATTATTTTTTATATTAGTTACAGTTTATTTACTTTGTATCCCAGTTGTAGCCCCCTCTCTCACTCACTCCCACTCTCTCCCTCCTACATCTCCTCCTTGCCCCTAAATTCACTGATAGGAGAAGTCCTCCTCCCCTTCCATCTGACCCTAGCTTATCAGGTCTCTTTAGGACTGTCTGCAGTGTCCTCCTCTGTGACCTAGCAAGGCTGCCCTTCCCTCGGGGTAGGGGGAGTTAAAAAAGCCAGCCATTGAATTAATGTCACAGACAGTCCCTGTTCCCCTTACTAGGGCACCCACTTTGACACTGAGCTGCCATGGGCTACATCTGAGCAGGGGTTCTAGGTTATATCCATGCATGGTCCTTGGTTGGAGAAACAGTCTCAGAAAAGACCCCTGTGCCCAGATATATTTGGTCCTTGTGGAGCTCCTGTCCTTTCCAGGTCATACAAAATCCCCTGTCTTTCATATCTTAATCAGAGGAATTATTATTTATATTGGATTCTGTCATCTTATTGAAAATCTTATTTAAAAGGAGAGAAATGATGATTTATATGTTAATGACACACAAACACAACACACATACACACAAATATGTATATTCTTTTGAATGAAGGTTCAGTCTTCTTAAAAGTAGGTGAACTTTCTTAAAGTCAGTCTGTTGAGTGGGTATGTGCTTTATAAGTTGAAGTGCCATGTACAAAATCTGGTAAAAGCAGACTAGAGACTCAAGTGACGGAACCCGCTTGCTTAGTTGCACTTGACATGTTAGATGGAATGTTTTAAGATGTATGAACTGTCTTATTTAGGTTAACTATTTGTCCAATAGAAATGAATTGGATTTCTCAGGTGATGTGACGTGACGAGCATCCTGAAAGGGCTCATTCATTTCCAGTTGATGTGTTTTGTGATGTTTTACAAATTCATCATTTTTTTTCATCTGCCTTGTCTTTCCTAGAATGGAAATGTAATGTAAATTCATCCTAATATGTCTAGCCCAAAGTTCATGTGTTATGTACAGTTCTATATATTATAAAACATTATCTCCATTGTTCTGTACATGTAATGGAGGTTGAAATATATGTATTTGAATTACATGAAACTTCGATAGTGGCATACTAATTTGTGAAGAGAATATTGGCATTTTCAAGCAATCTGCCTTTGCAGTTGCAGGTCAAGGAGCTACGATAAATTCAGAAACGCGTGACCAATTTGATTTCACCTGAGATACATCTCTCCTTTTCATTTTGTCTTATTTATAGTTTTCTTTTCTCCTGTTGCCTTTGTATTTTTGCATATTCCTATACTTTTAAAACCAATCGCAATGTAGGTATTCAGAATCGACAGTTCAGGAACAATGATATACATTTGGTAAGTGTAGTACAACTAAAACACAATGCAGTATGAGTACGTATTACCTTTGAGGTAGTGTTAATTGTCTTAGTAATTAAAGCAATGCTATCAGTTCAGTACAACCGCCGATAATTGTTTAACAGTGGCGGAATGAGAGTGAAGGTTTCCATATCCAGCAAAGAGTAGAAGAGCTATAATCTAAGACCAAATATAACACAAAACACTACACACAGTGTTCAGTAAATGCATAACACAAAGTCGTAAGGTTTATAGCCTGAACACTAGTCTTTCTTCATCTATTTCTTATTAACAATAGTGAGCTAGTCACTGTACAGAGAAAGAATATTGGCCTTTTTATGGAGCTAGCAGAAAAAAAAATTCAAGAAGCAAAGGACAACTTTCCTTTATTACCGTCACGTGAAGAAGTATTTCTAAGACCTTGTGCCTGGGAGTTCATTAAAAAGATAAATATGAACACATGGGAGTCCTTGCCCAGGACTAAGCTCCAAGGTCTCTAAGAATTTCAGACAACAAACTTGCTTGTATCTGCTTTGTGGACCTGGGGGACCATATGAAACTCATTCTGCTGTCTTTTTCTGACAAAACAGAGACTGGCCATGCCATCTCTGGGCTTCTCTAAACTCTCCATCAGAGAGATTATTTAAGCTTCCCTACACTGTGAGTATGAAAAGCATAAGAATTGGTGGGGTAAAACTGGTTGATACTGAGCCCTGTAAACAACTATACGCTCAGCAAGATAAGTACCAAAAAGTTCAGGTCTATGCTCACCCGTATTTGCTGGTCTTTTCTTGTTAGTTGGGAGAATTTGCTCGAGAGTAATGTTAGTAGGGAGGGTTTGCTCAGGTGCAAGTAGTAAAAAATATACTTTTATTTCAAGGAAATGCAGCATGCATTTAATTATTTGTTTTCTTTTAGCCTCATACAAGGAAAAGACCCATGTAAATCTCAAGGTATATCATCAGTAATAAAATTTAAGCATAATCTGAGTGAGATAAAATTTAATTTATCATGGTTGACCACACAAAACCCAACTGTATCATTTTTAATAGCTCAGAATTTACAACAAGGAATAACTAGTGTTGAGTAGAAAAAAAAAAAGTTTGTTTTTAATTCAAATGTAAAGAGTAAAGAAAACCTAATGTGATACATTATATTTACTTAATCAATATGGTCATTTAAATGTTGACACATTTTTACAAAGAAGACCTCTTGGCCAAATGGTTTCCTGTAACTGGAATTTGAGCTCCTAAGTGATTTTAAATGCCTAACATTTTATGATTAGTGCTTTTATCCAGGAAGAGTAGACGTGTGATTTCAGTCAATGTGGCTGCTCCTCCCACTCTCTGGGGTGAGACACAGAACTCTTAAGGTACAGACATGCAGTATGTGTGCTGTGGGGATCCAGATGTTTCTACGGATAATGTTCACAGAAACCAACACAGACACTATCAGATTTTGTGTAGAATGAATTTGAATCATATTAAATCATCTCTCAAACCACACAAAATTCATGCCGTGAAATTTTCTCCAACTTTTTTTCCTGCCTTCATGCTCACCAGTACATTCTCACAATGGTTCTGAAACTGATTGGAATGCCCAAAGCCAGATTTTTTTTTTTTTTTTTTTTTGATGAGAGAAAAGTCCCCCTCTATTAGCAGTAACTTGATATTTGAAAGGGTTAATGGGCTTCTTGAAGTGCTCAATTTATCCAGAGAGGGGACCC
Source organism: Psammomys obesus (assembly GCF_907164565.1). NCBI lineage: Eukaryota > Metazoa > Chordata > Mammalia > Rodentia > Muridae > Psammomys > Psammomys obesus. Next base: position 6,614,138 of record NW_026596095.1, read on the forward strand.
CATGACCCTTGTAAGGATCTGGCTTTGGTCATTTCTTAGGAAGAATGTAATTTAGAACTCTTGCTTATTATTCTGCCTGCTGCTTATTTATCGATGATATTGACTTTGGGTTTTAAAAAGTCTTGCTTTGGAAAATTGTTTTGAGCAGCTCTTAACCACACACGTCCTGTATTCTTATTTTATATCCCTTTTCATCTGGGATATGATTAAGTCAAATCCTTGGTAACTATTCTCCACAATCCAATTTATTTTTACCCAAGATCCATTGAATTCAACTCAATGGCTTCTCGTAAAAGGTTAACCCAATATTTCATGCTGTGTTATACTTTATGTTTCTGTTATGTGAATGAAAACTAACTATGATAAGCAGCCAGTAAATTACATTCAGAATGTTTATTTTCAAAAGTTACATTACTATGCCGGTATAGATAAATGTTATCATTTATCACAATATGGATTGTGGTTGTAAAAGGTAAAATAAATACAGCCATATTTCTTGTATGATTCCTAGTTTGTTTACTTTAAATGTTGACCAGTATACCTTTAAACTTGCTCTTTTATTTATTGACTTACATTACCATGTGGTACCCTAGTGAGTGAGTCAAGTCTGCAAACATAAGCAAAACTATTGTATTTATAATAAGAAATTAGCTTTATTTTTTTTCTGTTAAATGAGATTCTTGAATATTCTTAAGTTGACATTAGCTACTTCGATATTTTTTCATTCCTAGGAATAATCATTTAGAAACAGAGCTTTAGTGTGAATGTCCTGTTTGGAAGACACAAACAGCTCACCTGATAAAGTGAAGGAACATCATGCCTGTAATTTTAAGAATTACTAAAAATAATTTATCAAACTTGTGCAAGTAAAGCAAGTCCCAGAGATGTTCATTAAAGTGAGTACAGTGTACAGGATGAAGCATTTATTAATTTTTAATAGCAACATTATCAAGATATAGTTATCATATCATACTAATCCCTATATAAAGGAAAGCTTTCAGCTTTTTAAATGTATTCGTAGAGTTATGCTAACAATAAACAGTCAGGCATCTTTAGCAGTTACTTTCCTCTTTTCCAAAGCAGCGTGGCTGGGTCTTGCTTTCCATCCAGTCTGACAATATCCATTTCACAGTGGCTTCTAGAATTTTATGAGCATGTATACATTATTTATTGACTGCTGAGTGTTTTTGTTTTTGCTGTTGTTAGTGTATTGTTATTTGTCTTAGTAGTACTAGCGAATCCAATCCAGGGCTTCTCTCCTCTCCATGGTATCTTGGCACAAGGCATCATGGTAGAAGTAAGCGAAAAGGGAGAAACAAAGGTGACTCAGGGGCCCAGAATTTGAGAGAGAGTCCTGAACCCCCCAACCAGATACCACTACTTAAATGTCCAATCATCCTTTTAATGTTACTACAATGGAGACCAAGGTACTAACATGTAAGCTTTTGGAGACATCTTCAACTACATCCTAACAATAGCACATGGCACACACACACACACACACACACACATATATATATATATATATATATATATATATATATATATATATATATATTTATATTTATATTTATATATAAATGTGTGTTTGTGTATATATGAATAGATATTTTATATATTTATTATATATTATATATTTATATTTATTATATATTTATACATTATATCTAATATGAATATGTTCTAATATATTTTTATACATGAATATATTTTAATATATTGATTTGAAAGATTAAAATTTTTGATATAGTAATATGCTGTACTAATCTTGTGCTCTCAGGACAGGGCACACATATTTTGGTTAGTGAAAGGATAGATGATTTAAGGAAGTCTATTTCCCCTACACTCTGAACCTCTGACATCATCATGTGCTACACTGGAAATGGGCAGTTATGTTTTGAGATAACAGCATTTGTGTTTGTTCTTAGAAAACTTTCTTTAAATATGGTCTTTGAAATTTTATAGATGTGTGTAATGCATTCTGATTATTCTCATAGGCACCCTTTTTTATCCCCTTTCCACTCCTGCCGATGCATGCGCTCCTCCATACTAGCCCTCTTTCCATACTCGTGTCTGGTTTTGCTCTGTTTTTTGATGCACAGTGTCTTCCAGTGTGACCCGGGCTTTGAATGATGGTTTCAGCAGAGCCCTTGTACTCACCTCTTTTCAGATCTCTTTGAATCTTTGTCTGTTCGTGTTGCTAGAACACTTAGTTCCTATTTTGTGTAGTGCCCTGGAGTATCAGCTGCCCTGCGGCACACTTCAGTTGAATTTGGACCTGTTTGTAAGGGTTGCTTTTGAGGTGAGTCTTTGAGGGCCTTTCTTAAGAGCTTGTTTTACCTGCTCCTCCTGCTCTCCCTCGGGAACTCTCAGCCATGTTACTTCTATTTATTTTCTTCAGGACGATGTCAGCCTCTCACAAAGTGTCTGCCGTCAAACTCTTAATTCCTCATTAGAAGACTCAAAGGATTGAACCTCCCCACATAAAGGTTCAAGTAAAATCAGCTCATGTGGGGAGAATTGCCTCTTTATGCCACTGCCTATTCTTCTCTGTGCCACAGCTCCAGAACTTGGGATAGTGACAGTGACTACTTCTCCAAAAGTGACATCCTGACTTTATAATCAGTGCACTGGGTGTGAACACTCGTCTTTGGTTCTCTCAATGGGTTGTTCCTGGTGAGCAGTCTTCACCACACTGAGATACTAAAGGTTGTTGGTGTTGTCATTTGTTGTTGCTGTTATGTTGCCATCAAGGCGGAGCCTCTAATCAGCCACTGAGAGCTGTCATGGGTACAAGGGACTCTGGGCCGCTAAGCTGTGTGCTCTTGAGTTCACTCTCAGAAATGCTGACAGGATGTTCTTCCCTGAGGGGCAGTAGGGATGCCATGTCTTTCAACTGGAATCTGAGCAGAAGGAGCCTGACACTGTTGGTTACACTTTCCTAGGATGCGTCATTGTGAGGTGGAGCTGGGTGGGGGAAGACAGTGGTGGCTGGTATTAAGACTCCATGCATAAAAATGTTCTTTCTGAAATGTGAAGTGTCTTTAATTGATGTGCTGTCTCCTCCTTCTCCTTCTCCTTCTCCTCCTCCTCCTTCTCCTCCTCCACTTCCTCCTCCTTCTCCTTCTTCCGTCTCCTCCTCCTACATAAAGAGAATTCCCAGAGAAGTTAAGGTTTATGCTTATCAACTGTTTTGAAGGAGTTGGTCTACATAGGTCCTGAAGTGATCTCCTAGTATTTACTTTTTACAATATACAAAGAGCTCACATCGATTCCTTTTTAATTGGTGGGAGTTATAGTAATTATTTTAAAAATTACATTTATTATATTTGTGTGAAATGAGTATACCCCTGTGCATGTATAGAATCAGAGTACAGTATGGAGCTGTTTTTTATCCATCATTGGGTCCTTGAGATTGAACTCAGGTTGTCAGAGTGCCTAATCAACATAAATGCTTTAATGAGTTATTCAGATGTCATTTAATACTTGTTTTTTATATGATAAATACTAGTTCCTACATTAGACATGGAAAGATTTTCATCTGTAGGTAAATGTGAATTAAAATTCTACAATAAAATCGAATCATACCTCAGTCCCCTCTGCATTATTTTGTTTATTCATCCAAAATATGGACATCATGGTAGAGGTTTGTAATTTAAATTATATAGTCCATGCAAACACATTTTTAGACTCTAAAACCTTAAGGTGGATGCTATTATTACCACTTTATATCAAATGCAGCATGAAATGTATCTTTTTCTGCTCTCATCTTTATAAACTAACTACAAAATTCATCTCAGGCAATATTTATACTTTCCACCATTTGAAGTACTTTGTATTATCCTGTGATGAATATTCTTACAAATCAGTTATCGTCCAGAAAATAATCACTTTAGATAAACATTGAGTAGTGCATGGGGGAAGGGCATTGTTAGCATGTATTCAGTAGGACACGAAATTGTTCATTCATTTGTCTTGGTGTTATGGAGAGTTTTATGGAATTCCAATAAGGATTCATTTTAAAATGTGGAAAAGATGAAATTGGTAGGTTAATTTTAAAATCCCAGCTTGTGAAAGTATCCAGGGTTGTCAGGTGCAATAGGACCTTGGTTCTTAGGACCCCCTATCAGAATCTTTTCCAGCCGAAGCATGCATGGAGGGGAATTCTTACTGTACATGACCTTCGAGGTTCATCTTAACGCCACAGTATTTTGGGAGTGCGCGATCTAAAGTTTAGGTAACACGTTACGTCATACATTCATTTGTTTCTTACTGCACTCTTCTCATCTAAGTAAAAGAGATAAGTAGTTCACTGAGAGTTAAATAACCAGAACATGAGCACGTTCATGTGCGCGCACACACATACACACACACACACACACACACATACACACACACACACACACAAAATTATCAGCTTTGAATAAGTCCTTTTGCAGACATAAACATGTGCTGACTCCTTGGCGTTGCATATCAGACACTCAAACAGTAAAAAGGAAATTCCTAATTTTCCAACTTCCGATGCTCTTGGTTTATGAGGGAAGAGAGCATCCATAGTCAGCAGTGACTGCTCAGGCTTGTCTGTCTCAGTAGCGATAATGGAGGGCCCTAGAACGAAAAGGCAGATCACTCCTGGGAAGTTTTTCTGGAGAAGAACATGTTCTCTTGTAAATGATTGCAGTGAAGGGTGTTACTATGATTTCCAGTTCAGTCTTGGTTGAGAACTCTTTATTAATATCTGAATCAAAACCTTTAATTAAACAATATCAATTTGGCATTCCTTACTAACTCAAAATAAATCACATCTTATTTCAGGAAGTACTGAAAACTTCCGTGCCTTTTCTGTCCCTTTTATGATTCATATTTTTTAATGTATGTGTGTGTTGTACATGATTATGTGCATATGTATGTTCATATGCTGGTTATACATTGTGCATACAGATATGTGCGCATGTGTGTGTACATACATGTGTGGCACCCCAAAGCTGGTGCCAGATGTCTTACAGAAATCATTCTCAGCTTTATAGAAGAATAGGTCTTAGAGTTACAGGCAGCCACCACCCCCGCCTGGCTCTCTACCTGAATCCTGGCAAGCTGAATGTGGCTTCTTATGCTTGCACAGCAAGTGCTCTATTCATTGGCCATCTCCATGGCCCTTTTTTCTAAATCTTTTTTTTTTTCTTCCCTGCAATTACATACTGCTTGTCATCATGCTGACTGGGATCAACTGTAGCATTTGTCATTGGACATTTTCCTCTCTGATGAAAATAGAGCTTTTTGCTTATTGTTGGTCACATTGGTTTATTATTGTGACTTCATTTATTTTTGAGGTTATACTAAGATAACATCATTCCCCCACCCTCTCACCCCCCAAAAAAGCCCTCCTGTGTATCCTTATTAACTCTTCCAAATTCGTGGCTTTTTTTTATTATTTTACATGCATGTATTGTTATGCATACGTATCTATTCTTAAATATAGTCTACTCAGTCTCTATAATGCTACTTGTTTGTATGTTCTCATGGTTGACCCTTTGGCATTGAATAATCAATCAGTATACTCTTCACTGGGGAAGATTATTTCTCCCAATATCAGCACTCTTTAATTGCTTGTGGTTCTTTGTGTAGGGTGGGAACCTCATGGTTTTTCCCTTGTCCATTTGGCATGTCTATTGTTGTTGTATTTGTTCAGCTCATGCTTAGGCACTCGTGTTGGTGAGACTGTGTAGGTGTAGCTTTTGTCATTACTAGCAGACACAATCTTACAGCAAACACCTGATCCACTGTCTTTTTTCTTCTTTCCACCCCATCTTCCACAATGTTCCCTGAGCCTGAAGTATAGGAGTCATTTTGTAGATGTATCCATTGGGCTGTATTGTTTTTGAGAATTATTACAAGGGATATTAGATGTTACTGCATTCATATTTTATCCAACATATAATCGATTTACAGCAATGGTGTTTTATGTTCCTATTAGCTTGGTTTTGCTCATTACAACTTTGGTTCTTTTTAACCTTTCCACATGCATTCTTGCATTGTAGTATTTGTATGAAGGTCCTGTGTTAAGTCTAAGATTTTTTTTTAGTTTTCTTTAACATTGTAATATGTACTTCAGATCATTTTCTAATTTGTTTAAGTTACATCTAATATTTCTCTCTCCCTTATGTATCATGAAAGTTTTTATTCTTAGCAAAGTCTCTCCTTTGGGAAATGGACTGATCAAAATAAAATTTTGATTTCTATTAATGCCAACATAGTTACTTATGTATGTTTGTATATTTTTAATCCCCTTTTCAGAGTATCCTGGCTTTAAATCCTCGAATACAAGCTCATGCAACTCTGCGCTCCACCATGGCTAAGAAACTAGACAAGAAACACTGGAAAAGAAACCCTGATAAGAACTGCTTTGTAAGTATCACTGACACATGATTTGCTGTTGAAATTTACCCCCACAAACTGAAGACAATATAATTTGTATCCTTAGAAATGTAATTAAATATGTACAAGAACTGTTGTGCTTTTACAAGACTTTAAACATTTTATATGTGACAACAATCTCAAAACACCATTTAATAGGAGGGAGAAAACAGGGAACAGAACAGGAGCTTACTAAAGAGGGCCTCTGAAAGACTTTATCCAGTAGTGTATCAAAGCAGATGCTGAGACTCATAGCCAAACTTTGGGCAGAGTGCAGGGAATCTTATGAAAGAAGGGGGAGATGAAAGACCTGGAGGAGACAGGAAGTCCACAAGGATGGCAACAGAACCAAAATATCTGGGCCCAGGGGTCTTTTCTGAGACTGACACTCCAACCAAGGACCATGCATGGAGATAACTTAGAACCTCTGCACATATGTAGCCCATGGCAGTTCAGTGTCCAAGTGGGTTCCCAAGTAAGGGAAACAGGAACTGTCTCTGACATGAACTCAGTGGCTGGGTCTTTGATCTTCTCTCCCCAAAGGGGAAGAAGCTTTGCAGGCCACAGAGGAGGACAATGTAACCAGTCCTGATGAGACCTAACAGGCTAGGGACAAATAGAAGGGGAGGAAGACCTTCCCTATCAGTGGACTTGGAGATGGGCATGGGAGGAGATGAGGGAGGGAGTGTTAGAGGGGGAGGGAATGAAGGAGGGGGCTACAGCTGGGATACAAAATGAATAAATTGTAATAAATAAAACAAATAAATTAACTAAAAATGAATAAATATAAGATCTTTTGTCATGGAAAAATATTTTGATGCTTTTCAAATCTTCTGTAAAATTTAAAATCGTTTAAGTTTGGTACCGGTATTTCTTTTTGCAAATTGTTATAAATTTCGCTTAGAATTTTTTTGTGGTAGCACAGTGAAAGACTTTCCATATCACAAGGTCTGGTGTCACTGAGGAAGATGGGGCAAATGGCTGCCTATGAGCTGAAATGAGTTCTTGAGGGTGGGAGAGCAGACGAGTAGTCAGTGTTCACTATGAACAACTGGCACTCTCAGGTGAGATACAGAAGCAGTGGCTCCTCTGGAATTCTGTATGGCTGATTTTTAAATTTGTTGTTGTTTGTTTGTTTTCAAGACAGTGTTTCTCTGTGTAAAAGCCCTGGATGTCCTGAGCTTCCTGTGTAGACCATGCTTGCTTGGAACTCACAGAGATCCACCTGCTTCTGCCTCCCGAGTGCTGGGATTAAAGGTGTTCACTACCATTCCCAGTCTTTATGCCTGATTTTTAACTCTTTTAAATTTGTTTTAATTTGCCCGTGAGACCAGGACTCACTGTGTCACTCACACTGGCTTCATACTCACATGATTCTATCTGTCCTCACCTTTTGAGTTCTGAGATTGCATCTTTAAGCCACAGTGCCTAGCTTAGAAGCTTTCTTATCTGTGTCTATATCATGGTCACAGGCTGTGAGGTCATGAATGGATATTAGATACGACCTCCAAGGCAGTGTTGAGAATGTTGACTGCAAATATTTAAAATTGAAAAGAAATTCCTTTTTATCGGAATTCCCCAAAGGGATTTTTCTATAACAGTTAATGAGACTGTAGCATGAGTTTGTTTGGTGTTTGTTCTCTGAGTATTTTTTGCATACTGCTGCTTAAGATATATGACTTCATTTCATCTATTGTCTCCCTCCTTTCCTTAAGAGGATGAGACTTGAGGACAAGCACTTTGGCTATACTTATGTAACTGTTACCCCCCCCTTTTTTTTTTTCTCTGTCATGGGCTACCCTGCAAATGGTTTTGAAAAAAAAGCAACAAGAAGACAGACACACTATGACATGAAAAGATTTTGCAGTGCTGTATTCAGCATTCTGTTTTTCTTGGTCCATTCCTGTGGGCTCTGCTTTCTACCATGATATTGCCAATACAAGTCTTTGGAAGGATACCAGGGCTGCTCACACCTGATCATCATGGGTCACATGATGACAGGTTGTGACCTTGTATAGCGATGGCAACAACTGAAGAGAGCAAAAACGGAATACTACAGTTTTCAAGCCTATCTGTTAAAGGCTATCAAAGATAAGTGTCTCATTTCAAAGACGTGGGAGCTATGACGTCAGATGCCTTCCCCGAGGCCTTTCATTCATAAATTATCTAACACACTTTGGTCCAGGTTCTATTTAGAGACAGAAGTTTTCCTCTTATTTTGATTGTTATTATCACTACTACATTAGGATAATGATCATTTCATTCCAGATGTGATCTTATACCTAGAGTTTCTCGTTACATTTCTTCCAAAATATATAACTGGCAAAGGGGGTACTGAGCTAAGTTTTCTCATGCGAAGTATTTGTTGTTTTGAATTTGTAGAAGAGCAATCTCACAATATTTGAAAATATACATTAATAGTTTTGTCATGTGATAGGGTTGTTATTACAAAGCATCACAGATAGGGTGCTTAAGCCGTTTAGTTTTCACCATCAGCAAGACTAGTCTGAGACCAAGGTGTTGCCAGGGCTAGTTGCTGCTGAGAACTTTCTGTTTGTCTAATCAATGGCATTTGCTTCCTGTCTTTTTCACATGGTCTTACTGTCCTCATGGCTTGTTTTAAACTGCTTATCTCTTTAAATACTATCTCTAAATAGCTACATTTTGAGATACTAACAATTAATATTATGACACATGAAATTTACAGAGATACAATTTAACCTATAAAAATAACTTTAAAACATCAAGTGCATTCAGTCATTCATCTTATAGTAGTATGTCTGATGAAAAGAATTATGAATTAGGTAAACGTTAATTATGTAGAAAGAATATTATTCTAGGCATTATTTATTCAGTAGAGAAAAATGTAGAAGAAAAAAATCCTTCGAATTCCAACTACTGAGTCATGTTTAACTAAATTTAGGCAAATATATTCAGTGTTAAATTGTATGACCATTACAAATTATCTTTAAATAGTTAATACTTTGGGTTAAATAGTCACAATGTAAGTTACATGCAAAGTACATAAAATTTCACTGTATCTAATTGTAGTTGTGTGTACTTACAACTATACCTTCGTGAATATCCACAAAGAATAAAAATTTCCATACGATTATGAATGGTGGTTATCTTTGTGTTCTTCATATTTTTCTGTACTTTGGGTTTTCTGTGGTGAGCAAGTATAAATGGGAGAATAAATTAAAAGCTTCCAGTATATGTAACCATAATAATCTCATTGTATAAGATCGGATTATGGCTGAGGATTCAGATCACTCTGCAAACTCCAGTCACACTCAGATATTAAGAGAGAGAGAGCACTGATCTTCATTCATTGGAGAAATGGGGATGGTTGGAGCTAGGGCTCAAGCTTATTCTCAAATCACCAATGGAATAAAATTCCCCTTCTATGCCTAAATATCCTCTTTGTGCTAATATAAATAATTTAAGTAAACTGTTATCAAATGATGTTTTGATTTTTACTTTCTATTTTTTTCCATAAACATAATAACACTAATAGAACTCTGCTTTCTCTCAACAGAAGAACCAATAAGACAGACAGAGTCCAAAAAGGCATGTACCTACTCTAGTCAAAGTAGAAAATGGAAGAAAACAGGAATCCCTTTACAAGGCATGACAATGTGGCAGGTGGATAACCTTGTCCTCTACCCTGTCCTGGGATAATGAGATACCTCTGTGTTTTTACTGAGGTGGTATACAGAGGCCAAGTAGGGATGCTGGAACTTTCTTGGCAGATGAGGCTCTTCTTGAACTCACAGAGATCTGACTGTTTCAGTCTCCAAAGTTCTGGTATTAGATCTGTGCACCAGCACACCCAACAGAGATGTATTCTTAAAGTTGGCTCTACCCCTTGCCTGCAGGAAGGACATTGCAGAGCCTTCAGACTGAGACTAGGTATTGTCAAGGATGCCTCTTAGTTCTGCCTTTTTCTCCTTAATCCCTCCCTCTGTGGTTTTCCTGAAGAGGATCCATTTAGTAACTTCATAATAATCCAATCCCTGTGCAGTTCTGCTTCTATGAAAATTATGTTTTCATAGAATTATGAAGATAGCCTATGAAACAAAATTATGAAATAGCAAATTCAAATGCTGAAATTGCTATTTCAGGGCCTCGCCCACAGTAGCTTGAAATCCCAGATAAAGTTTTAGGAGACATAATGCTTTAGGAATCATTCATGCTTCTGGCGCTGTATCAAATGCTACTTAGAGACCAGTAAGATCAACAAAAGTCATTTTGTATCAAATGCTACTTAGAGACCAGTAAGATCTATCAAAGTCATATTCCATTTTTACTTTAAAGGCAGACTCTAATTTTGTTTGAGTAAGTAGATGATTTAGTAAGAGATGATTCTAAGAGAACAGGCATTGTTTTGTCCCAAGAATGACAATTCTGAAATTTTTGCCCAGGAATTTCATTATTTGGCAGCTTGCTAGCATTCTATGACTAATTGGAAATTCTGAATTACATAGGGAATTTAGGCTGGCAAATGTGTTTGGACTGGGTAATGAAGCACAGTGTAGCTATTCCCAGTATCTTTTAAACAGGTGTTCCATAACCGCTGTTTATTTTTGACATTTAGAAAATGTTGAACTGTCCTAATTACATAAATATTTTGTAGTCATTTTCCATGTGTGATTTTTGAAGACCAGAAAATATTATGAATCAGAAAATTTTTCCCAGGTGAAAAATAAAAGGAAACATGTTTAAGCACAGAGAGTCATTTGTTTTCAGAATCTTAGAGAATTTATTCTGAAATCGTAACACATAGTTGATGCTCATGGCTTAAAATGATGACGAAGATGTAATGCCTGCTTAAAATTTGGTATTTCAGCTCCTGTGTCTAAATTTTTATGTTTTAACCTTCTGAATCGCTTTGTGGTATCCATTATATTTTATCTCTACCCCTAGATGAAAGGGCATGCACAGGGAGGCCCAAGAAGCCTGGCTAATGTAGAACTAGACATTGAACTCTTGTAATCTGGCACGAGTTCATGAAGAGATCAAAATCAACCACCAACCTAAAAATCAACCACTGACCTTTCCTTATAGACAATTATTTTTCTATTTATTATCCATTAGAATAGGTTAGGCATTATGTAATTTAGCAACTGAAATAAATATGAATACTCACCAAAGATCTCATGTTATGCTGAAGAATACAGACATCAATAGTTATGGTATTGTTTCAAGGAAAGAGCAATATATGGATTTTAATTACCAATCAAATTTGCCTTCAGCTGACTGATTCTGGGACATAGGGCAGGAAATAGATTTAATGATGAATATAGGAGGCAAGATCTTTGGGGCTGTTGTAGAAAGTTAGAGAATAAATAATAAAGCATGGAGTGAGGATTTTTCTGGAAGAGTGGAATTGTGACGATTTTAGAAATTAGGAAACATGACATGGTAGGAGGGGATAGAGAAGTTGGTAAAATGCTTGATATGCCAACACAAGCACCAGACTTTCATCTGCAAAACCTGCTTATATAAGCCAGGCGTGATGGAGTGTGCTTACAGTCCCAGAGCTGGGGAGGAAGAGACAGACATTCCTTGGGCTCAATGGCCAACTAGTCCAGCTTTATTGGCAGATTCCAGACCATTGAGAGACACGGTCTCAAAAGGAAGAAGGTGGAAAGCCCTGAAAAGCTGAAGCCCGACTTTTCCCTTGATTGCTACATGCATGTGTATACATTGGTGTGCATACAAACCCCAAACTACACATATGCACAAAATATATGACTTGGGAGTTTAATCTGTTTCTGCATTAATTGTTTGAGGGCTAAATTGAGTTGAAATAATGAATTTAGCATGTGGCTTTTGAAGTCAAGGGATGGAAATGAAGACTTTTAAAACGTCGGGAGTATAGGCGTTAGAAACTCATGGGCAGAGTTATCCAGGAACAGTCTGTAGAGTGGGAAGAGCCACAAGGGTAGATTTTGAGATTGGGGCTGGATTTAGAAAGACACAACTGACTTCAGATAGACAATGCAAAGGGCTACCCAAAGACCCAGCAATCAAGCTAAATTATCATAGAAATAAATGAAAAAAAAATTCAAAAAGTAGGGACATACCTTTTTCCCTTTGCTTTAGCTCTTACAGGGCTTTAGAATTTAGGGCCTGATTACGAAACTGCCTGCCACATATGAGGGCAGCACGAAGTGAGAAATCGGCTAAAAGCAACTGCATGAGGTGGTGAGACTCACCAGAGCAGAGGCAGAGAGTTCCTACAAAGGGAGATGAGTGTCACTTGTGTTCCCCTTAATGTGTGGTTTCATTTGTTCCCGGCGAGGTTCATTTGTGATCTTTTAGAATTGTGCTTAAGGTTTGTCTTGTCTTCTGGGCCTGCTCATTCCCTCCTTCTCGGGTCACTGTTCAATGACACCCACTTTGGTTATTAAAGTTCCAAGAGATTCATTCACTCTTACTTAGCTAGCTAGCAAGGCGGCTGTGTTAGACTGTGTTAGTATAGATTGTAAGTCCCAGTCCTCGCCTACCAATCCCAGCCCAGATGTTTAAAAGTAGACTTTACAACCTCCTGAGCTTTGTGCCACACCGGTGCTCTTGTTTCTGCACGTTACAGAGTTGGAGTTACAGGGATCTGAACTTGGGTCTTCTTTCTTGAGCAGCAAGCACTCTTGCTATCTGAGCCATCCATCTCCCTATCACTTCCCACCCACTCAACAATTTCTTATGGATCTTTCTTACCTTTCCCTCCCCCAAGTCTACTCTCTGTCACCCACTTTTTCACTACTCTGAAGTCCATGAGTGTGGCTGTTACTGTGGTGTTAGCTGACCACTGGAGCTCAGGACATACCATATCGCAGGTCCCATTCTCAAGGCTTCTGCAGTTCCCAAGTCTCAGAGTCTCTGTCTTCTGACTGCCACAGAGCTGGTGTTGGCCAGCCATCTGCAAAGAAATCGGAGAGCTTTCCTGCAACCCTCCTCCCCTAGATTTACTTGTCTTTTGTTCCTCTCCTGTCTCTCTGCCATTAAAATATTAATGTAATCTGTACTGAAAGGTTAAAAGTTGAGAGAAATTTAGTTTTTCACTACCTCACATTTCCTCTTCAAGATACCGTGAATCATCTAGGTTCATGTCTCTCTCTCTGAAACGTTGATTTTCATGTTTCTAACTGTGGCTGAAAGACAAATTCTCAGAGTTTTGCCATTATATTATTCTATTGGAGAAAAAGTTTTGAATAGTATCCTATCAGGATTACTTTTTGTTTTGTTTTCAGAGGAGTTTCACTGCTAAATCACTGGCTGGTCTAGAACTGAGTCTGAGTCTGTAGACCAGGCTGGCCTTAAAGTCATAGAGATCCATTTGCCTCTGCCTCCTGAGTGCTGGGATGTGCATGCCTGGCTCAGATAACTTTTTCTATTATTAAAATATTATTTTATTAATTGATGATGTGTATCTGTATGGTCTATGTCTGGGTATGTTCACGTGTTAATGCAGGTGCCCAAAGAGTCTAGAAGGGCCCAGGGAGCAAGGGATCTGCCTTATCTGATGCTAGGAATGAAATTTAGGTCTTCTGTAAGAGCAATAAATGCTCTTAACTGCTGAGTTATCTCTCTAACCCCTGAGAGCAGTTCTATTTTTTTTTCCTTTTTATTGATTAGATAGGACCTTATATGAGTCTGGGCCTAGTAGTAAATCATATGAGCAAACATTATTGAAATGTTCATGATATGTAAATACTTACATTTTTCCTTCCTTATGAATGCATAACATATTTATTGTGCACAAGGCATTTTTTAAAGTATCTGATAAAAATGCCTCATTTGGATGCTGTCTCATTATTCAGTTTCTTATGTATTATTTCCATGTCTGTGCCCCAAAGCAAGTATATTTCATTTATGTTTCTCATGTTCCAAGACTTATAGACTGTGTGGGAAACAGGATTCAGTCGTATGATATATGCTGCATTCTGTAACGGTTTCAGGGGATAATGGCGACTGATAAGAAGAAAAGAAGAGCGTGGGGTGGAAGTAAGCCATGAGTGAAATTATTTACAATAACTCAACTTCAGCCGTTGACCAACAGCTGTGGACCTACTGCCGCAACCTGCACTTATTCTGCATCTGTCCTTCCTTTCTTCATTTCTTTGCGGCGCAATTGGCAGCTGATATACCATGTCTCATAATTAACGTTTCGTCTCCTAATTAGAATGTCAGGTCTATGAGGACCCGTTTTGTTCACAGCTGAATCCTCTGCACCAGATTCCTGTTAGGTGTGTGGCTAACTGCTTAGTAACTGGTGACTAACTAGAGTATTTACTGAATTCTTGGCATGGGCCAGAGTCTGTTCTTGGTACTAAGATTACAAATGTATTCTTATAGCACTCGCCTGCGATGGAGTAGAGCTATTATTGTTTTGTCGTATGGGTGAACAACTGTTAGGAGTGAGTAGTCTCATCTTGTTAGAGGGACATGGATCCTGGAGGATCTGAAAGGATTACTAAGTGACCGGTAGCACCTAAGCCAGTGGTTCTCAACCTGTTGGTCACAATCCCTTTGGGGAGTTGGATGAACCTTTCACAGGGATTGCCTAAAACCATCTGCATATCATATATTTATATTATGAGTCACAACAGCAGCAAAATTAGAGTTATGGAGTAGAAATGGAAATAAATTTATGGCTGGGGTCACCAGAACATGAGGAACGGTATTAAAGGGCCACAGCTTTAAGAAGGCTGGCAGCCACTGAGGTAAGCTAGAATTGTTGACTTCACGAATCTTCTCTTTATCTATTGAAACTTATGCTGGTTTCCTTTTGAAAACATGTTTTACACAATATTCTTCTACTAGAATTCATATAGACCTCTTTAAGATTAAAGACTGAAGCTATGGTTTGTTTCCCAATGGCCTGCATGTGAAGTGCGAACTCTGTGGAGCATCTCATGAGTATTTTGGTGCATTAGTTGAGCTGCTGGGAAGAAGTGACTTTACACAGCAGTGAAACATCATAAAGAATTTACATATTGTTTCACACTTTTAATATGTCTCTCCAAACAAGTTCATCCATACTTGTTCGGGCACACTCTATAAACATCAATTTAAGTCTCACTTGTACAGACTTATCAATTACCAAATATTAACTGAAGATCTCATAAGCAACAGCCACTGCAGATGACAGTGGGGTCAAAAGCCTTGGTTGACCTGACAGTACACACACAGCCATCCAATAATAAAATTTGTATCTCACAGCATAGCTCTGTTTATCACCCTGCCAATGGAGTGGAAATGCTTGGCTTCAAGATTCAAGATTGGCCTCCCTAAGAAAGCAGCTCTTAAGCTGAAATTAAAGAGGAAAGTTGAAAGAAGAAAGGCTACACAGTGGGATCCTGTCAGAGTGGAAAATGTGTATGGAGAAGACCTCTGAGGAAGCTGACTGAGCCGAAGGTCAAGAAGCAGCTTGAGTTCTGCAAAGAGTGGGATACAGAGTTGAGGAAGAGCAGCAGCGAAGAGTGGTAATGATGATCACCGCTAATTACACTTATTGACAAGGTCAATAATCTGCTTATTTCATTAAAAGAAGTGCTTGCTCTCTCATTAAGGAGGAGGACTCCTTGTTTGATATACGCTGTAGTTTAGTGTTGGTCAAATGTTATGTTCTCACTTTGAAAGTGGGTTTTCTTGGTGCTTCATTCCACATAGAGTGTAGGGCTGGAGATTTATTCTTCAAGCAGACATGTGTAATACTAAAGTAGCTGCCCAGAAATAAAGAAAAGTGTTAACTCTTGATATCCCGAGGCTGTTTCAGAAAGGCTATGTTCAATTATTTATTTCAGGCCAATCACAACTTTCTCTACATCCAAGTGGCACAGAAATTAAACTCGTTTGTAATTGTCTGGCATCAGCCCTGCTACTTTTATTGTGTTCTTCTCTGGTTTGAAAATTCTATAGTAGTTAAGCAAGTCTTTCTCTTCCTTTATTGTTAATCAGATTTGAGTTTATGTACCTGGTCCTGGTTTAGATGAGGGTGAAGAAAACCCTCCAGAGGTGGATTTCAATAACCTTTATTTACAAAAGGAAAAAAAAAAAACACATTCTAACTAAATGCTTTCTCATTGAGGTTGGAATTTTAGGACAGCAGTCCAGAGAGTCAGTTTCAAGTTTGGTTAAAAGTTTGACATCTGGAGACCAGCATTTGGACTCCCTTAATGCTTTTGTCATTTACTAGCTGCATGATTTCACTAAAACAAATTTCTTCCTATACTTCCATTTTTTTCGTCCATAAATCATGCACTAGGTAAAATAAGAGGATGCATTTATTGATCTAAAATTGTGCCTGTCACACACATTACCCTCTGTGAGTGTTGTTGCTGATGGAAATTTGCATTTGTGATTGAAGCACTAGGTTGATTTCTAATGCTGTGAAAGTGGAGCCACGGCTCCATCCTTTATGTCAGGTGACATGGAAAAGAAGAATAAAGGGAAGAACATGGGAGTTTGGCCAACAGAATGAACTAACGATAGTGAGTAAATACAGACTATTTCTTCTGCGAAGAAAAATCTTTCTAAAGAAAGCATGCCTAACATTGAACCTTCTGCAAAGCTGATTAACTAATAGACTTTCAGTGGCCGTGAACAATTCGGAGTACTGCCAGTGCAGAGCTTAATTAACAACTTATCTTGGGTTCTCTCTAGTCCCCTCAACAGCCATCCATTGTGGACTTCTGTGTCTGACTTAGCGCTCTTGTTACTGTCAGGTGAGACCTTTTGGGATGCAGTAATATAACAGACCCCAGGCTCCACCACTAAGAAAACCTCAGATAGCATCTGCATTCTACAGAAGTTCCCACGCTTTGTCTGTGTTCCTGTACCAACAAAGCATTTGTAAAGTGCCATAAATTGTAATTTCTTTCTGTTATTATACATACTTTATCAAACTGTTCCCAGATTGGGACATGGGGTTTAAGCTGACCTGAATCTGTGTTTCTGTGCGTAGTCACTCATATTTGGCTCCTGAATAAACTATCTTTTATCCCCTTTGAGATGAGAATTGTTTTTGTACCAATAACTTTGTTTTCCAGAAAATTTCTTGGCAGCAAATTGGCACTGCACACAACAGATATACAGCACACACACACACACACACACACACACACACACACTAGAGAGAGAGAGAGATTTGTTTTGAGTTTCACCTTATATGCATGAAGTTGCAATACATTATATCCTTGTGAAGTTGTGGGTTTTTTTTTTTTTTTTTACATTTCTTCTAAAAAAGAAAATATGCATGCGATGCTCTGGCTCAGTTGTCAGCACAGGCTAGACATCTGGATGTGGGAAAAGGGGATTCCACTCTGTCTTCATTCAGCTAAGTCTGTCTGGGATCTCCCAAAGAGCTACCCGGTGTGTGTGTGTGTGTGTGAAATGTGAGCCCCCTCAAACCCTCAGAGTCTGACACAGAGATTTCTCTTAGGAGAAGTTGTTCATAATCTACATAATGTTCTAAAAATACTGAGATGGGATCCAGAAGATCTGGAACCAAATTGCTTTGATTTGTTTACACAGAAATCCTTTGCATAATCATAAATATTAAACTGGAATTGCATGATGTATTGTAGGTCAATAAGTGCTATATAATAAAGCAGATGTGTGTTAAGACTATGGCTGCAAAAACAGAATATGTATATTTTAGAAGATATTAATGAAGCATATTACTGTATTTGCAAATAAGAAATATCTTTGCATATGGGAAAATAGAGTGCTCTGAACAAAAGAAATCAGCTAAATTGTCTTTAGAGCCTAATGGTATATTTTACCTTTGCAAAACACTTATTTGGTGCTCATAGAAAGTAAATATGCGAGTTTTGCTGTTTTCCAGAATGGGCATACAATGGCAGCTGTCTTTCTAATCGCTCATCTATTCAAACGCTAATCGGTGGGACCCACATAGAGCGCTAGGAGCCTGAATAGGTAGACAATGACAGCAGCGTTTTAATCACAGTCCTATTCAGGCACTAATCGGAGTGATGATTAAGGGACATTAGAAGGAGCACTTTGACATCTGATCCTTTGAACTGGCGTCTGTGCAGCCTGCACTACACCCAGCTTATTTGGCCAGACCGATTTCCTTAAATAAAGTGCCGTGATTTCCAACGTAGGAAATATTACATTAGAGCCTATTGAAATGATTAGAAATTGAGGAGCTTTTATTTTACTGGGGATGCAGCGCGTGCTGTGTACTCACAAAACCGAGATCATTAATATTGCATGCAGTCCTCTCAGCAGTGAGGACCACAGAGAAAGAGCTTGAAAAGAGCTCACTACCGTCATGCGCCTTCAGTTGAATGGGAGCTGACATGTGCAGCTCTTCTTTATGGAAGTCTGTGAATTGTGAAAGACTTGGATTTTCATACGCCCTAATCCAGGTGGGCACATCCTAACTGCATTCCATACTTGTTTCCTTTAAGTGGAGATACGTTGTTAGTGTTACCCATCTTGAGTTACTAAAAGTTAATTAAATGGGGAGAGACTCCTGAGGCCCCACCCTTATCTGTAGTTGATGACTGTTGGGAGAGAGTCAATATCTTTTTCAGGTGTGTGGACCCCGGTAGATTGCCTAGATTCCAATGGATGACTCTCCACCCATGTGCGTGTTAGCATCACTAACAGGACTCGGTGGGGTAATTGAAAATCACTGGAAGCATGAACGTGGAAGAGTGGGGAGTGTGGGAAGTTGGAGAGGAGAAGGGGATGAATATGATCAACTTGGATTCTTTATATGCATGAAATTCTTCAAGAGTAACTAAAAGAGTATTTTTTAAAAGTTCATTGCTGGTCTGGAGAGAAGGTTGGCTCCTTCAGTGCATGGCTGGCCCTTGCAGAGGACCTGATTTGGTTCCCAGCACTGACATCAGGCCATTAGGCAGCTCACAGCTTCCCATGACTTCTGCTACCTACTTCTGGCTTCCCCAGGCACCCACACTCACACATTCTCACATAGGCACATAGGCATACATATGAGTAGAAATAAAAATAAATCCCTAAAATCTTGATTGTTCATGGCCGTGCTGTAATCAGTTTTAGCTATTCATAATGGGATATTTGCCTTTTCTCTCAACATTTCTAACATTTACTTCAATGTTACTAGCCTGTTTTCCAGAATACTACTTGTGATTGTTACCAAAAGTTCCATGGCTACTAAGTATTTGCATATTAGATCCATGGCTGAAATGTCATCTTTGGTATTTGAATATCGAAGACATAGTCAGAGCTCTCATCTAAAATATGATGAGATAATGTGCTCTACAGCCAAAAATCTGTGGCCATAGCCTGTGAACACAGAATCACATTGCCCCTAATTTCCTCTTCTGATGGCAGTTTCATGAAGTTTTTATAAGCAACAGAACAAAGAAAGTTATAAAACCAGCACACTTTTCAGCTCTAGTGCTAGGTACATCATGTATAGCACAGTGAGGGAAGCTGTTATAGGTTCCAAGCACTTAGCTCTTTTTAACTATTGTTTTAATGGAAGCTAACGGTGTGCTAAAAACACACTCCAGGGATTTTACCTGGCAGTTGAATAGATACAAGATCAGACACAGAAAGGGGAAAAAAAAACGTGTGGTGTGTGCATGTCCATATGTATGTACTGTAAGTATTGAGATCTTCTATCCCATATGTTGCATGTCTGAGCCACATGGATTGAAACAATAAAAGTCAGACAAGCAGCAGAGAAAATCAAATCACTTCATTTGATGTTAATATTTTAGGTTTTATGCCAAAAGAGGCCTTTCACAGGAAAGAAATGGAGACAGAAATATTCAGTGGATCCAAGGTCTCTACACTATTTTGCCAGAGGTAATTAATTGTAAGTAAGCGACAAGACCAAGGAGAAGGGAGTTGAGCTTCTACAGGTAATAATTCAAGTGAGGATGCATAGATCAGGAAGGTAAGGGTTGTTTTAGTAAGTCCATTCTGGTGCTGACCTTCTATCTTGAGTGATGTGTTCTTATTCTTGAGAGGAGAGATATGACCATTTTAGAAGATGAAATTTATTTGCCTTTAAGTAGCTTGAACAGTTCTTAACTGTCTTCAGCCTTGAAGCTGTCCTTATGCCCTTGTGGCAAAGTAGAGGATGTCATCTTCAGGCTGTCAATGGAAAGGGGAACGATTTTGTTCTCAGCCAAATCGGAAGGAACATACCATGGCTGGGCATCAAGATCCAGGATACTCCAAACAATATGCTCCAATGTGAAAGCACCTTCATTAGCTTTCTACACATACACAACAAAAGTCACAGCCAGGATATTTACCAAACACACTGGTGGGGACTTCAGGTAGGCAGGTTTAGAGCAAAGCACAGAAACCTTCCAGGTTTCAGACACTCTCGCATGGCATTCCCAGCAAGGTACCGATGTTCCAATAATTCATTTCAAAAGTTTTACCTGGTAGTAAAACAGAAGCAGACAATGGGTGGGAATTAGGGGGACTAAAGATAGCCCTGTGTAATTTAGCTCTGGATCTGTAACAGACTCCCTACCATGACAATTTTTAATCAGTCAATTAGCCTTGTAAAATCTTATACATAGGGAACTTTTATTTACAGGATCCCATCATGTATAGTCTTAGGAGTGAGTTCTCCATCCTGTGATGATTTCTCATTGAGGGTTTCTAGGAGAGTATGACCATGATGTATACTAAGGCAAGTTTGACTTGCAACATCTGCCTATGATTCTTTGACTCTGAGTCTAGCCTTGTAGCTTTAATTGAGGAAACTGGCAGTCTTGCTCTGATAAATTCACTTCCTTTCTGAGATATTTGAGAAAAGAACTCAAACTTTTGCTGAAATGTGTTACCTCAGCCTCGTACACTGAAAAAAGAAGCCCAAGCTGAGTAAAGAAAATGTAGAAACATCTGTCTGGCTTTCTCATTTTTCGGAAGGATTTTCTGTTTCTAGATGCTCTTGTATCCTAATATTGTTTCGTTTTATAGGCTTACAATATCTAAGCAAGTTTCAGACACAAAAAACAAACAGGAAATTCTAAAGGGCACAAATCCTGTATTGTTCTTTTTTTATTGGCTTATAATAAAAATGCAAGTTTCAGATAAAAAAAACAAATAAAATTCTTGAAGGACTTGGTGAATGTGACTAGGTTTAATGGCATAGGACAAAGTACTTTATTTTTAGTGACTATGTTGAAATTACAAGCTGTCTGTGGCAGTAGGACCTAGCGTTGCCGAATTCTTCCCAGAGACAGACGACTCTGCTTAGACCTTGTCTCTCTACGTTTAGGAAGTTAATGGGAGGCATGCTTCTTCACCTCCAGCGGGAGCCTCGCATGCCCTGGTTGGTGTTTGATGAATGCAACCTGAAAGGTGCATTCTTCATGTTTACAAAGTATATGTATACATATGTGTGTGTATATATATGTTGGTAAAGAGTCTCTCTTGTTCTCTCTGTGTGTGTGTAAGAGAGAGAGAGTAAGAAAAAGAAGCTTGCTTTTGTGTTGGGGTGCCTGTATGTATCTGTGCATCAGGAAATCAAGAAACAATTATGGATATAATTCCTCAAGAGCTTTCCACTTTGTGTGTGTGTTGTTGTTGTTGCTTTTTAATGTTCCTGTTGTTGTTTTTGAGACAAGGTGATTTAATGATATGGAGCTCTCCAAACAGGCCAGGATGACTGGCCAGGGATTCTCGGGGATACACCTATCTGCAAACTTGGCAGTGCTGGGGATCACAAACAAAGCTTGGCTTTAAAAAAAAAAAAATCAGTTATGGGAACTGAACTCAGGTTGTCATGATATCATGGCAACCACTTTATAGACCATTCTATTAGAGGTGTGTGTGTGTGTGTGTGTGTGTGTGTGTGTGTGTGTGTGTGTGTG
>NW_026596095.1:6636424-6638496 GCF_907164565.1 Psammomys obesus
GTGTGTGTGTGTGTGTGTGTGTGTGTGTGTGTGTGTGTGTGTGTGTGTGTAATGGTGCCCATGTGGAGGTAAAAGGACAATTTGTATGTATCTGTTCTTCCCTTTCACACTGTATGTGTTCTTGGGATTGAATCTCTAAGGTCCCCAAGCTTGGAGGCAAGCATCTTTACTTTCTGAGCCTTCTTGCTGGCCCTGGAACAAATAAACTCTATCAAGAACAGTCAGTATCCCTTCATTTACAGATGGTGAGAATTACAAAGCTTTTTGTTTGTTTGTTTGTTTGTTTGTTTTTAATGCTACAAAAAGCTGGACCAAAGTTCTCACAAAAACAGAAATATGGGAAATAATGTGCAAATGGAGTATTACAGAATTGTTTTCATTTCTTCAAAACCTGGCCTTAGGCTTAGTAATTAAAAAAAAATGTCAGAAAATAATCTCTATGTCCGATGTCCGAGTAATCTTCAACTGTCAACTTGACGCAGTCCAGAGTCACATAAGAATAGACTGTCAGTCGAGGAATTGCTTGGAGCAGATTGCTCTGTGGGCTTGTCGGTGGAATATGTTCATGACTGTTCATTGATTTACAAGAGTCCAGACCAGTGTGAATGCCATCTACCCATGGCCAGGTGGCCCTGGGCTGTGTAAGAAAGCTGGATGAGCATGACTCTGCAAGCTAGCCGGCAGAATTCCTCTTGGTTTTGCTTCAACTTCCTGCCCTGGCTTCCACTGGATGATGGACCATGAAGTGAGAGTGTAAGCCAAGTCAACAATTTTTCTCTTTTTCACCCAAGTTGCTTTTGGTTAAAGTGTTATTATTATTATTATTATTATTATTATTATTATTATTATTATTATTATTATTTTATTACAGCAGCAGAAAGGAATGCCAGCAGTTAACATACATATACAGAAGTAGAGTTTTTTAGAGGTGAATTCTAAAATAGGTGAATTTAAAACCTCAAATTTCAGGCCACCAAAGAATAACAGATATTCTTTGGCTAATTGCTAAGTAGATGATGGGATAATTATAGAAAAGTCACTTCTGTGAGAAAATAGAATGTTTTCCCTGAAGTACTTTGTGCTTTGAAGATGAACGTGATTTACCACATTTACCACATTGTGCTGAAATTCGACCCTGGTCCTGCTGTAGTCCTCAAAATAGTTTCATTATTATTTTGTCATGGGAATTAATCAAGCAAAAAAATAAACTTTTCAATATTTGTCGGCAATAAACACGAATAAAGCATTTAAATAATATGAGTCAAAGTGTGGAAGGTTGGGCCACACACAGTGCTCAATGTGGGCTGAGATAGATGATCTTCTGACTGAAATTCCTTATGTATTGAGTGCTGTGCTGTGCGGTTCCCCTCTGAACCATCATTGTGTTTGTTAACACACAATTGGTCTCATAAAATGTAGCCATCTCAAGGCATACATTTAAAATAAATTAAATTCTTGAAAATTGAGAATTGTCCCAGATTCGTGGGTGAATTTTGTGAGTACCTTAATACCAAGTGAATATTTCAAAATTTATGACATAGATGAAAATAAATGAAACAATAGATTCTGGGAATGAAATTAAATACTGAATTTATTCTCTCAATAGAAGGGAAATTTAGATATTTTGGTTAGTTTATGTTATAAATGTTTTCTATATTATTTTTAGCTTTTGATGAATAAAAATTGAAAATACTTTTGTCTGCCTGCTTGATACAGACAGGATTTCAAACGAGCTATGCAGTTGAGCAACGACCTTAAGCTCTTTTCTCACCTGTCTCCAAAATGCTGGAATTACTTGCAGATATGCAATATCATTTCTGGGTTTTAAAAGTGGACTTAAGGACAGTTATTTATGAGCACTTTGCCTTCATATCTGTCTGTTCAACACATGATGTGCAGAGTGCATGCAAAAGCCCGAGGAGGATGCCAGAGCCCTTCAAACTAAGTTACAGATTGCTGTGAGCTACCTTGTGGGTGCTAAGAATTGAACCTGGAAAAGCAGTCAATGATATTAACTACTAATCCATCTATCTATCTATCTATCTATCTATCTATCTATCTATCTATCTATC
>NW_026596095.1:6638506-6656812 GCF_907164565.1 Psammomys obesus
ATCTATCTATCTATCTATCTATCTATCTATCTATCTATCTATCTATCTATCTATCTACCTATCTATCTACACACACATACATATACATATATACATGTATACACACATATACACACACATGCATATATACATATATATGCATGTACATATATACATCTCTATATACATATATGTATATTTATGCATATGTAAATATATGCTTATATGTGTATATATGTATATATATGTATACATGTATATGTGTATATGCACACACATGTATGGTAATATAAAAAGTATTTCATCTCTCTATGTGTATGCATTTATATGTATGTATATGTATATACATATTAATTATAATGGCTAACTCAAACCATTTCACTTATAAATTGAATTTTTTGTGGCATAACCAAGATCAGCTTCGATGAGTTTCAGGTATATGAGATATTTCAGTTGACGTTAGTCGCCATGATGTATAGCAGACTTCTTAGTCTTAGTTTTCCTGAGATTTTGTGTGGCTTCACTAACATTGCTGAAATGACCCGGTTCCTAACTTGCATGAAAATCTATTTTACTCTCTGTTTCTCTGACTGTAAGATCTTTTGAATTCTAATATATTAGGGCATGAGGTACCTGTTTATTTCTGCCTGGCTTATTTCAACTATTGCAATGTCTGGGTTCATCTGTGTTGTTGCAGACAACAAGATTTTACCCTGTTGAAAGTCTATACAATGTTTCATTGTACTGTATAATATGTTCCTTTATGTGTAACTTTACTAATGGACACTCAGGTTGATTCCGGATCTTGATATGTGAGTACTCAGGCAGTGAACATGGGAATGCAGATGCCTCTTTGAAATATACTCTAGATGTCTGTCTTGTACTTGAACTGTTAAGTCTTTTAATGTTTCTATTTTTAGGTTTCTCAAAAAATTCCCTAGTATTGCCTGTAATGGTTATTCTTACAGTCCCTTTAACTGTGTGAGGGTTCCTCATTTTTCACTTGTCCAAAGTTTCTCTCTTTCATGGTTTTTATAATAGACATTCTAACAAGAGTGAGTTGATAATTTACAGTGGTTTTAATTTATGTCTCTGTAGTGATTAGTAATGTTGAGCATTTTTATATAAATGATAGCAATTTTTCATATTTAAGTCTTCAAAAATTCAGCACTTTTATCTATTTTCAATAAGGCTTTTTGTTTTGATACTATTGAATTGAGTTCCATATATTTTTTAATATTAATATCTTACTAAGTGATATCTGGGTTGAAAATGTATTTTTATATTCTCTAGGTTTTCTTTGCACTTTGTTGATTTTTTTTCCCTTGGGTAATACCATTTGTGTATTTATGTTTTTGTTGCTTGTACTTTCAGTTCATATACAAAGCACCATTGTTCAGGCCAGTGTCATGAACAGCTTCACATAGTAACATAGTCTACCCAAGCACACCTCATTTTTTTCAGCTACATTGTTTTTCAAGAGAGATTGATTATGGTGGCTCATTGCCTCTTTATATACATAGAAACCTGTTTCAGAAAAAAAAAAAAAACCTGTGCCCAGATATATTTGGTCCTTGTGGGGCTCCTATCCTTTCACTGTCATACTAACTCCCCTTCTGCAGAAGGTTTGGTTATGAGTCTTAGTATCTGTTTTGTAACACTGCTTGGTAGGGTCTTTCAGATGCCTTCTGCGGTAGACTCCTGTCATAGGTCCTATGCATATCTCATTTGTTTTTCTAAACTGTTTCTCCAACCAAGGACCATGTATGGATATAACCTAGAACTTTTACTTGGACGAAGCTCGTGGTAGCTCAATAACCAATTGGCTTCTTATAGTAAGGGGAACAGGGACTATCTGACAGGAACTCAATGGCAGGCACTTTGACTCCCCACCCCCCAAGGAAGGAGCAGTTCTGCTAGGCCACAGAGGAGGACTTCGCAGCCAGTCCTGAAGATACCTGATAAAACAGGGCCAGATGAAAGGGGAGGAGGTCCTCCCCAATCAGTGGACTTGGAAAGGGGCAGGGAGAAGCTGAGGGAGGGAGGGTGGGATTGGGAGGGAATGAGGGAGTGGGACACAGCTGGGATACATAGTTAATAAAATGTAACTAATAAAAAAAAAGAAACCCTGTATTATCTCTCTATATATATGGATATATAATACAGGTTTCTTAAGGGCAGTGGCCTTGTCAGTTTTCTCTACAGCTGTATCTTCAGGCTGAGATTAGAACCTGACACATACAAGATCAGTAAGTAAAACAGAAATTCTAGTTCATGTTAGTACATCAGTCTCACTAATCAAATAGACAGTGTAGTTACACATGTATAAAGTTTGACGATTGTATTTTACATTCTGATTTGGAAATTTTTTAAGTGATTACTTAGAACAAAATAAATACATGATTATTCTTTATTACTGGAGATGTAATGGCCCCGTAAGTGGGTATACCCATTCATACCAGTATACACCGTCCAAAGTTTAAGATAAAACACCTTGCCTCATTTACCTTCTGAGAATATCGTACTAGTGTTTTCACAAAAGAAAACAGTATGAGGTTAGTTTGTGGAGTAGATAGCTGAGACATTTAGAATGAGCTTTATTATGAGAGATCAAGCTTCTAACCAGCATTAACAGGGGAGGTAATGGTCAGGCCTTGAGGTTGGGAGTATTATGAGAGACAGAGAATCCTATGAGATAAAAAACAAGCAGCCTCTGAAAGGATGTACCTTAAACTGGAAGAATAAGAGAGAGAAGAGGCTAAAAGATTGCATAGACAGGGTAGTGGGTAAAGGAAAGAGAGAACATTCAGAGGAATGCCCCAAAGGGAGCTACGTGCCCAGCGTAGCTCTTCAGGAGGTGGTGGAATATTCTACATGTGATTTTTCGGTACTAGTCTATATGACTCTTGGCATTTCTGAGGCCAGTGCTGAATGGGACTATAATCTTATCTTGGAATTGTAAGAGGAAGGAGATGTAAGACCATGGAGCGGGACTGGTTTCTAAACCCTATGTCCTGGAGAAATAGAAATAGAAATAAAGATAGATGGGCAGAGGGCAGGTAGACGCTCTGAGACTTAACACCTACCATAAATTTTCTGAAAGGAAAATGACCTGTAACTTTCTGAGTGTAAAACAGGATATATGTACTTTCCTTCCTTTTAATCCCTAAAAGGCTAATTTAAGTGATTAAAAAGAAATATATCAGGTAATTTATACCATAGAACAATTAAATAAGAGAGATTCTTCTTTCTCATCTACATTGTATTACATAAAAGATTTTAAGAGGAACACACTGTGCTTTTCCTATGGTGCCCAAATAAAATCAATAACAATATTTCCACTTTTATTTACTCAAGATCCAAGCATTCAAAATCATCACGGATTAATGTTACTGTGCTTTGTGCTATTGTTTGCATGATAGAATTTTACAAACTGAGTTATTTGCCCTCTGAAAATTCAATGTCTCCCATTATCACCAGTTAAGGAACATTTAGCTTAACACTCCCAACCTTTTTTTTTTCCCCTTCTCTTTTGTTTTTGGGCATCTTGGCACACACGAATACTGGCCGTGTCTGTGTGCCATACGGAAACATTGGGAAACATTTTCGGCTGATTTTATGGCACTTGGTGCACGAGTTTATTACATTTCCCATGTCATAGAAGTATAATTTACATCAACAAAAATAAGTCTGTCCCATAAATATGCAATTATGTGTAATCAAACATGAATGGAAATTTATAAATATTAAGACTGCAATACAGAAACCAGTTATATAGAAGGGAAGCATTAAGAGGTAATAATAATTTTGAAAAGCTTTCAAATAGGAAGTATTTCAACTTATTAAAATTAGAAGGCAGAGCTGGAGAGATGGCTCAGTGCTTTCAAAGTGCTGCTGCTTTTTGTGGGGGACCCATGTTTGGTTCTCAACACACAGAGGTTCACGACTACCCGTAACTCCAGTTCTAAGGATCTACCTCAGGCCCCTGTAGGTACCACACACACACACACACACACACACACACACACACACACACACACAGCACAGCACACATACATGTATGCTTGCAAAACACTTACAAACTTAAAATTAAAATTAAAACAATAACTTTTTTCACTATTAGTTTGTCCAGGGCTTCTTTTTTTAAAAGCTTTTCATTTATTATTAATTACTATTATTTATAATTTATTCACTTTATATCCCAGTTGTAGCTCCCTCTCTAGTCCCCTCCTGCTCCCACCCTTTTTCCCTCTTACTTGTCTATCCCTCTACAAAAGTCCACTGATTGATAGGGAAAGTCCTCCCCCCACTATTGTCTGACCCTAGTCTATCATGTCCCATCAGGACTCTGTGGATCTTCTTCCTCTGTGGGCTGGTTAGGTTGCCCCACCAGAGAGAAGTGATCAAGGAGCAGGCATGTGAGTTAATGTTAGAGAGTGTCTCTCCCCTTACTAGAGGACCCACATGGAAACTAAACTGTCTATGGGCTTCATCTGAGGAAGGGGCCTAGGTCCTCTTTATGCAGGAAATTCTCTGTAGTCTCTTCTGGGTCGAGCTTTTTGGGCTTTGTTGGTCTGCTTGTGGGCCTCCTGTCCCCTCCAGGCCCTTATATATTCCCCTTCTCCATAAGACTCCTTGCACTATGTCCAAAGTTTGGCTGTGAGTCTCTGCATCTGCTTCAATCTCCTGCTGGGTGGAGTCTTTTAGAGGAGAACTGTGTCCTCCAGTCCTGTTCTCTCTCTCCTATGGCTTCTGGTGTCAATCTTTTTTTCTCTTCTGAATGAGAATTAAGCATCTTCTCTAGGTCTTTCTTGTGTTTTAGCTTCTTTAGGTCATAGATTTTAGTATGTTTATCCTATGTCTAATCTCCGCTTATAAGTGAGTATAGACCATGTGTGTCTTTCTGTTCCTGGGTTACCTCACTCAGTATGATCTTCTCTAGCTCCATCCATTTGCCTCCAAAATAACTTTTTTAAAATCAGGAAAGTATTCAAAGGATATATGCCAGTAGGTTTGCAGAGATTTATAGTTGGCCACAGTTCTGAGGAAAAGTGACTGAGTTCTGGCCTTATATGGATCATCTTCAGCCACACCCTCCTCCAACACTCCAAGAACATCAAAGAAGAGGGGTCAGAAAGAATGTAGAAAGAGGAGTTGGGAGGACAGCTGTGAAATGCTGTGTTCTGGACATGACATGGCTGTTGCACACATGAACTCATGGCAGATGTGTGTACCTGTACAAGATAATACCAATAAAGAATGCAGGGAGGCTAGAGCATATGCTTCTGAAGTCTCGCTCTCCAGTTGACATCTGCTGAGGGAGGAAAAGTAAATTTCCTTTGTGTGTGTGGTTTTTGGTAAGCTTCATATGTCCCAGGGGATGACGCCACATGCATGCACATTTGCACAATATAATTAGACACAGGGGATATTAATGGAAATTAATAAAGAGGACATGAATTTGGGAGGGAGAAATGTTGAGTGGTTCTTGGGGGAGATGGAGAGGCAGTATGAGTGGATATGACTAAAGAGCATTTGACAAAATCTAAAACCCTTCCATGTTTCAAGTTTTGGAGAGATCAGGCATACAAACAGAAAAGGTAATATACAGCAAGCAACATCAAACAAAAAGGATAGACTAAATCAGTCCCACTGAAATCAGGGACAAGGCAAGGCTGCCCACTCTCTCCGTATCTCTTCAACATAGTACTTGAACTTCTAGCTAGAGAAATAAGACAACTAGAGGAAATCAAGACGATACACATTGGAAAGGAAGAAGTCAAAGTATAACTATTCGTAGATGATATGATAGTATACATGAATGACCCCAAAACTTCTGCCAGATAACTCTTCAGCTGATAAATGCCTTCAGCAAAGTGGTTGGATACAAAATTAACTAAAAAAAAAAAAAAAACGAGTAGATGTTGTGTATATGAAAGACAAAATTGCTGGGAAAGAAATTAGGGTAATGACATACTTCACAATTGCCCCAAATAATATAAAGTACTTACCTTAATGTGACTCTAACCAAGCGTGTGAAAGACCTGTATGAAAAACAAAAACAAAAACAAAAATAAAACAGAAAACTTCAAGTCTCTGGAAAAAAAAAATTGAAGAAGATATCAGTCAGAAGATGGAAAGATCTCCCATGCTCATGGATTGGTAATATTAACGTAGTGAAATGGCCATCCTGAGAAAAGCACACTACAGATTCAATTCAATTCCCATCAAAATACCAACACAATTCTTTACAGACCTTGAAAGAACAATTGTCAATATCATATAGAAAAACAAAAAGCACAGAATTGCTAATATAATCCTGTACATAATATAACTTCTGGAGGTATCTCCATCCCTGATATCAAACTGTACTATAGAGCAACAGTAATAAAAACTGCACGGTACTGGCAGAGAAACAGAATGGTGGATCAATGGAATGGAATTGAAGACCCAGAAATAAACCCACAAAATACACATACTTGCTTTTTGACAAAGAAGCCAAAACAATACAATGGAAAATAGATAGCCTCTTCAATAAATGGTGCTGGTCTAACTGGATGTCTACATGTAGAAAAATACAAACAAATCCACATTTATTGCCCTGCACAAAACTAACGTCTGAGTGGATCAAAGACTCCAACAAGAAATGATACTAAATCTGTTAGAAGAAAAAGTGGGGCAGAGACTTGGACTCATTGGCACAGGAGAAAACTTCCTGAACAGACCACCAACAGCACAGCCTCTAAGATCAACAATCAATAAATGGGACCTCATGAAACTGAAAAGCTTCTGTAAAGATAAGGACACAGTCATCAGAACAAAACAACAGCCTACAGACTAGGAAAGAATCTTCACCAACCCTATATCTGACATAGGGCTAATATCCAGGATATATAAGCAACTGAAGAAGTTAAACACCAACAAACCAAGTAATCCAATTAAAAAATGGGGTACAGAGCTAAACAGAGAATTCTCAAGAGAAGACTATCGAATGGCAGAGAAACACTTAAAGACATGCTCAACATCATTAGGCATAAGGAAGATGCAAATCAAAACAACCCTGAGATTTCACCTTACACCCATTTGAATGGGTAAGATAAAAAACTCAAGTGACAATACATGTTGGTGAGGATGTGGAGAAAGGGGAACCCTCCTCCATTGCTGGTGGGAATGTAACCTTGTACAACCACTTTGGAAATCAATCTGGTGCCTTCTTAGGAATATTGCTACCTCAAGATCCAGCTATAGCACTCCTAAACATATATCCAAAATGTGCTCAGGTATAAAACAAGCACATTGTTCAGCCATGTTTGTAGCAGCTCTATTCCTAATAACCAGAAGCTGGAAACAACCTAGATGTCCCTCAACAGAGGAATGGATACAAAAATGGTGCTACATTTACACAATGGAATACTACTGAGCTATCAGAAACAAGGAATTCATGAAATTTGCAGGTAATTGGTGGGCATTAGACAAGATCATCTTGAGTGAGGTGACCAGAAGCAGAAAGACACACATGGTATTTATTCACTCATAATATCACTCATAAGTTGATATTAGCCACATACTATAGGATAAACATACCAAAATCTATACTCCTAAAGAAGCTAAACAACAAGGAAGACCCTATGCAAGATGCTCAATCTTCATTCAGAAGGACAAACAATATAGACATTGGAAGCAGAAGAAGACTGGCAACAGTACAGGAGGCTACCACAGAGGCCCTTTGAAAGATTCTACTCATCGAGATATGGGAGCAGAGGCTGAGACTCATAGCCAAATTTGGGCAGAGTTTGGGGAATCTTATGAAAGAAGGGGGAGGAAGAAAGACCTGGAGGGGACAGCAGCTCTAAAAGGAGACCAACAGAGCCATAAAAACTGAGCCCTGGGGGCCCTGAAGAAAATGATAACCCAACCAAGGACAATGCATGGAGAGGACTTAAATCCCCAGCTCAGATGTAGCCCATAGACTCAGTCTCCAAGTGGAGTTCCTAGTAAGGGATCAGGGACTTTCTCTGGCATCAACTCAGTGGCAGGCTCAAAGACAATGCAACAGCTCTGATGAGAGCTGATAGGGTAGGGTCAAGTAAAAGTGGAGGAGGACTTCCTCTATCAGTGAATTAGAGGAAGGGCATAGGGTTAGAAGAGGGAGGGAGGGTGGAATTGAGGGAAGAAAAGGGAGTGGGCCACAGCCGGGATACAAATTGAATAAATTGTTATAAATGACAATAAAAAATTAAAAATGCATTATGTACATGTGTGAAAATGTCAAGGAATAACACATGAAAAAAAGAGGAATAGTAGTATGCATATCTATGTTAAGACTTTTACATTTTGAATGAGTATAAAATGACTCAGCAATCTTTATAATTCTAAGAAATAGCTTCACTTTATATCCTTTGGTGTCTCCTCGCCTAGCCCTATCCATGCAGAAGATCAGAGTACACACTCTTTCGTAGATGTGATATTCAGAAGCATGGCATGTATGGGTATTTTCCAGGCCTGCCCAACGACTTTCACTGTAGCAGAAGTCTGCACTTCAAAGATGGTAATAAGATGGATACAAGATGACTAGACTAAAAAGATTTATTTTAGATGAACCTTCACAAATTCTTTTTGAGGATTTATTTCCATCTTAGTAAGAATTTTCTGATGGTAGTGATATAACTGCAGACATTCCCATCTCTTCTGGTAGCTCCTTTATTCAAAAGATGATAAGTTATTTTCAAGTAGGAATTATGTCTTTAGTCGTTTTTGTTTCATGTATGACTATGTAGGCATCTTTATCTCAGTATGTCAATGAACATTAAAAATGGACTTTGTCTTTGTTCTATCAAGTTTCAATGTTTGTCAGAATTGTGAATTTCAATTATATTAGGTAATATTTGAATTAAACTCACCTAAAAATCTTCATGTGATAAGGCTGGGTTTAGCTTGGTAGTAAGAGTGCTTGTATAACTCGTGTGATTTCTGGCATCACAAAACCAAACAAAATTAAGACAAAATGAAACATAAATATGGATTTTAGGTAGCGACATTAGGGCATGGTCTGAGAAGAAAACCTGATTTATTGATTATTTCATAACCATTTTTATATATCAGGGAAATATAGAGCATTTTTGTCGTGCAATTTTATAGTCCTATTTATTTATGTTCCACAATATAAATGAATGAACATGCCATAATCAACAAATCAATAATTCTGCTCTCAGTATTCCCTATAATTTGAAATAAGCCATTTTCACATATCCCGGTAAATATTTCTATGCTTTCTAAATACTCTCTTAGAACAACTAAAAGCGTATACTCTGTGAATCAAAACCTGCACATACCTGTCCGGGCCATCAGAAGGCCCCGTGAATGTGTGCAGCTTACTGAACGCACTTGTTCGCGCTGTTTATTCTGCATTCCTTTCAAATCTGAGTAAGAAGCAAGTCTGTCCCAAACCAACGGCATCAGCAACATATCTTGTGCTGTTAATGCCCACATCCTCTAATCACAAGATCCAAAAGTCTAGGGTGAAGATGGCCCAAACATTGCAACGCTCACTGTTCTTTCTACCTCTGCAGGGGTATTTCTTGTTCCATGGGGAAATATGCAGTCCAGGAGTTGAAGATTGTGTGATGCTTAATCTTGGTTGCAAATTTGACTGCATCAACCATCAGGCAAGCCTTTGGCATACCTGTGAGGGATTTCCCTGATCACTTGAACTGAAGTGAGAGAGACCCCAGCCTACATGTGGAAGGCATATTCAGATGGTAGTCTAGATAGAGGCAGTCCAAAACAGAAGAGTGCTTGGTGTTTGCCTGCTTGCATTTAAGTCATGTTGGCAAGTTTATCAACCCTGCTGGAATCTTGTTGCCACATCTGTAGCAGATGCTGTCATTCCTTACTGACATTAGACCTCAGCTTCTTTTTGTTCTTTCAATATGGACTGAAGACCAGTGGCTCTCCAGAAATCCCTGCAGGAGCTCAGTGCCAGTATGGGACCACTGAAGTATCTCATTTGGGGGATGGGTAGCTATCCTGCTCTGAGCCTCTGTAAAGTGAAAACAGGCATTGCTGGATTACCTAGACTATGCTGTAAGTGAATCTAAAAGATACACCTTATATATTTCTTCTATGCAGCTGTTCCTTTAGAGAATCTTGATTAATAGAGAACATGTTGCAATAAGAGACATTGCAGATGTAAATGACAATCACCTGCCCAGGATCAGGTTTCAGAGTCACTATCCATTGTGTAGAAATGACAATCTTTCATTTCCCCCCCCCCTACTTTAAAGTCTGGGTTGTTTAAAATCTGAGTTGTTCCTCCTGTGCTCCAGTCACATTGCTACTCTCAGGTTTGCTGAATGAATCCAGTGCACATACTTGGAAATCTCTTAATCTGTTTATGTTGATAGGCGGCGTACCTTCCATTTTGTAATACTCTTTCCTTTACGCCTCCTCAAGGCCCCACCTTCTATGTTCTCTAACTCTCTGCTCATCCTTGCCCTCATCCTAGGCTTTTGTCTGGTAACATTCAAAGGTTTCTCCTGTGCAGATCTTTCTTTTTTACTCCTCACTGTAGGCGACTCACACCAATATTAATGCCCAAATAAGAAGGACTTATTCACCCACAGCTATTCTACTTCCCAAGGCATGCCATCATCTCTGAGCCAGCTTCCACTTAACTCAGGCCCGATCATCCATCGTTGAAATAACACCTACTTATTTCAAGTCTCAGCTAAGCCTTCCTCTCTCCTAGAAAGCCTTTTCTTATTACATCCCAGCAGCTCACCCAGCTGCCTGAGCTTATCGCTCACGCAGCTCAGTTTTACCTGGTTTCCTTCTTTTTGCTTCATTCAATCAGCTAATCTCTGTGGACTTACTTCATGCCCCTCACTGCTATAAGCATTTCAAATAAAAGAGCAGACAAAACGTTTGCTTTATTGGACTTCTATTCTAGCAACAGAGAAGCAGATAACATATATCTTACCAGTGGGTTGATTATATTAGACTATTCAAAATTATGTTGTAGCGATATTGTTTATCTTTTCTTCTGAGGAACTATCAATATGTTTCTCTAGTTACTAAGTGTCTGGCATTATGTTATGAAATGAAAAAAGTTTATTGGCTCTGGAAACTATTTTTAGCACTAAATGCTTGGTGACTTTGTCAAATTAGTTTGGCCACTGATACTCATCTCTTATACCCAGTGTTTATACAAGTTAGCCTTAGATCAATGTTAGCCTTGTAAAACTCTAGGGAGATGTTCACTCTGGACAAATCTAGATTACTGAATTTCACGCATTAATTGTTTTCTTTCTCTTTCAGTTTGAGGATTTAAAAAAAGTATTCTTTTCCATAAAATATTTTATGTAGTTATGTGTAACATCATATTTTAATATCATGATTAATTTTTAATTGCTACATATAATACAGAGTTAAACTGCTTTCTAGGCACTGCTTACTGATCCATTCCATTAGTTTTATGGTAATATGGAATCATATATAGAATTCTCCTTTTTTCAGGACATATGATGTGTTGAGTCTTACCACTGTAAACCAAATGCATTAGGCTTCCTTGTCTATTCCTAGTTAGATGCTTATCTGTGTGTTTCTGTGGGGTTGCTTTACAAAGTGGAGTTGCTGATTTCTACAGTAAATACTGACAGATTATCACTCAGAAAGGGACTGCTGGTTAAAACACAACTAAATACTGTGAATACTTATTCGCTCCTGATCTTTACTACCTTGTTTTGTTTTTTTTTAATTTAAATTTTAATTTTTTATATTAATTACAGTTTATGCACTTTGTATCCCAGCTGTAGCCCTCTCCCTCATTCCCTCCCAACCCCACTTTCCCTCCCTCATCTACTCCCATGCCTCTTTCCCAGTCCACTGATAGGGGAGGTCCTCCTCCCATTCCATATCACCCTAGCCTATCAAGTCTCATCAGGAGTGGCTACATTGTCTTCCTCTGTGGACTGGTAAGGCTGCTCCCCTATCAGGGGGAGGTGATCAAAGAGCCAGCCGCTGAGATCATGTCAGAGACAGTCTCTGTTCTCCTTTCTAGGGATGCCACTTGGACACTGAGCTGCCATGGGCTACATCTGTGCAGGGATTCTAGGTTATCTCCATGCCTGGTCCTTTAATGACTGTGATTCCTTTTTTTTTTTTTTTTTAGTTATTTCGTCTTTTTAATTTTTTTTGTGTTAATTAATTTGTTTATTCGATTTACATCTCAGTTGTAGGCTCCTCCATCCTCTCCTTCCATTCCCATTCTCCCTGCCGCATTGGCTCCTCTCTTATCCTTCAGAATGGGAGAGCCACTCTCCACACACCCCAGCTCATCTATTCACTTGAGGACTGAGTTTGTCTTCTTCTCCTGTGGCCTGGTAGGAAGTCATCAGAAGGCAGGCAACATAGTCCATATCAGAGATATCCCCACTCCCCTCATTAGTGGCCCCACATGTAGTGTGAGCTGTCCATCGGCTACATATTTGTAGAGAACCTGGACCCAGTCCATGCATGGTCATTGGTTGGTCCTTCAAACTCCATAGGCTCCTCTTGGTCCTGGTGGTTGGCTCTGTTGGTCTTCTTGTGGAGCTCTTGTTACCTCGTTTCCGCTAGACTCCCTGTGCTTCCCCAGTGTTTGGCTGTGAGTCTCTGTATCTGTTTAGAACCATTGCTGGGTGAAGCCTCTCAGAGGACAACTCTGATAGGCTCCTGCCTGCAAGCTTAGGCAGAATATGGTTAATAGTTAGAGGGGTCGGCTTTTGTCCATGGGATGGGTCTTAAGTTTGGGCCCGGCATTGGTTGGACATTGCATCAATCTCTTTTTGTATCAGTTCTATCTTTGTCTCTGCAGGTTTTTTAGGCAGAATAAGTTTTGGATGGTGGTTTTTGTGGGTGGGTTGGTGTTCTCCTTGTTTATCAGGAGTCTTGTCTGGCTAGGGAGTGTCCTCTTCCGTCTCTGTGGCCCCTGCTACTGGGAGTCTTAGCTAGAGTGTGATTCTTTTCAGCTGATGATCATCTAACTATTGTCATATAGGAGCTTTCCTACCAGACTATATTAAATTCTACCATAGTTACAGACATCTTTGTCCTTAAATTTATTTTCCCCATTATTTTTTGCTTTTTAAAAATCATAACATCTCCAGTTAAGTAAATCATGGGGATTAGAAAAATAATAAATGCAATCCAGGCAGGTCCTGACTATGAATATTTTTTATTTTAATCGATTTCAGAATTTAAAAAAAAAATCAACTAGTTATTAACAAGAGGAGTGAGGCATGGTTTTCTGCTTGCTGTTATGTTTACCATTTTTTGATGCTGCTGCATGAGGCCAATAAAATCTATAGAATAGTTCTTTTATTGGATTGACTTATAAATTATGCCTTTTCAATTGGTTAATTATTAGGTTAGTATTTTAAAATATATTTCTTAATTATTAGAAGTCAAAACACTTTTAAAGTTTGGGCTTTTTGTTTTATTTCCTCTACTATACTATCATTGCTGCTTTCTATTTGGCCACTTAGCCATTTTTATCCATGCTTCAATCCTTCATTCTTCAGCTGAGGTTTGCATTTTGGCTTGTTTCTCCAACATAGTGTATATTTGATTTAAACACAATTAAAGATAAAAAACTTTGCTATTAATGATGGCTGCAGACCATGTGTATTTAAGATCATTAATAATAAAAGTTTTCCAAGTGTTGAGTGCATTTTTAAATTTAGAATATTTTAATTTTTTTTCATTCTAATTCATACACAAGACTTGAACTTTTTATGTCTTTTGATCTCAGGTATATGAGGTTAGATATTCTCTTATAAAGAATGGCCTGGCTGTTTCCATGCTCCATCCGCTGACATTAGTGTGTCTATAAAGTCAGTTGTTTCAGTTCCTTTTTACTATTTGTGTGGGATTTCTCTTGCACACTGCGAATAGTACTGGCTTTATTAATTTTGTCTGTGTGTGTGTGGTTTGCTGCTGTTAGTATGTGCACATGTGCATAAGTGTGCGTGTTTATGTGTGTGCACACGCCTGAGGATGCTCAAAGTCAACATCAAGGGTCTTTTCTTCCAGCTCTGTCTACCCGTGTCTCTCCCTGAATCTGGAGACCACTGGTTTTGCTAGGCTGTCAGGCCACTAAGGTTCGGGGAACCTGTTCTCCCTGCTTCGTCAGTGCTGGTGTAAGAGGCAGGCACTGATGTGCGGCTTATCTATGATGGGTGCCTGGGATCTGATCTCAGGTCCTAATGATTGATTCACAATCACTTTACTGACTGAGCCAGCTCCCTGGCCCCTATGTTTCTGTTTATACACAAAGATCTATACTCTATATAGATGCCCTCTACATTTGAAAATTTGGATATTACATCCTGATAGGTCTTGACTTCTATTTAGCTATCTGTGTTATTTCATTTCCTTCAAAAGTTTATACTATTTCTTTCCCTGTTATATTTATTTCGCTATTGTTTTGTGGTGTTTTTCTACTTTTGTTTAAAAATAGTCATAGATCTACTGAGAATTGTTTTCTAGCAATAAGTAAGGTATCTCAAAATTCAATCAATGCATATTTACCCTTTGATTTTTCCACTCTTCAGGAAATATAAGCCTATTCATTTGTGCTGTTAGGGGAGAACTGCAGATTGGGACAGAACAGCACCTCTCTGAGTGGAGGATAGTGGTGAATGTGTTGCTAGCATCTTCTTTACGGTTTCATGAGTGGCTTGTTTGATTGGTTTTGTTTTTGCTTTGAAGAATATTGTAGGGTTAAAGTCTCCTAAGCATTGACCAAGCACAACATGTTTTAAAGCAGAGAAAAACGAAAGCATAGCTGAAAAATAAGTGAACTTGAATAAGGAAATGAATGGAGTTAAAAATATTGAAGATTATTTTTAAAAAGTAGGAATAACAGAAGTGAAAAATTAAAGACAAATTGAAAACTAAATAAGTCACATGTTAGGTATAGAGCATTATATATTCAGTATAAAATACTGTGTCTTGTAGAATCAAAATGAAAGACTATTTCCATACAGTCAGCATGTGGGTTTAAAATTTTCATGTGTAGGTTGATAAGTGTTTATTGTAATAGCTATTAACATCGTTTTGACAGGTGTGTGGATTTGAAAAGAACTTAATTGATGCCCTCGACATTAATGCCCATATCCCTACAGGCCTGCATACGTAGATTGCTTAGTTTTAAAAACATTTTATCATCATCATCATCATCATCATCATCATCATCATCATCATTGTAACACTATCAGTCGTTTAATTGGGTTAAATTAAGTAATTGGTATACAGAGATGAAGTTCGAAGTTTTAAGTGTTTGAAGTCCCTTATCAGAGCCTTACTCCTCACAGTGCTAAGGGAATTAGTTAACTGTCACGAGCACAGGTACCGGCTTCTGGTCATTATCTAGAGGAGGGAGAGCAGTGCACTCAGGAAATCTGCCTTCACCCTGCTTTTAACAAGGTAAACACATTCAGATATGTTTCTCAGGCTGCTTTCTTTTGTGTGGTTGTTTGCTTCACATTCATTTAAAAAATCTTTATTTTAGCCCATCGCATCTCAGTCTCCAAGTGTGTTCCCTAGTAAGGAGAACAAAGACTGTCTCTGACATGAACTCAGTGGCTGACACTTTGATCATTTCCTCCTGAGGCGGGGTATAGCCTTACCAGGCCACAGAGGAAGACAATGCAGCCAGTCCTGATGAGACCTGATAGGCTAGGGTCTGATGGAAGGGGAGGAGGACCTCCTGTATCAGTGGACTAGGGTAGGAGAGTGGGAGGAGATGAA
Source organism: Psammomys obesus (assembly GCF_907164565.1). NCBI lineage: Eukaryota > Metazoa > Chordata > Mammalia > Rodentia > Muridae > Psammomys > Psammomys obesus. The sequence goes on from NW_026596095.1 coordinate 6,654,275, forward strand.
GGAGGGAGGGTGGGATTGGGAGGGAATGAGGGATGGGGCTACAGTTACAAAGTGAATAAATTGTAATAAATTTAAAATAATTTTAAAAAATCTCAAAATATATTTATTTTAAATTTCTGTTTACCTATTATTGTGCATATATTTGTAAGCATGTTTCTGCCATGACACACTTGCAGGGCCAAACGACAACTGTTCGAAGTTGTTTCTCCCCTTCCTTGATGACTCCGGGGATCAGATGAAACTCAGGCCCTCAGATTCACACAGCAAATGATTATCCTCACTTAGCCATCCTGCTGGCTCTGCCTTTCATAGTTCTCTGCTTTGTTCTTGGTTTGTGCTTCCAATGACGTTGATTCCAGGCTTATACTTCTGTCTTAGTTTTTTTGGTCGTTTGTTTTGAGTTGATGTGCACACATACATACTGATGGCAACGTACTGTGTTTCTTTGGCTCATGTAGGCTGTCTCATGAGCACATCAGGTTGTTCAGCATGCCCATCACCTGGCAGTTCACATTTATTTGTGGTGAGAACATTAGACATATAATTATTACAAAATATATTGTTGTAGTCACTCCTCAGCACAGGAGAACATGCAGACTTCCCCTGCTCTCTGGCTGTGGCTGTACCTAAGGAGCCACTTCATCCCATTCCCTCTCCCTTCTTCCAGCCCCTGTTAACCATGCTGCCTTGACAGGGCCAGCTCTCTTCAGGGTCCACATGTGAGTGGGGTCATGTGTTATTTGCTTTCAGTGTCCTCCTTACTTCATTTAGCACCGCCATCCTTTGGGTCATCCGTGCTGCCCCACATGAGAGAAACTCATTCTGATTAGTGAGTGGCATCCCACTGTTTACATACATTACATTTTAAAAATTAATTCTGTTGAATGAGGTAAATCTTATAAATGAGATATTTTGTATAGAATAACAACAACAACAACAACAACAAACAAACAAAACAATTCCCCTCCTCCCAGGAGTCTATTTTTTTTTTTTTTTGTCTCTAAGTCTACAAAGTAGGCTCACTATGCCATTGGAGTTCAGGGGACTTGGGATCAATTCTAGAGTCTCGTACATACTAGGTAAATGTTTCACCACTGAGCCACATCCTCTGCCTCTCAGAGTCGTTTCTTTTAAATAATTAAAAAGTCAGAGTAGTGTTGTTAGTGTCATACTCCTCTCAGCATTCTGCAGGGACCCTTGTTTGTACAGAGGCTCTCGGGAACACTGCTACTACCTACAGCCATCCTCAGCGCACCAGCATGGAGGCAAGGCCACTGAAAATCCCTCTGGGATAGTTTAGGTTTCTGGAAGCCTGTGTATCACAGTGATTTCAGAGTGAGCAGGTAGACATTCTTTCCATGATGAAACAAATCACTGGCAGTAAACACTCACTGTGATGCAGATGGAGGGGGAGCGAGGCTGGAAGAATAACGATTCCCCAGTTTCTTCATGCATACACACCCAGAGCCTTTAAAACAATCTCAGGACATCTGGGGTTTTGCAGGAGGCCTTGGGCTCCAGCCTCTCCAGATTCATCGCGGTTGTCTTGAAATCTGAAGGACCAAGGTATCCTCATATTCATAAGACACTCAGAAGGTGTTCTATAGGGGAGTTTTGCTGCACAGAGTTTGCCTCTGGTATCTCTGGCCACTGATATTTCTGAATAAACACTAAGATTCCTTATCATGCTTGTACAAGACACGCGGTTCTCTGGGTGCAGTGCTCCCTTATGTCTATGTAGGCTGAGCTGGAGTGCCCAAGAGCGGGAGCTAGGGAGGTAGTCGCAGAAGACTGAGCCAAGGATCTCCACTGTCTGTGTAAATAACAGCTCTAACATCCAAGGGAAGAAGATGCAGTCGAATTTTCAAAGCTGTCACAGATCAAGAATGTGCCATGCAGCTATGAAAGAAATAATTCCCAAACTCATGCTGAACACTGTAATAGGTTCCATGATACAAAGGCTGCTGTGACTGCTTATGCTTAGAGTCTTGATGGTAGTGGGTGCTGGAGATTGGATGAAACTCTTCACTAGTAGGAGGAGTCTTGGCCATCGTGATTTTGCTCCTCATTGTGGAAGGTGAGCTGGGATATGTGTTCTATAAACATGTGTTTTCTCAGGGAGACGATGCATTGAGTTTAACAAACATTTAAGACTGTGAGTGTGATAGTAAAAAGGGAATCATTCAAAAATCCAAGCATTAAAATACATGGACGTTGATGTTTTTACAAATTCTGCAGAAATCTTAAATTTTTGAAAAAAAAAAATCAAAGTCCTGTTTATTCATCTCTTTGATCTGAGACTTACTTGTATAGAAGCTAAGGAAGGGTATCTAAGGAGATACTGAGACTCCTTAATCCTGAGCCAAAATACGTGGGCCCTGCAGAGATCAATATTCTAACTAAGGACCATGTATGGAGAACACCTAGAAGGAAGCCCATAGGCTGCTCAGTTTCCAGTGAGTTCCTTAATTAAGGGGGACATGGGCTGTCTCTGACATGAGCTCAGTAGCTGGCTCTTTGATCACCTCTCCCTGGGGG
>NW_026596095.1:6656822-6669886 GCF_907164565.1 Psammomys obesus
AAAAAAAAAAAAGTCCAGGGGTACTGCAGAGACTGATGCATCCAAGATCATGCATAAAGAAGACCTAGACCCCCTGCTCGATGTAGCTCATGGACAGGTCAGTCTCCATGTGTGTTCCCTAGTAAGGGGAGAAGAGAGAGTCTCTGACAGGATCTCTGTTGCCTGCTCCCTTATGACTTTCCCTGGTAGGGCAACCTAGCCAGCCCACAGAGAAAAAGGATCCAGGCAGGCCTAATGAAACATGATAGGCTAGGATCAGACAGTAGGGGAGGAGGGCACCCCTTAGCAGTGGACTAGTGGAGAGGAATAAGAGAGGAAGAGGGAGCCAGGGTGGGACCAGGAAAAAATGAGTGAAGGGACTACAACTGGGAAACAGTGAATAAATTGTAAAAGGAAATAATAGTAATAAAAGAAAGATAAAAAGAGTGCATGAGCTAGTCTGTTACTGAAACTTAATTATGTAATGTTGTAATGCTGCTCAATATTCGTTACTGAAAATGTTTAGAATGCAACAAGACACTTTAATGTTGCTGGGCGAGGTGGTGCATACCTGTAATCCCAGCACTCTGGGAAGCAGAAGCAGGCAAATCTCTGTGAGTTCGAGGACATCCTGGTCTTCAAAGTGAGTCCAGGACAACCAAGGCTACACAGAAAAACTGTCTCAAAAAATCAACCAACCAATCAAACCAAACAGAAATACTCCAAAACCATCATACTCACACACACATAGGATATTCAACACAGATAGACACACACTCATCTACCCTCCCCACAACCTCCCCACAGACACTCACCCCCCCATACACACAAACAGTTAAGCATAATTTACAAGTAACCATCTTTATCTTATCATGCTCCATGTTTGTCTCTAGTGCAACAGAAAACAATTCTAGTTACCTCTAAAATCAATTCTCCAAACAGGCTTGAGGTTTGCCTTCTTTTTCCTTTCAAGTTCAGATGGATTTTCATTTCACTTTCTCACCTCTTTTATTTTTTTTCCATGTTTACTTTTTAGTAACCTGTACTCTTGCTGGATCATCTCCCTCTGGAGGGGCAGATATGCTTTTTCTTTTCATTTCTCAATTTCAGCAGCCCTTTCCCTATGTAAGTGATGAAAGAGCAATTCTCAACTTAAAAAGGCAAAAAAAAGACCCTTGATAGCTAAAACAATTCTGTACAATAAAATAATTGTTAAGAGGTATCACCATTCCTGATTTCAAGCTGTGCTACAGAGCAATAGTAAAAAAAAAAATACAAAAAAGAACAAAACAACAAACAAACAAACAAACAAGCAAACAAAAACTGCATGGTACCAGCATAAAAAAGAAAGGTTGAACAAAGGGATCTGAAGACCCAGAAATAAACCCACATACATACAGAAATTTGATTTTAACAAAGAAGCCAAAATCATACAAAGGAAAAAAAAAGAAAGCATCTTCAACAGATGGTGCTCATCTAACTAGAAGCCTGTATGTAGAAGAATCTAAATAGATCCATATTTATCACCCTGGACAAAACTCATGTCCATATGATCAAAGATCTCAACATACAACTAGACACAGTTGAATGCATTGGTACAGGAAACCACTCCTGGACAGAATACCAACAGCTCAGGCACCAAGATCAACAAACAATAAATGAGACTTCATGAAACTGAAAACATCTATAAGACAAAAAAGACATCCTCAAGAGGACAAAACAGCAGCCTACAGATTGGCAAAAAAAACTAAAACAAACAAACAAAAAACCCTTCACCAGCCCTACATCTAGCAAAGGACTAATATGCAAAGATATAAAGAACTCAAGAAATTAAACACCAACAAACCAAATAATTTAATTAAAAAATGGGATACAGAGCTAAACAGAATTCTCAACAGAAGAATATCTAATGGCCTAGAAGCATTTAAAGAAATGTTGAGCATCCTTAGTCATCAGGGAAATGCAAATCAAAGGGCTCTGAGATTTCATCTTACACCCATGAGAGTGGATAAGATCAACACCTCAAGTGACAACACATGCTGGAAAGGGTGTGGAGAAAGGGGATCCCTTGTCCAATGCCGGTGAAGGTGCAAGCTTGAACAACCACTTTGGAAATTAATCTGGCACTTTCTCAGAAAATTGGGAATAGTCCTACCTCAAGACCCAGCTATACCTCTCCAGGGCATATACCCAAAATATGCTCTACCATACCACAAGGTACTTGTTCAACTATGTTCATAGCAGCTTAATAGCCTGCTCTTAATAGCCTGAAATAGGAAACATAGATGCCTTTCAACTGAAGAACAGAGAAAATGTGGTACATTTACACAATAGAATACGACTCTGTTATTAAAAACAAAGACATCATGCAATTTGCAGGCAAATGGATGGAACTAGAAATGATGATGCTGAGTGAGGTAAGCCTGAACCAGAAAGACAACATGATATGTTCTCAGTTATTAGGAGATGTTAGCCGTACAGGATAACCATGCTGCAGCCCACAGACCAAAAGGAAAAAAAAAAAAAAAAAAGCCCAAGGGAATGATGCTTGACTCTCACCCAGAGAAGGAAATAAAAGAGTCATTTGAAGTGTATGGAGGGAGGGACTTGGGTTGAAGTGGGGGATGGGAAGGGCAACAGGGTAACAGGGATGGGAATCAGGGGTGAAGAGAGTAGGGTTTGGGTAGAGGCTGGTGGGTGGGGTTTGGGAGGTGGAAGACACCTGATCGGAGCTTTTCTTCGTCAGAGGATATCCCTGGGGGTCTATGGAGCTGACCCTAGCTGAGAGCTCTAACAGTGGGAGACATGGAGCATGAACTCGGTATCCCCCTGCAGTCATGTTTGACTTCCAGTAGAGGGAGGGCAACACCAACCCATCCATAAAACCTTCCACCCAAAATTTGCCTTGCCTCCCAGAAGTGTAGGGATAGAGATGGAGCAGAGTTTGAGGAAATGGCTAACCAATGAAACCACTCAATGGAAAAAAAGACAGCATCTTCAGCAAATGGTGCTGGTGGTCCAACTGGATTTTTACATGCAGAAAAATGAAAATAGATCCTCACCCTGCACAAAACTAAAGTCCAAGTGGATCAAATACCTTAACATAAAATCAGATACACTAAATCAGTTAGAAGAAAAAGTGGGGAAGAGCCTAGAACTCATTGGCACAGGAGACAACTTCCTGAACAGAACACCAACAGCACAGGCTCTAAGAGCAACAATCAACAAATGGGACCTCATGAAACTGAAAAGCTTCTGTAAAGCAAAAGACACTGTAATTAGAACAAAACAACAGCCTACAGACTGGGAAGGGATCTTCACCAACCCTCTATCTGAAAGAGGGCTGATATCCAGAATATATAAAGAACTGAAGAAGTTTAAAAGCAATAAATCAAGCAAGCCAATTAAAAAATTGGATACTGAGCTAAACAGAGAATTCTCTATAGAGGAATATAGAATGGCAGACTGGCCCAACTTGAGACCCGCCCCATGGTAGAGAGCCAACCCTAACACTATTAATGATAATCTGCTATAGTTGAAGACAGGAGTCTAGTATAATTGCCTTCTGAGAGACTTCATCCAGTAGCTGATGGAAACAGATGCATAAACCCATAGTCAATCAATACGTGGAGTTTGGGGAGTTCTGTGAAAGAGTGGGAGGAAGGACTGAGGGAGGCAGAAGGATCAAGGACATCACAAGAAAACCTACAGAGTCAACTAACCTGATCCCATGGAAGTTCACAGAGACCGAACTACCAACCAAGGAGCTTCCATGGGACCTACCTAGACCCCCTACACATCTGTAGCAGATGTGCAGCACAGTCAACATATGGTCCCCTAACAATGGGAGTCAGGGCCGTCTCTGACTTTTTCTGGCTTGGGGTCTTTTTCTCCCAGCTGGACTGCCTTGTCAGGCCCAGTGGGAGAAGATGTGCTTATTCCTGCTGTTACTTGAGGTCACAGGGTGGGTTGATACTTCTTAGGGTCTCCCCTTCTCTAAGAAGGACAGTGTAGAATGGGGTAGGAGAGGTGTGTGAGAGTGGAACGGGGAGGAGAGGTATGCTGTAAAGGTATTAAAAACATAAACAATAAGAAATACTGATATCCCTGTCTTACCCTAAGGAAGTTTTTCCTATTAATAAAATGTCAGTTTTCATTTTCTTGCTTCTTGAAACCTCTTAAACAGTTAAAAAGTATTTTTTATTTCTTTAGTCTTTCCTAGTTTGGGCTGAGAATATTGACCAGTTCCTTGTCAATTCTACATTCTGACTAGAAGTTGAAACCATCATTTTGTGTCTACTTAGCCATACTGTGTTGTCACACAAGACATGATCTTGTTCAACAAAATTGATTAAATTTAAAGCAAACAAACTGAATCTTAAAAATAATTTTTATTACAAGGAAATCATTTAATCTGCTTTACTTTTTTTTTCCAAAGCTGTATTTCATTCAAACATTTATCTGCATTCTTGGCTCTGATGATCTCATATGCTTCCTTTGGCCTCATCTGTGTCTATGTTCTGTGCCTGTGTCACCTGCCTTGAGCACAGTCTCAAGCTCCAGACAAACTAGTGTCTTTAACAGACTTCAACTGAGCATCTCAAAAACTATGACATGCTCCCTTCATCCTTCTAGCAACTCTCCCTCATTGCCAAACTCTCGTTTTGGTTCTGTCCTGAAGATGGATTGTAAATTTAGTAAGTTCCTTTTGCTTCTATAAATGTTATTTTTTCAACTTTACTCATTTGAGTTGATATGTAATTGTGTCTTTGCTTGTTTGAAAAAAAAAAGTTTTACTTAGTACCAAATTAATCCCATGGTATTGTATCTTCTAGATTCTTCATATAAAAGAATAATTCTCTAACAGCGTCTTTGCCGTGCTGGGTCTGTTAATGATCGCTACAAACCGGCGAAACACCATAAGAGTATAAGGCTGCATCTCTGTACCCATTTGAATCGGTATTTCTCCGATCACCCAGGTGGCATTGTTGCAGACTGAAATAAACTAATGGGTGTAATGCAGGGTTCCTACACAGTACTGGTGCATGTTGGTGGCCCTTTGTGCCCTAAGGATATGTACATGTGGCACATACAGAGTGAGGGTTGGTTTGGATCCTCTTCATTCCATTTGTCCGACTTCTCTGTTAATTTTATTTTCTTTACTTACATGTATTTCAGTGAATAAATCCTTGTTAAGTTAACCCTTAATAAAAGAATAATTCACTACTTTGATGAAATTTAGTTATTAATTGGACTTGTTAAATAAGGAGCAATTAAGGGTAACTTGGTCCTGTCATATCGGCTTGATGCTCAAAAGTGTATGGAAGTTAACAAATCCTAAGAGGCCAAGTTAAATTAGTTTTAATTGAGCTTTTTATATGACCACTTAAGCACTTGCCTTTCTGAATGTATGTTTTTACAGTTAGAGTATGCAACTTGTTATCTTCCAATTCCTTTAATTCCCTCTTCTCTGGAGAGAGTTCTGTGTCATTGAGTATGTTTCACCTGGGTGAACACAACCAAGTGACTACAGCGTTAGTGTAGGAAGATAAATATCACAGCAACTCTATAGGGAGAGATAAAGTAAAAGATACAATGTGGACTGTCTAATTAAGGTTTATTTAATAAAAACCTCCATTTGTTTTTCTTAATAATTTTCGTATCTTGAAATCCTGAGATTTAACAAATAATAAGGTTTAGGACAGAGTTTCAGGGTGTTATATACAGGATATAATTTGCATCATTATACGTGTTTCCTTTAAAAAGGAAACCATTTTATGTGTGCTGGGTTTTGCCTACCCATAACAGATGTGCACCACATGCATTTCTAGTGCCTGTGGAAGCCAGAAGAGGGTGTTGGGATTCCTTAGCACTGACATTACAAATAGTTGTGAGCCACAATGTGGGGTTGAAAATTCAATGTGGGTCCTCTAGAAGAGCAAAAAGAGCCCCTGACTGCTGAGCCGTTTCTTCAGCCCCTGCTTCCTGTTCTGTACTATTATACTCACAGATATGTCTGTTTTGGAAAGTCTATGTATTTTATGTGATAGAAAATGTTTGTGTATCTTTATTTTCACACCTTCGGTAAATAGTAATGGAACTCACAGAGCAGACACTATTTATACAAAGCTTCAGACTAGCTATAATACCCCAATGGTACACGCTGTTTCCAGACTCAACAACAGCTACATTAATGTGAATCCGATTTGCAGAAAGAACACGTTCTAAAAACTGTTGTGCTTAATGTGTTATGGTAAGATTTTTCATTACTGACGTGAGGAACAAAATTTCTCTGTTGCCAACATTATTGCTCAAAACTTATACTTAAAAAAAGTGTGATCTGATAGACTAAGATCAGAAGGAAGAAGAGGACCTCCCCTATCAGTGGACTTGGGGAGGGGCATGCATGAGGAAGGGGGAGGGAGGGTGGGATCGGGAGGGGAGGAGGGAGGGGCTTATGGGGGAATACAAAATGAATAAAGTGTAATTAATAGTAAAAAAATAAAAAAGAAATTAAAAAAGTCATCCAAGTGAATTCAAACTTTTATTTATATATTTATTTGTGTGTGTGTGTGTGTGAGAGAGAGAGAGAGAGAGACAGTAGTACAGATATGGAAATCAGGTGACAACTCTTGAGTTGTCTCTCTTCTGTCTCCTGTGGGATCTGGGCATAGAACTCAGGTACCCTTATGAAAACACCTCAACTCACTGAGCTCTCTATCTATGTAGTGATCAAATAATTCTAGCAAAATTTATTTTCAGTGTAGACAGATTGCAGTATATGAAATCCAGACACATGTGAGATGGGGTTTCTCATTAAAATTATTTATTTTGTTAAATCTTAACATCAAAAACATGATAATGTGTAAACAATCAAAGAACACAGTTCTAAATCAGTAGATTTTAGGGAAGAATTTCAGGATGATTTTTCTTTCTTTCTTTTTTCTATTCAAGCAGACACATTGATGGTCACATCACACCTAATAACCAAAGTAGGGAAAAACTAACTTTCCAGTTTTCAGAAGTGAAATGTTTATATTTTAATTGGACATATCCTTTGAAAAATTGACCATGTCTTATATAATCATATTTCATTGATAATAGAAGTGTGTCCACCTATTTATTCATCATAAATATGTGTATTTAACAATGCTGTTATGAGCAACTGTGTGTGCATATATGTATGCATCTATATGTACTTGTGTGTATGTGTACATACATGTGAACTTGTGCATATGGATCCCACGCTTTGTTATTGGGTGTCTTCCTCAATCAGCATACACTTTTTTTTAAAAAAAAACAACCTCTTGTTGAACTAAGACTTACTGATTCAGATAGTCTGACTGGCTAGGAAGCCCTAGGGAAAAACATCTACTGTCTCCACCTCTCCAGTGCCAGGATTATAGGCATGCACATTGCCATGCCATTATTCTTATTTATTTATTTTGTTTATTTTTTTAACAGACGGAGCCATTTCCCCAAACCACTGTGTTTTATAAACCATCTTTTTGATTAACGTCTTTAACTTTTCCCCAAGTTATTTTGTATTTTAGCTTTGACATAAAATAATCATTGCAGAAGCTCTTATGTTTCATATAAAGGAAGAGCCTGAAATGATAAGGTTATTACAGTAACTCGATGATCTATTACAAAGAAGAGTGTTTCCTGGGGGGTAGTCCAATTACAAAATAGCAAAACAGGAACAAAGCACGATGAAGTGTTTGTCTATTTGTTTCAGTAAGTTTAGCACAGCAGGGTCTGTGTCATTCCTACTGGCTGGTGCACTGTGGAATCTGACTGCAAATGGGAATTATTTTAGAGACATCATATGTAAGCTAATAACCTTGGCCATAGAAATGATATGATCACATGGCATTTAGTATAGTTAATTTGCTTTTATTGTAATAATTTCATACCTTTGGCTTGAGAGAATAATGTACTTGTAAGAAAAGACTGACAAACGTGTATGTGGGAGATAATGCCAAAACAAAATGTTACGCATTTAAACATTGTTTCTTCTGGCATCAGTTTTTGTAGTTGTGTGCTTACAGACATAGTGCTGGACTCAGAAAGATGCTGCAGGTATTCTGAAGGAAACACACACACACACACACACACACACCACCTAGATTTTCTAAAGAATGGACATTCCAAAAATTAAAATTTCAAGGCCACAACTTGGATTCCTAGATAAGACCAAAACATTCGTTATGTGAATTTGTGAAATGGACTACCAGATAAGATCAAAACACTTGTTATGTGAATTTGTGAAAATTTAATTCTGTTTTTTTTTTTTTAATGACAAGAATTCTATGTATATGAAAAGTCAACTAATTTAAGGATGATAAGAAAGAGAGAGTAGATGGCCATGGGTTAGATCGCCCTGGAATACAGGAGTGTGTGTGTGTGTGTGTGTGTGTGTGTGTGTGTGTGTGTGTGTGAGACAGTAATAGTAGGAGCCTATTTGAGGAATAAGGATTGGAGAGAAGATGAATAGCAAAAGGAGGGACAAAAAAGAGAAGGTACTGGGGTTCTTAATTCAATCAAAACGTACAACACACCCTAATAAAAAATGTCTTCCTCTGGCTCATCACTATGCACAACCATATATGTTAACAATGAATAAATAAAACAACAAGAAAATTAAGACCCCCCCAAAATCATATGGCTAAGACATTGAGTTTTGAGAGAAGAGCAGTGGAGAGTCTTAGGGACAAGTCCTTGAGCAGTGTGTCTGAAGTATCACGAGGGTGCTGCTGCTGTGAGAGATAGTAATTGCTTCCGACTACGTGGCTCCTTCCACTGTGTAAGAGTTGAAAGTCCTTGCTGGAAACAGATGACTGCATGTGAGAAACACACCCTGTGATTGCAGACAGCACGGGCACACTGAAGACTGCTACTGTAGAAACTGGACAGCAGCGAGAGCAGACAAACACACAGCCTGGGTGTTGCTATTTCTTACCCAGGGAGAAAAGAAAAAAAAAAAAAAGATGCCCCTGTTGTATGTTCATATGTTCATAATTAAACAGTTTTAGAGACCTAGAAGAATTCACCAGAGCCAACTGAGAGAAGTGTGCTGCATCCAGCTGCAGAGTTATTTGGAAGGCAATGTCACCCCCAAACCCCCTGGGGGTGAAAGCTGAATGGTGTGACTCTATGGCTCAACCTAGCCTTCCAGCTTCAGCTCACTGCAATCTGGCTTCCTCTGTGCCTTGTGTTTGGGATATGCATGGTGTGTTTTACAGTTCAAAAGCTCAACTGAAGCGATGTGTTTTAATTTCATGATTTTTTTTGTTGAACTTTTATATCCTGTTTTCTTCAAGAGGGACTCAACGCAGACACTGATTGTGCTTGCATGAAAATTGGACTAGTTGAGTTAGAAAATGAATAACATTTATTACTTATTGTAAATTAAACTAAGTAAATGAAGAAATAAAGAACATGCTAATTTGAAGGTAGACATTGATCATGGATAACTATTCAGTAATAGAGAGAGGAGGTCTAACCTTGAATAATTTTGTAAAACACAGAAATAAAAAGCAAATAAGGATAAAAATTGACCTTCTCATTTCCAGTTTTTGGTCCAGATATCTGCATGCCCTGCTTCTTCATTCTCAGCTCTTTCAAATGTGACTCATCTCACTTTTATTTCCTTGTTACTTGAGAAAACACATTTACCACTTTATTTCGTTCAAGAGACTTAGATACTAAGTCTTGACCAAGATACTATATATCTTTATTCTTTGTCTTTCATTCCTCACATAGTCAAGCATAAGCTTCATGGAGATAGGAGGTTTGTGTATTTGTTACTCAAATGCCTGTGCACATAGATCAGTTCCCCAGCTTGCTAAACATTGCAAATTCTCAGTAAACATTGACTCAGGGAAGACCTCAACATATTTGATAATTGGCATTTGTTAGTCCAAAACTAATGACACAGAGAGGTTCTAGACACATAGATAGTAGATGGATGGATGGTAGATGACATATTGATACATGATCAACAGATGCATGATAGATGACGGGGAATAGACAGATGAAAAATCATGAGAGTTTGACAGAAGAGAGACAATAGATGATAGATAATAGATAGATGATGGATAGCTAAATGGAGGATAAAAGATATTTAGGTAGATAATTATCCTATGTCTTCACAGCTAACTAACTCTGGCATGTTTGTACCCTGATACTAATGTTTATGTTCGCCTCACCTTATTGAACTAATTACCTCCCATATTCTTACCTCCAAATAGGGTTTGGGATTAGTGTCTGAGTTTATTAAGTTCTCAATGGGGTCAAGCTTTCAGTTGATAACAATTAAAAAAGGCTATGGAATAAATGAGTGAGTGAGTCAATAAAAAGAATGATGAGAATACTATCTTCATTTCTTTTCTCATATATATATATTTATCATATATATATATATTTCTTTTCATATATATATATGAAAAGTTTTATATATATATAAAACTGTCCCCTTTGGCATTACTAACAAATGACTAATATAGTGAGGTTTCAGAAACATTATAAGAATTGGTTATAGCATCTGCTTCGATCACCTGTTGTGTGGAGCCTTTCAGAGGACCCTCTTTAGTAGGCTTACATCTTGCTTCCTCTCTTCCACTGCTTCTGATGTCTATCCTGTTTGCCATTCTGAATGAGATTTAAGCATCCTCCCTAGCATCTTACTTAGCTTCTTTAGGTCTGTAGATGGCTGTCCTATATTATTCTGCTAATATGGGCGTATAAGTGAGTGTATATGATGAGCTGAGGGAGAAGTTTTCAATAGGGATATATAATGAATAAATTGTGAAGAAAAAGGAAAAAAAAAGAAGAAGAACTGGTTATAGGCACAAGTGACAGTAGGACTTACCTTTGGTAGAATCATGTGAAACACTATGGGGATAAAGGACCAGAGAAAACTGGTAGTCACAAATGGACTTACATAGAATATGGCAGTTCCACTTATCAGTTTTCCCAAAGGTTTTCTTTTAAAAGTTAGTGAAGTAGAAAAGGGTTTTTATTTTTAGTGAGGATGAAGGGATGTAACAATACTGGACAGAAAAACCAAAGAGAAAGAATATTTTTATGGAGTTTATCCTGGAAAAGAGAAGAATAGAAGTTAAATCTGAGAAATAAATTCTGGTTTTGTGCAATTCCCACTGCTCAGTGTGCTGCAGTCTTGAAGGTGACACCATGACCCCAACTTCTGGCATGAAGGTGACATTCTCCCTGTGTATAGAAGTTTCCACCAGTGATTTTGAAGTGAGGAATGATAGAAGAAGTGAGTAGCAAAGGGAACTAGGTTTCTTGGTAAAAGTTTATTTAAATATAAAGTTTAAACAGTAAATTCAGGGATGAACCAAATTACAAAAAAAAGGGGGGAGGAGTAGAATGATAATAATGATAACAATAATAAAGAGATGGTTTGTTGCTTGTTATTATCTGTAAAGAACTTTTTTATATATTTTGTGTAATTCTCATAATAATCAGGGTTTTATTCTTTTACAAACAAAGTATTACACTCACCTTTCCTGTGCAGTTAAAATCACCAACAAATAAGAGGCTTTTAAGTATGAAAAGGAAGTAGGGCTCCTGGCTGCCTCTTCTCTTGGTCCTCCTGTTTTGTCTTTAACCACTGTGCTGTGGACACCTTACACAGGTCCAGACAAGGCCCTGAACTGCTCAATTGCCCATTCGAATGGGGTAATTGTAAGCTGAATGGACAGTTTGGGGAATCTGGTTGGAATGTTTAAATTAATAAAACAGAAACTATCTCTCTCTCTCTCTCTCTCTCTCTCTCACACACACACACACACACACACACACACACACACACACACAGACACTCACTGAGCTGACATGATTCTATTCTTGGCAACATGAACTTCTTTTTTCTTTCCGTTCTTCTCCCATGGAACAATTCATCGCCACAGGTATAAAATACTTTCGTCACATTTACTGAAGATTATCCTTTACATGGGGTGTTTTGTGAGACAAAAGAGTTTTGATAAGACATCGAAGTCCTTGTAATTTTGTTATGGATTTTTAAGAAAATGGATTAAAGTATTCTCAGTGAAAGCTCTGTGGGAGAGCATCTTGAGGTACAATCTCAAAAAATGGGTCAGACTGGGATAAAGACCAAAATCACAGAGTAGAAACACATGTTTATTTCAGATTATGATGGATCACGTAATTTGTTCCTCACCTTTGCTATTTCAGATAACCAGTGTGGACTTCCAAAGGTGACATTTTTTTTTTTTTTCGCCCCAGGATGAGAACTTACTCGTGCAGTTATTTTTGCCCGTAGAAATCACTGTTCAATACTCAGTTACTTTCTGGACAATGTCTAATTGATTCCTTGAATTAGAACTACATGACACTGGTAGGGACTGGGCTAATTGTTGGCATTACCTCTTAAGAACTACAAAAGTTACTTCATTGCATGGTGTTCATGAAAACATATTTCTCCCATGATGCATAACCACCAAGTAACCACCTCACAGAGATGTTTTCTCCACTGTCTTTCCATGGGGTGAAAGGGTGTGTATCGATTGTGGTAGAGTATGTGGACTTCCAGGCCCACCTTGCTGCATTCCCTAGTGGCCTGTTTGAAGGAGCTGGAAAAGTAGCATTCATGAGAATTGATGAAGAATTTTAGCACCATACAGAACACGTTTCCTTTCCGTGAATGGACGCCAGTTTAATGATAAGAAGTGGAGACAGTATCTCTGACCTCTTCTTGGTTAGAAAAGGCTCCAGAAAGGTATAATACTTTCCATATGACAACCTTTTAAAAAAAATTTAATGTAGCCAAGCTGGAATTTACAATGGTGTCTGCCAAAATTGCAACCTGGCTCTCATTTGTCAAGGATACCCTTTGCACCTGCTGTGAAATGCATACTCACATGCTGATGAGCAGACATGGGTTAATTAATCACTGAATAATGAACTATTTTAGACATAATCTTAAATATTAAATTGAATATAAACATGATTCTTGTGATCTTTCTGTGTTTACCATTTGGGTTGCCATGATCTCTTTCTTTTTTCCTTCCTTCCTTCCTTCCTTCCTTCCTTCCTTC
>NW_026596095.1:6669986-6670403 GCF_907164565.1 Psammomys obesus
TTCCTTCCTTCCTTCCTTCCTTCCTTCCTTTCTTTCCTCTTTCCTTTATTTTGGATTCTCTGTGTAGACCATGTTGGTCTCAAACTCAGAGATCCCACCTGCCTCTGCCTCCCTAGTTCTAGATTAACTCTTATATTTTTTTATTAATCATCTGATGGTATAGGCATTTGTATATGAAAAGAATTTCAAAGAAGATATATATATATATATATATAAAGTAAATGATAAAATAATAATTCCAAAAGTGTTTCATTTATTACTTTAGTGTCATAAAGAATTCTTTTAAACCATAGTTATTGGGCTGTTCTGTGGTTATAACTTACAAATAAGTTATCCTGAGTTTGCTCAGTTTGTTATAAAATATTATTTTAATCTATATAATTTGTGTCCTTAATTTCTTTTTCTGAGCAATTATAT
>NW_026596095.1:6670413-6690263 GCF_907164565.1 Psammomys obesus
AATCTATATAATTTGTGTCCTTAATTTCTTTTTCTGAGCAATTATATGAAGTTTCTAGTGAGTTTTCTCCTTCTAGAGACCTGAATTCAGAACAACTGTAGAGAAATGGATGGATCTAGATATGGTTAGACTAAGTCCTTCAAAGGATGATGGCTAAGCATTGATTTGGGGGCTATTTAACAAAAAGTATTGGGAATACACCAAAGATAATGTTAAAATAGGATTGGTCATGTAATGGTTTGTGAATTACCTGGCAGAGTAGTGATTCATAGTTCTGGTGACACACACATATGACTCTGATAATGTTTCGTAAGAAAATTAGACCATGCTGGTTCTGGCCTACTGATGTGATGAATCCATAATATATGCAATTATTTGAAGTTGATGAAAAATTAGAGACAGATCAGAATTGGAGGAAGTAGGTCAATTAGGGTGTGGATCCCTCCTTCATATTCTATGTTCCTGTTTTGTCTCTGTCAATCCTTTCCTCCCTTTCTCCATTCCTTTCTTCTTCCCTCTCTCCCTTCTTCCTTCCCTTCCTCCTTCCACCTCCCCACTATTTCTCTCAAACCTTCTCTCCCTCTCCTCTCTCTTCCTCCCAGGTTTCCCTATCCCTTTCTTTTCCTGGGTGAAATGATGTGAACTGATTTCCTCTGTCATGTTCTCCTCAGGCTTCACTAAAGCCTATCATGTCTTAAGCTAAAAAGAAATCCTTACTACTTTAAATTGTGTACACTAACAAGTTAGTTCCGGCGGTGAAAAACAAAACTTCCAGGTTGATAGGAGACCACTAATGATGATTTGACTCCTCCATGGAGATTGTTAAGAACCCGGTATTTTATGAAATTAGCTGTTTTTGTTGTTGTTTTGTTTTTTTACTTTTGTTAAATTCACTTATATATTTTTATGTATTTTATATTATTAATATTTCAATATAATTAAAATATAATCATTAATATATTAAAATATAATTATTACTATATTATTAATATACATCAAATTATATTTTTTATTTTATATGTTTTTATATTAATTACAGCTTGTACACTTTGTATCCCAGCTGTAGCCTCCTCCCTCATTTCCTCCCAATCGCACCCTCTTTCCCTTATCTCCTCCCATGCCCCTCATCAAGTCCACTGGTGTAGGGGAGGTCCTCCTCCCTTTCTTCTGACCCTAGCTTATCAGGTATCATCAGGGCTGGCTCCATTGTCTTCCTCTGTGGCCTGGCAAGGCTGCTCCTCCCTCAGGGGAGGGTCAAAGAGCCAGCTACTGAGTTCAAGTCAGAGACAGTCCATGTTCCCCTTACTAGGAAACCCACTTGGAGGCTGAGCTGCCATGGGCTACATCTGAGCAAGGCTTCTAGGATATCTCCATGAAAGGTCTTTGGTTGGAGTATCAGTCTCAGAAAAGACCCCTGGGCCCAGATATTTTGGTTCTGTTACTATCCTTGTGGAGCTCTTGTCCTCTTCAAGTCTCACTTTCCCCCTCTTCTTTCATAGGATTCCCTGCACTCTGCCCAAAGTTTGATTAAGAGTCTCAGCATCTGCCTGATACACTACTGGGTAGTCTTTCAGAGGCCCTCTGTGGTAGGCTTCTGTCATGTTTCCTGATTTCTCCCTCTTTTGATATCTATCCCATTTGTCTTTTTGAGAGAGGATTGATCATCTTACCCAGGGACCTCCTTCTTGCTTACCTTCTTTAGCTGTACAGATTTTTAGTATGTTTATCCTATCTTATAGTTCTAGTACCCACTTATAAGTGAGTATATACCGTGTGTGTCTTTCTGCTTCTGGGATATCTCACTAATGTTGATCTTTTCTTGATCCTACCATTTGCCTGCAAATTTCATGATTTCCTTGTTTTTAATTGCTAAGTAATATTTCGTTGTGTAAATAAATGCACTACAATTTCTGTATCCATTCCTCTGTTGAGGGACATCTGGGATGTTTCCAGGTTCTGGCTATATGCTCAAGTACACAACAAGGACATTTTTTCAAACATGTCCATAGCAGCTTTATTTGTAATAGCCTGAACCTGGAAGTTAGTTGTTTTACAACACAGAAGTTTGCAGAACATCAAACAAAAGACTTTCTAGTAGGTATTTACTATGTATTGGATTATAAAGAAAATATTAGTTATCATAGTTTGTCACAATTGTTATCATGCACTCCTATCTTATGTCTGTGAATACCAAGGTTTGTGTAGAGCAGAGAAGTAAATATAGCTAAGACAGAGAAAGTACTCACCCAACTCATTACAGTTCTGGAACCATATTTAGCCTGGAAAAATGAAAGGTGGGTAGAAGATTGAGCTGAGCTCCCTTCTGGTTATATACACAGCAGCAATTTGGGATGCATGATCATCTAAATTAAGTTCTGCAATTAAGATTTCTTACGCAATGTCATGTAAAAACAAGAGTAATATATCTTCAAAGTTTTATTTTGTGTTAGAAGAGAAAAAGATGCAAATTGTTTTTGAGCCAAATATTCAAACTTTCATTCGGTGACACAGTTGTTAGTAAATGGCAAAGCAATTAATTGATCTTCCTTCTCAAATGAATTTTCTTAAGCAGACTTATTTTCCAGTATGTCAGGCATTTTTTTTTTGTTTGTTTGTACCTTGTGTTTGCCTAGTTATCTCTGCCTCCTTGAGTTTCACTGAAGCATACATATCTGTACCACACACACACACACACACACAACATGCAGGTTTATACGACTTTTCTCCTCTGATAATAAGTTTAATGTGGAAAAGAGAAAACATAACAGGATAACTATATTGCATTATTCTTATACCTTTTTCTTGCAAATGTTTTCAAGCTACAAAAATTCTGTTACTAAATATAAATTTTGATTATGCCTTGATATTTATTTAAAGCAGTCCAGTCCATAGATAATGGAAAGTAAATGGAACTCTGGCTTGGTGTGTGTGTGTTTGTGTGTGTGTGTGTATGTGTGTGTGTGTAATTGCACATGTTGCTAAGGAGGGAACCTAGGGCCTACATGTGCTAGTCAAATGCTGTGCTGCTGCCCTATATTCAGAGCCCTGAGAGAACTCTTGGTTAGCCATGCGATTTTTCCAGGGGTGACTGCTATGTTATGTGTATTTAGACGGAAACTTTTCCCTGCACAATCATGTCCGTGCTGCCCATTTTACTGCCAAACGTTCCTTCTCTATGGCACCAGAATATTGTAACCAAGGGAACAGCTTAGATCTGACGCATAGAGTAGTGCCTCAAATTAATTTCACAGTTATCGGGATATAGGGTGATAACCGTAACATGAGCTACTGTGAAATTACTATTGTTCCCATAGAGTTACAGTGTAATTATTACCTTTGTGGTAACTAAGCAAATCATTCACATCACTACTTTTGGATGTATGTTCTGTCTTCCTGCTGTTTCTCTGTCCCTCCTCCTTCTTTCTCCTTTGTTTCCTATTCTTCCCTCTTCTGTTGGCTCAGCATCTCCATATATTTTTATATTATATTATTTTTCATATTCTTTATCTACCAGCATTTCAATATATTTTCCACATATTCTGAATAGCAATATAGCTTACTTTTAACGTGGTTATTATGAAAGGTGAAGTAGGGTGAAGACTTATCCAGTGACATTTAAGGATACTATGTAGCTAACTCTTCTCATTGCCATTACAAATTACCCAAGAGAGGGAAAAAATAATTAAGTATAAAAAGTTTTGCTTTGATGTACTGTTTCAGAGGGATCTGTCCACAATATTTGTTTCTGTATGATTTTATTTTTGTTTTTATTTTTATTTTTATTTTAACAGTACTGTCTGGATCCTCTGTCTCCATGGCCTAGTAAGGTTGCCTCACCAGGGGGAGGTGATCAAAGAGCAGGCAAGTGAGTCCATGTTAGAGACTGCCCCTGCTTGCCTTACTAGGGAACCCATATGGAGACTGAGCTGCCCATGGGCTACATCTGAGTAGTGGGTCCAGGTTATCTCCATAAATGGTCATTGGTTGATTCATGAGTGTCTGCAGGCCTCTCTGAGCCCAGACTTTTTGGCTCTGTTGGTCTCCTGGTGGAGTCCTGTCCTCTCCAGGTCTTTCTATCTCTCCCTTCTTCCATAGATTCCATGCACTCTGCTCAAAGTTTGACTATGAGTCTCAGCGTCTGCTTCAATACCTTGCTAGATAGAGTGTTTCAGAGGCCCTCTGTGGTAGGCTCCTGTCCAGTTCCCTGTCTTCTCCAATAGGCTAGGGTCATATAGTAAGGGAAGTAGGACTAGGAGAGGCTTACTGGGGGAAGGGGGGAGAGGGAAGGAGGGTGGGACTGGGAAGAGATGAGGGAGTGGGATACAGCTGGGATACAAAGTGAATGAATTGTAATAAATAATAGTAATAATAGTAGCAATAATTAAAAAAATATTTATTCTTCTCTCCTATATGACATCAGAGCTGCAGTTTCGCATCCTTGCGAGTCTCCTAGCACCCCACTACTCCTTCCCCTCCTCCTTCCTTTCTTTTCAGAAAAGGGTAGGCCTTCCCTGGATAGCAACCAAACAAAGCATATGAAATTGCAGTAAAACTAGATACTTCCTCTCTTATTAATGCTGGAGTAGGCAAATCACTATAAAGAAAAAAGTCCCAAATGCAGGCAAAAGAGTCAAAGACAGCCCCTGCCTCAACTGTTAGGAGTCACACTGTAGAACTGTAACATATATGCAGAGGAGCGAGGTCGCTTCATGCAGGCTCTCTGGTTGCCAGTACAGTATCTGTGAGGCTCTTTGGGCCCAGGTTAGTTGATACTGAAGATTTTCCTGTGGTGTCTTTGAGCCTTCTGGCTTTTGCAATCTTTCTTCCCAGCTTTAGCAGGACTCCCCAAACTCAACCTAACGTTTGGTTGTGGGTCTCTGCATCTGTTTCCATAAGTTGCTGGATAAAGCCTCTCTGATCACACTTTGGCTAGGCACCGATCTGTGGGTATAGCAGAATACCATTAAGAATCATTTCATTGGTTTCTGTTTTATTTTGTTTTTCTTTTTGTTATCTGAATAGGGTTCTATCCCAGGTCTCTGGGCTATCCAGCCTCTGGGTCCTCGGCCTCCAGGCAGTTTCCTCTCATGCCATGGGTCTCAGGCTGGACCAGTGATTGGTTAGCCACTCCTATAATTTCTCTGCCATGCTTACCCCACACATCTTGTCAGCAGGACAAATTGTAGGCTGAAGGTTTTGTGGCTGGTTTGTCATCAAATGCCCTCCACTGGAAGTCTTGCCTAGTTACTAGAGATGATCAGTTCAGGCTGCCTATCCTCCATGAGTAGGAGTCTTATCTGGGTTCATCCTTGCAGATTTCTGGGAACGGCCATTGCACTAGGCTTCTAGCTCATCCATGAGGTTCTTCCCAATTCAGTTGTCTCACCCAATTCTCTCGCCCTCCATCTTCCCGACACCCGATCCTTCCCGTTCCAGTCCCCACCTATCCATAGTCCACTGACAATACTCTGTTTCCCCTTCCCAGAGAGATTCAAGTGTCCTCCCATTCAGCTGTCTTTGTTGCTTGGCCTCTCTTGGTCTGTGGATTGTAACATGGCTATCCTTTACTTTATAGATAGTATTCACTTACAAGTGCAGTACATAGCATCTTTGGCTTCTGGATCTGAGTTACCTTGCTCAGGATGATTTTTTTTTTCTAGTTCCATCCCTTTTGCCTGCAAATTTCATTGCTTTTAACAGGTGAGTAATACACCATTGTTTAAATGTACATTTTATTTAGTCATTATTCAGTTGAGGGGCACCTCGCTTGTTTTCAGTTTCTGGCTATTACAAATAAAACTTCTATGAACATAGCTGAATAAATTTATTTGGGGCAGTAATAGAATATCCTTTGGGTATATACCCAGGACTAGTATAGCTGGATCTTGAGGTAGATCGATTCCCAATTTTCTGACAAGCTGCCATATTGATTTCCAAAATCTGTACTGTATTGTAAGAATGGTGTTGGCAGCCTGTGGAAGTGTAGGCTGCTCACTTCACGAGGGGAAGTAAACACAAAAGAATTACTAAGATAAAGGTAAAACCATTAAAGAAAGGTTGAATTTCTGTAGGAAGGTTTGTTCTTGTTTATTTGCTTTAGCTCCTTTTTCTCTATGAGTTTGCATTTTAGTTATAGCTTATACATTTCTTTATAGTAGGATCAGCACATGACTTACTAGGTGATTATGTCTATTCAGTTAACAATAGTTGATATTGTGTCTGTCATTCAGCCACTATAAATCGTGCACTCTTTGTATTTAAAGAATCGATGCAGGATAGGAGAAAGGAGTGGACGAAGCCCCTTTCCAGGAAATCTACTTTATTTATGTACGTGTCTGTATTTGAACATGCGTGTGAGAATGTAGAGGTCAAAAGAGGATGTTATGTGTTCAGAAATAACACTCCCTCCCTGAAATAGTGCCTATCAGAATGTGGAACTTGACTGGCGCTATCCTCTGGTCTGTATATCCATCCACAAACATTGAGGTTTCAGGATTGTGTGTGGCCACACTTGACCTTTTATATGTAGGTGCTTAGCTCTAACTTCAGGACCTCTAAGTGCTAGCAATTGCTGTTACCCATTGAGGGATTTTTTTTTCTTTTCCCAAGGTGACTTCTTGAATCAATACTCTTGTTGCTTATATATTCCTATAAAGATTAGGGAATTATCCAAACTCATATTGATGTTGCCCAACAAGATGTTTTTTATGGAGAAATGTGATTTTGACTGAGTCTATACATTTACACATTCCATTATCCACAACATATCATATTAATGTTATTTTCAATGATGCTTCTGAGTGGTCTGGATTTGTTCAGTCTCTGTACCATCACCTGTAAATGAGCGACGGTGATACTGGCACACAGCACAGTCTAGTTGAGAAAGCATTCATGTAGAGTGTTTAGAACAGGATGTTTAATGTATGCTAATGTGCTCAGTGGTGCTGTGTTCTCCTTGAGATCCAGATGGTCAGTGTCTGGACAGTGGATATGGCTTAGGTCATCTTGCACTGCAGCTCTTCCTTTTCAGCATAGTACATGAAGTTTGAAGTTGTGGCTCAAAATGTCTCTACTCTTCACTGCATTATTACTATGCATACTAGAATCTGAACAACAGGTTTTCTTTGGTTTGGAACTACTAAGAAGCATGAAGTCATTCCTTCAGCTAAAACCTTTTTATATTCTAAATTTTACAAAATTATTATCAGTACAATGCTTCATGAGGCAAAAGAGGAGCAGGAGTTTATTTCCATTACCTTCTTCTGTCCTATCTTTCCATTTACTAGTGTTTTAAGACAATTGAGCTAAAAGAAAGACCTATAAGATTATCGTTTTCATTGAACAATAAGATGCACAGATTTTGACAATCAGTATAGCTCTAGAAATAAGGCATAAGAAATGTTTGTCTTCTGCTATACAGAGTTGGGTAGTGGTTACATTTATGCAGTTTATCCACTACTATTAAAAGTAATGCTAAAGGAAGGAAGGAAGGAAGGAAGGAAGGAAGGAAGGAAGGAAGGAAGGAGAACATTTTTCCCCCTTTAGCAGTCAAAAGAACTGTAGCAGGGACTAACCGATTCATGAGCTGACCTCCACGGTCATCAGTCTTCAACATGGCTTACCTGAAAGCATTACCACCGTTGCAAATCCTTTAAACATGTTCAGCATGGTATACTGAAGTGCACACTGGACTGTAAAACTTGCTCTGATCCCGTACTACTACATCTGCAACAGCAAGGCAGTATGCTTCTCACATTAAGTGGACATTTCTGAGGTGTTTTCCCTCTTGAATGATAGGAGGCCTTTGCCAGGGACAGGGTCTTCCAAGGGTTATGTGGAGATGCATGTAGGCATTTTCGATTATTGTAAAGATATGTGTATGCTCTGTAGTTCAATAGAAGAAGGGAGTATGCCTGTAGCATCCCACAATGCTAGAAATACATAGAACAAAAAAGAGTGACTATGATTAGGAGATGTGTCAGTGAGGCTAGCACTTGGCGTGTAAGTGTTTGGCTTTGAGATCAGCTCCCTGCACCCATGTAAAATGCTGGGTGGGTGTGGTGGCTCACCTTTAATCCTAACACTCACTAAATGGTATATGCCCGAGTAATCTGGTGAGCTTTGGGTTCAGGTGTGTAGGTGAACTTTTAAAGCTATTTTCTTAGGCTCTTATATCGCCCACCATTATACACCTTAATCCTTTCCAACCCATCAACACTAAGCAGGCAGGAAACAAGGTTAGAGTGGAAAGGGCATGTAGACCTCTTCGAACTTCTTCCTTCTGATTAAGAGTGTTAGGGTCCCAAGGGCAAGCCCAATCTTTGTCGTCTTCAGAACATCACAAGCAATCCAGCAATAGCAAATGCAGCAGCAGAAATCAGCAACAACGGGGCCAGCGGTGGGAGCAGCAGCAGGATGAGCAGCACACCCACCACCCGTGTTCCTCTTAGGGGCTCTGACATATATACCCTCTAAAAAGTTCCCAGAATTTCGAACAGACTATTATCAGCTGGCAAAATCACGCCCTCGCTGGAGCACAAGTCAAATTATAGTTAGCCCCTGTGGATATTCGGAAACAGCCCCATATCCCATACCTGGGATTGAGACAAAAACAAATTCAGATAAAATAACTGCATTTGCTCTACAAGTACCAAATATATCCGGGCACAGGGTCTTTTCTGAGACTGACACTCAACCAAGGACCATCTATGGATATAACATAGAACTTCTGCTCGGATGTGGCCCGTGGTAGCTCAGTAACCAAGTAGTTTTCCAAAGTAAGGGGAACAAGGACTATTTCTAACAGGATCTCAAGGGCAGGCTCTTTGACCTTCCCCCCCCCCCCCCCCCGGGGAGGAGCAGTCCTGTTAGGCCATAGAGGAGGACTTTGCAGCCAGTCCTGAAGATACCTGACAAAACAGGGTCAAATGAAAGGGGAGGAGGTCCTCCCCTATCAGTGGACTTGGAAAGGGGCAGGGAGGAGACCAGGGAGGGAGTGTGGGGTTGGGGAGGGAATGAGGGAGCGGGATACAGCTGGGACACAGAGTTAATAAAATGTAACTAAAAAGAAAAAATAAAATTAAAAAAAAATAACTGCATTTTAAAAGAAACCAAAATTCTCACTACACCAGTGAGTGAGAATTCACTCACTACAATTCACAAAATTCTCACTACACCACTACTACACATTGCCTCAATACATAAGGTAGGGAGCATTTGAGGAAGATGCCAGGAATCAGCTTATGGCCCTCACCTGGACATGTAGACATGTTCACACATGTTTGCAGACATATTCACCCATACACCTGTGAACATGCATACAATCAGGCACCCATGTCCACACAAACGTAGCAGAAAAAGGAAAAGGAATGTTTTATTCCTTACAAGATATTGACTGTGCCTCTGAGAAACTGTTTATAATCTTGGTGTAACAGAGAGGAATTGGAATTTTCTTAGATTTTTTTTTTTATTAAACTTCTATTTCGATCCATTTAAACTTAGTTAACTGTCTACTTTTTCTTTTAATTTTCATTATTTAATTTTTACAATATTTCTAAATTAAAATATAATTACACCACATCTTCTTTTCTGTCCCCTCTCTCCATTCCTTCCCTATCCCTGTGCTTTCTTTCTCTCTAATTGATGGCTTTTTTCTTCCATTATTGTTACATATATATGCAAATATACACACACATATATAAACACAACTACAGTGTCAATTTTGGTTGTTTGCATGCATATGATTTAGAGCTATTTTTTGATTCTGTGCAAACAATGAAAAACACTAAGCTGAGTAACTTATTTATGAAATATATTTTATTAATAATTTCTATTTTTATATTAATCACAGGTTGATTTACTTTGTATCCCAGCCGTAGCCCCCTCCCTCATTCCCCCCCAGTCCCACCTTCCCTCCCTCATCTCCTCCCTGCCCCTTTCCAAGTCCACTGATAGGGGAGGTCCTCCTCCCCTTCCATCTGACCCTAGCTTATCAGGTATCTTCAAAACTGGCTGCAATGTCCTCCTCTGTGGCCTAGCAAGGCTGCTCCTCCCTCCGGGGGGGGGGGGGAGGAGAAGGTCAAAGAGCCAGACATTGAGTTCATAGTTTAGCAGTTAACTGGAAAATTTTGATTACAGCTTTTATTAATCAAGGAATATTGTTGTGTGTTATTTGTGGATAATATTGCTTACAAAATAATAATCATGCTTACAAAAGTGATAAAAAATGATCTATTGATTTCTTTCCTAAATAGAATATTTTAAGTAAGTAGAATGACATAGTAATTCTAATTTTTAAATAGATGACTTCATTTGAGTATAGTTTTAAAGGATTATTAAAATGAATAAAGAAGATATATAGAGTAAGAAATGATACTCAAATGAAAGAGAACATAGGGGAAAACTCACTAAATTTACTTTCAGAACATGTATTGTTTATTTTTTCCTCTTTATGTGCCTCTAATAACTGGATAAGTACAGCTTTAAAATCGTTTTCCTGTGTTTCTGATGAATTGGAGTATCCATTGATTTTGGGGATTGCTGGTGAAGCCATAATATCTTGATTTTGGTTGGATATGTTCTTACGCCGACCTCTGGCCATCTGCTTATCCATAACCTTCACTGTTTGTTCCTGGAGTCTGTAGTTCATGCTGGGTCCATCTTTCTCTGGTGTCTGGAGTATTCTTCAGGAAGATGAGAGGGGTCTGCTGCTTTAAGAGTGCACCTTGGTGTTTCAGCTGTACCTAAGGGAGGAAGGCCCACTGGCGTAAAAGCACAAATGCAGGTGAACAAGCATGTCCATGTGTGTGGAAGTGTGCCTTAAAAAACAGAGTGCTAGAGAGTGTAGATGCTTGGAATGTGGGGTAGGGGGTTGTGCAGGTGAAGGAGGGGTTGTGGGAGCTGGGGCTGGAGCTGTTCTCAGGCAATGTGCGTGTACAGATTCCCCGAATACCTAAGTGGTCTACAGGCCACTGGTATTCTGCTCTGGGCTCCAGAGTTGTTTGCCTGGACTCTACTAGTAGAGCTGCAGAACAGGGGCTTCAGTGTTGTGGACATTGTCCCAAGAATCCCTATGTTGCCCATAGTGGGAGTGTGGGTGGGAGGGATCCGATGTCTGGTTGCTATCTTGTAGAGGGACCCAGGATCTGGTGCTCTGCAGGCACTCACTTGAAGGCACAGTCAAACTCTAACATATCTAATCAGAAAGCTCAGAGGTTCCCCCTTTTCTCTACTCTCAGATTTGGGTCTGCTGGGGCAAAAATGTGGTTCAACTTAGTGCTGCTGCAGCCCCAGAACTTGGAGGCAGGTGTAGCAGTCCACTGGGAGTCCAGCCACAGCCGCAGAACTAGGAGGCCAAGTACAGATGCCTGCTGGAAGGCCTGGGAAGCCCCGACAGTGGTCCATGGACTGGGTGGCCCAGCAGGCCTGGTGAACCTGGGTGGCCTGGCATACCTGGTGGACCTGGCTGTCCCATACTGTTGGCTGCTCGCCACTGAGGGACTGGGCAGTTGGTACAGTCACTGGCTGGGAGGCCCTGTGGGGCCATACAGCTGCTTGCAGACCCAGGACCTGGAAGGCTGGTACAGCCGCTGCTGAGGAACTTGGATGCCTGCCTCTGCTGTCTCAGTTGCCTGAGCGGTGAGTTTTGTGCTATGAGTCACAGGCACTGTGGACTGCCTCAGCTGATACAGGGGTATCAAATGTTCCCCACTCTCCGTCCCCAGAGAAGTCCATGGGTGACCTGGATCTTAATGGTCTCAGCTCACCCGTTGTCCCCTCTCACCCAGGAAGCCTCAATGTCGCTGTTCTGGTTTCAGCTGCCCCTCTACTCACCAATTTCAGAGTTTCAGATCCTCTGCCTCACAGATGCGGTGTGCGCTGGTGGCAGTCATCTTGGATCCCACCCCCCTGAGATCGTGTTTTAATTTCTGGTCCCATATTTACTTCCTTCCAAATCTCAGCGCCATGTCCTACTGTCTCAAGCCTTTACAGAACATGGACCTACTCGTATACAACTTCAGCTCTTTTTGTCTGTCAGTTTACTGGTGGTCGCTTGTGTCCTGAAGAGTGTTTGGTTTTGGATAAGCGAGTGAATCACAACCAACAGGGAGACCTCAGGGTTCTCCTTTTTGCTTAGCTTTCTAGGTGTACAGGTTTTAGTATGTTTATCCTATTTTATATGTCTAATATCCACTTGAGGTACCCGAAGCAGAAAAGCTCATCCCTTTTGTCCATGTCCAGGAAAACATTATTCTTAGAAGTCATTAGTAAACAGTGCAAAGTTTTCTGAGGATGCCCTGGGTAACTGTATGAAAGGATCTCAGTGTGGATTCCAAGTGTCTGTCCATTGATTAATGTTTTCTCAGTGTCTTGCTCTTTTTCCCAGGCTCCCTATCTCCCAACACACAGCATCTTGAACTCCTAGGGCTGCTGTCTTTATTATTTGAATGCATTTATATTCTTAAAATCTCGAAGGCTTCTATTCTTGTGTGTGTGTGTGTGTGTGTGTGTGTGTGTGTGTGTGTGTGTGCGCGCGCACGCGTGTGATTGCGTATGTTGAGACCTTAAGTCAAGTTAAGGTATTGATGTTGCAAGTAGTTCCTTGGTGTGTGTCACTGGCCTTCGCTTGCTGAGCAGGCTACAACAGTGGCCCCAAAGTCCCAAATATCTACCTGTCTTTATTTCCTGGGCACTGGCATTGCCAGCATGTATTACCATCTGACATTTTACATGTGGGTGCTGGGTCTCAAGCTAAGATACAGCTTTTGCTTACATTGCAAGCACATCCATGACTGAGCTAGCTACCCAGCTGCCCTCCATTTTGTAAAACCACTCACCTATGATTCTATCAAGGACTTAAATATATATAATTTCACCTTTATATCAAAACTTCCTCAAGGGAGCCAGCGTCTGTGTTCATAGATAAGGTGTGTTTATTTAGGAATAGAGATGGATGATTTGCAGAAACAAGGTCTTTGGGGGCTATGCAACAGAAGATATGTTTTTATTAAATTTCATTTTGACAAAAGCAAAAGTTTAATAATTTAACAATATTAATTTATTAATAATTCAATATTAATAATTAATTATTAATAATTTAATAGTTAGTAATAGAAGTAATTTTTCCCAGAAATCAAACTGCTACAAAGGGTTTTGCATCTTCCTGATCAATAGTGAGCATGGGACTCATGGCTTAGCATTCAATATTACAAGACAGAGATCCTATTTAGAGATTGGTGTCTCTAGAACCCTCAGAAGCTCTACCCTTAAAGTGTTGCACACGAAGCATGTCTGGGGGAAGCTTAGCTTGCATCTTTCAATTGTATTAATTTCTCATATATGTAGAATTGTTTAGTGCTTTATAATTTATTAATACTGACTAGTTATTCATAGATCTCAAACCAGGGTTGTTATTTGTGCCTTGGCTAGTCTGGAAAAGCATGATTACTGAATTTGGGCACCAGGAATATCATGCAGAGATGAGTTTATTTTGACACAGATTCCTGTGTTAAATTGGTAATATATTTTTACACTATTCAGTCCCCAGTAAGACCTCAGGGGAACTAAATTTTTAACTTTTTAACATTTTATTACTTAGGGCAAAATCAGGTTATATTTTCTAAGCTTTCATAAGCTCTGGATGATTTTCTTCACTTTATGTTAGATATTTATCATTGAGTAAAAAAAAAAAAAAAAAAAAAAAAAACTACCTCAAAACTTTATGGCCTAAAACTTAACAATTATACTCTTTCTCATGATTCTGTCACTTGGCTAGATTCTGTGGGTGGCTCCTGCCTGACTTGCTTGTGTCCCTGACTCACATTGTTTTGGTAAAGAGGACATCAGCCAGGGCTGGAAGACTGAGATGGCTTCACACATATGGCTGACAGTTGGTGCAAATTTTTGGCTGAGATACCTTTTTATTTTTCCCTCCCCTATGTGACTTCTCAGCTTTCAGCAGACAAAATTGTATCTCACAGCAGAGCATCTGGATTCTAAGAGAACAAATGTGACAGTTGCCAGCCTTGCTTGAGAACAGCCCTACAACCAGGGAGACATCATTCCCACCCCCATTACTGGTCTCGAGAACTTACACAGGTTGTCCAGTTGAAGGAGATTGGAGCACAGTAGACCTTTTAATGGGAAAAACAGCAGGTACAAGGACTGACTAGAGTCATTTCTGCAATATGCTACCTCAAATGACTAATAAGACAGTTCTGACATTGTAGTGCAATAATTATTCCAACTATCTAATTTTCCAGCATAGTGTACTCTTTCTAGAGAAAATTTCCGGAAACTATGCCTTCTAGATGTGGTCAGCAGGTGACCAGTGGTAGTGTCATCTCTGTAGAAGCTATTGACAGTGGCGCCATTGTAGCACACTGCTCTATTTTAACATATTGCCTGTTATATAATATTCCTTTGGCTTCAGGAAATAACATTTCAAGAATTAACTCTTGATAAAAAACATGTCCAGTTATTTCCACAACTTTATTCTGCTGAGCCTGCTTCTTTAGGACTTCCCCCAAAATACTTTTCTATTTAATGAATTGAGCTGATCATAACAATTGTGAAAGGTTCATTAGCTTGAAGTTTGCATTAGACTCATGGTCTTTGTCTAAGGCCGTTCTTTAAAGTATTTGCTATTTCTCTGCTGAAGGGTAAGTGATATCTTGTAAATTGCCTTCTTTCACCCTTCTTCGAGTGTTATAGGCTGATTAGGGTACCTCGCCAGGGTGACTGCCACTGTTCTAAGTGTAAATCGACAGTGGGTGGCAATGGTTATGCTATAGCATCTTCGCTCTTCATTCTCTCTCCAGAGTGTTGCTATGATGATCAATTCCACTGTTTAGGGAGATAGTCACATTTACTTCATATTACTTTAGATGCAGATAGTCATACTTTGTATTATTTTACATATAGATGTAATTATGGCTCATTAACTCATTCTTTCAAATATTTTTACTGCCTATGCAAAGGATCCTGCCGAGAGACCTATAAACAAGAAGAAAGACGTTCTTTTCTTTCAGACTTTAGGTATTTTTGTATATTCACAGTGACTTGAAATTTGTGGTACTCTTTCCTGTAATTGAACAAAGTGTTCAATTTTCTCATGGCTGCTGTATGGAGAAAAGAAAGTGGCATGAATATTTTAAAGACTGTTCTTAGTTCACAGTGACCTGTATACTTTTTTCTTCAAAACTCAGGAAAATAAAGCATAAAATATGAAGCAGTGATTAACTAGTATAGAAAGCTAGAAACTTGCAAGCAGAAAGAGAACAATTTACACAATTTTCTCCTTCAGTAGTTATGCCAGAAATAGGCCCTCTTTTTTTTTCCATCCAGAGCTTTGCAGGTATATGCTATACTTCAGCAAGATTTCCTTTGGCTTTTTTTTTTTTTTCTATTTTTGGGTCAGACAAAATAAGTGATAACTACCTGTTGCCAAGATAACACAAGTTAACTGATAGGACTTAGAATGTGTAAATTAATCCCAGCCCTCACAAATCACACTCCGTGACCTAAAAAGCATGTGGTTCTTTAGGTGTAAATGCCAGGTGTCTGCTCCACTTCATTCATAGAGGAGTTAATAAGATGACTAATGCCTCTTTCTCCTCCGGAAGGACTCAGGTCTTGATGAGAGCAAGTCTGAGACATAGAGGATGAACATAATGGATATTCTCAAACCATGAAATAATCTTTGACACATGGTGGTTTCAACAGGTTACATCATAACTGTTCAGGGTAGAAGAACACTTGAGACATTTATGTTGTAAGTGATCATTACAATGCAAGGTGACACCTTTTAGAAAGGAATGATAGCTAATTATAATTCATAAATGTCTACACTGTCAAATGTCATCCCACCACTCTTTATTGGTACCTAAATTGGAGTACATGGATCTCTTTAGAAATATTGTTAATTTTGTGGGTGAAGTACCAATTGGTAAAGGTAAATTGAGTTTACCAATTGGTAAAGGTCCTATCTAATAGCAATAATTGGAAAGTGGTATTTGCTAAATATTGCTAATATATATATATATATATATATATATATATATATATATATATATATATATATATATTAGTGTAATGGGATTCAAATGTGATTTATTCTCTATGGTTGACTTAGTGGGAAAGGAATATTAAGTATTTTTCATGGTTTTAAATTTTGGCTGAGGCATGTTGGTAAACATCAGGTTGGGGAATTAGAAATGATCGTCCTGAGTAAAGCAGAAAAACACACATAATATATACTCACTTATAAGTGGATATTAGCCATATTATATAGGATAAACATACTAAAATCTACAGACCTAAAGAAGCTACATGACAAGGAAGACCCTACAGAAGATACTTAATTCTCATTCAGAAGGGAGAACAGGATAGAGACCCAAAGCAGTAGGAGTGAGGAAATAGGACTGGAGCCTACCAGAGGTGTCCTCTAAAAGACTCCAACCAGCAGGGGATCAAAGAAGATGCACAGACTCACAGCCAAACTTTGGATAAAACACAGGTGGTCTCATGGTAGAAGAGATATATATAGAAGGACCTGGAGGGGATAGGAGCCCCACAAGGAGACCAACAAAGCCAAAAATGCAGGGAGCAATGCAGAGACTGATGCATCAACCAAAGACCATGCATAGAGAGGACCTAAACCCCCTGCTCAAATTTAGGCCATAGATAGCTCAGTCTTCATTTGTGTTCCCTAGTAATGGGAGAAGAGACAGTCTCTGACATGAACTTGGTTTCCTGCTGCACCTTGATCACTTCTCCCTGGTGTGGTGACCTAGCCAGCCTACAGAGGAAGAGGATCCCGGCAGTCCTGAAAGGACCTGATAGGGCCAGACAGTAGGTGAGGGGGACCTCCCCTAATCAGTGGACTAGGGAAGAGGGATAGGAGAGGAATAGGGAGGGAGGGTTGAACTAGGAGGAGATGAGGGAAGGGGCTGTAATGAATACAAAGAATAAATTGTAAATAATATTAATAATAAAAGAAAAAAACATCACGTTGCGTGTACATCGCAGCAGCCATGATGCACTCCCCTATGTGAGCTTGTCTTTTTTTTTAATTTTATTTATTTATTTATTTATTTATTTATTTATTTATTTAGTCTTTTTTTTTGTCTTTTTTTTATGTAGGAGTACAGATCTTTTAAGGAGCTTGCAATAGCCCATCTATTTGAGACCACAGTAATTTTATATTTTTGGTTCCCATGGGGTTTGGAGGATTGCTGTCTAACAGCCACCTACTGATGGATGTGTGCCATTGCTTAAATGGAAGCTTTGAACCATAAATGTGTATGTACGAATCCCTTCCATTTGTGAAACACTGTTTTAAATATATATCCAAATAGAATAATATGAGTTGCTTAGAATGATATGAGTTGGCTTACACTATCTCATGCTATGCTCTAGGAGAGGAAGCATGTAGCTATATATTCTTTACACTGCACATATAAAAGGAGAACATTTTGTATTTCTCTTATCAATAAGTCTCTTAAAATGTGTCAAATATTACCCAAATGCCTAATACAATGTGAATATTCATTAAATGAGTGTTTAATGGACTCCACCATAGCTGCAGTTTGCTGGGCTCTCTTGCTCCTTCTGCAATTTGTTGTTTGCAGTTGTTGACCATACTCTCATGTAACAATTAAGCAACAATAAGACACAGATCTAAGTCTCCTTAAAATGCATGCCTTTTTTGCACTTACTATAAAGCTCCTGTATTTTAGAAAAGTCATCTTATTGCCTTTTGTGCTTAGAAACATAGTGCTACATTTTTTTTTCTGACACTAAAAATTACCAACCAAGATTTTTCTCCATCTTTATGCAATAGTTACATCATCAATGTATTTCCTAGTGAACAGAGACATTGAGACACTGAGTAAAGGATCATCACAATCAGTATCCTCTTACTTTGGACAATACTTACCTGTGAAATTCATCACTCACTTGCTTTATATAAGACAGAAGGGACATTCCGAAAGCAAGGGAAGGTGGTGAATGGGGAATCTGAATAAGTTTCTGCATGGCAAAGGATGATTCCTGGTGAGATGAGAGGATAAGGAGAAAAAATCTGGTCCTTCTTCCTCTGTAGTTTAAAAGCATGACGTATTAAATGAGAACTATCTCAAACCATGTTGTGTTTTCCACTCCTTTCCAAAAGGTGGACTTGTTCAACTTTGTATTTGTTTTTTGTTAATTTCTTATTAATTACAATTTATTCATTTTGTATCCCAGATGTAGCCCCCTGCCTCATCCCCTCCCAATCTCACTCTCCTCCCTTGCCCTTTCCCCAGTCCACTGATAGGGGAGGACCCCTCCCCTTCCCTCTGACCCTGGCTTATCAAGTTTCATCAGGACTGGCTGCATTGTCTTCCTATGTGGCCAAGTAAGATTATTCCCCACTAAGGGGAAGGTGATCAAAGAGGCAGCCACTGAATTCATGTCAGAGACAGCCCCTGTTCCCCTTACTAGGGTACCCACTTGGAGACTGACCTGCCATGGGTTACATCTGTGCAGGTGTTCTTGATTATCTCCATGCATGGTTCTTGGTTGGAGTATCAGTCTTAGAAAAGACTCCTGGGCCCAGATATTTTGGTTCTGTTGCTGTCCTTGTGGAGTTCCTGTCCCTTCCAGATTTTTCATCTCCCACTTCTTTCATAAGATTCCCTGCACTCTGCCCAAAGTTTGGCTGAGTCTCAGCATCTGCTTCAATACCCTACTGGGTAGTCTTTCAGAGGCCCTCTGTGGTGGCTCCTGACCTGTTCCATATTTTCTCCCTCTATCCTATTTGCCTTTCTGAATGAGGATTGATCATCTTACCCAGGGTCCTCCTACTTGCTTAGCTTCTTTAGGTATACAGAATTTAGTATGATTATCCTTTATGGCTAAAATCCACTTATAAGTGAGTACATACCATGTGTATCTTTCTCACTCAGGATAATTTTTTTTTTTTTAGTTCTCACCATTTGCTTGCAAATTTCACGATTTCCTTGTTTTTAATTGCTGAGTAGTTTTCCATTGTGTAAACGTACCACAATTTCTATATCCATTCCTCAGTTGAGGGACATTTGGGTTGTTTCCAGGTCCTGGCTATTATGAATAAAACTGCTACGAACATGGTTGAGCAAATGTCCTTGTTGTATACTTGAGCATATTCTGGGTATATGTGTAAGAGTAGTAGGATAGGTGGATCTTGAGGTAACACTATTCCTAATTGTCTGAGAAAGCTCCAGATTGATTTCCAAAGTAGTAGTACAAGTTTACATTCCCACCAGCAGTGGAGGAGGGTTCCCCTTTCTCTACATCCTCTCCAGCATGTGTTGTCACTTGAGTTTTTAATCTTAGAAATTCTGATAGGTGTAAGGTGAAATCTCGGGGTCCTTTTGATTTGCGTTCCCCTGATGACTAAGGACATTGAGCATTTAAGTATTTCTCTGCCATTCAATATTCTTCTATTGAGAATTCTCTGCTTAGTTGTGTTCCCTGTTTTTTTAAATTGTATTACTTGATTTGTTGCTTTTTAACTTTTTGAGTTCTTTACACATTATGGATATTAGCAATCTGTCAGATAAAGGGTTCGTGAAGATCCTTTCCCAGACTGTAAGCAGTCGTTTTGTTTTGATGACGGTGTCCTTTGCTTTACAGAAGCTTTTGAGTTTCATGAGGTCCTATTTATTGATTGTTGATCTTAGAACCTGTGGTGTTGGTGCTCTCTTCAAGAAGTTGTCTCCTGTGCCAAAGAGTTCAAGGCTCTTCCCCACTTTTTCTTCTAACAGATTTAGTCATCTTTGTATTTCACAGCTTCCTTAAGACACTGAAAGTATAAATATGCTTTTTTT
>NW_026596095.1:6690273-6705688 GCF_907164565.1 Psammomys obesus
TTTTTTTTTTTTTTTTTCCCATAAATCCTTTAAAAATCGCCCAGACTATAAGTTCAACTCTATCCTATTTCCTGGGACTTCAGCCCTCCTGGTTATATAGCTGCTCTATTCTCGCAACCCCACACATTCATGGCTCTTGAGTTTCCAGGATTCTAGATCCTGTCAAAAGACTCCATTTTTTTTTCCCCCAAAGAAATCCAGTATTTCTATACTTCTGTATCAAGGTATCTCAAGGCCTATGTTTAACATGAATATACTACATTTATGATACAGTCTTTTAGCATCAAATTAATTTAAAGTGGAGAAATATGTTTTGTCTTGCAAGGAAAAAGCTGTAAGGTTATATTGTAAAGTTATAATTCAGGGAAAACTAAAAAAAAAAAAATCTGTTCTTTTGTTTTTGTCACCAATTGATTAAAGACTGTACTTGGCTGGAATCATGAACATCTCTTCTAAATGAAAATATGCTCACTTGTAAACCAGTAATTCAGAGTTTTATCCATCCCTGCTATAATGTCAAATCCAGTGTCTCATGACCACATAAATTTCTGAATTCATCACATGGGTAGCAGTCACTGGTTTGCATTGTCTGAAATTGTGGTGATAAAATGTTATCAGATCTCTCAGTGGCCAGTGTAGGAGGTATTTCTGAATCTGAATTGTGTTTATTCCCTACCAGTAGCTGCTCAGCTTATTGTCTCCAAAGAACCCTCCAAGTACTTGTCCCCAAGCACTATGAAGGCATTAATTGCTTTCCTTGGCTATGTCTGAATAAATGGTCCATTTGGCTTCTGAGTATCTTTAGTCCTATTCATGCCTATGGAAAGTTGGCTCAAAAGGGAAAAATTCCCTTCCCTTTTCCTTCTCACTGCAATTTAGTTTTACAATCAACTCCCGATCAATCTCTTTTACCTTTTGTTTGTTCTTTGTTGCTGTCCTTCCTGTTCAGCCTTGTCAGCTCCTCTTCTCCCTGGTCCTCAATTTTCTTCCCTCTCCTCTTTCTCATGTTTTCTTCTTGCCTCAAGAGATTCCATCAACAGTGTTGGCTATTATTTTTGAATGCAATAATGATATTCCACTTTATATTCACTCTGAATTAATAAAATGTGTAGCAGCTATTGGTATAAACAATTATGAATTGACTGGGAAAAAAACAGGGAAAATCCTTGAGGATGTTTTCACACACAATAAACGCATGCTAATTAGGCTGCTGTGAAATTTACTTTCAGAGAGAAACAAGATCCATAATAGAGGTTTGGATAAAACTTGAAGCTCAGAATATCCTTTTTGGCAATGTAAATCTTCATTTCACATTCTCTACACAAATAAAAGTAATCAAATTAATAAATTGTAATAATTTAAAAGCTGTATTGCCTTTTCCTATGATACATTTCACTGCTTTTGTTAAAACCAATTTCAATTACTAGGCAAAACTATTCAAGTAATGGTTGAGAACTGAAGGCAGGAAAGAAGAATATGTTATTGTATATGGTCACAACTACCCTTTATGCTTCCTTTACTAATGGAGGAGTTCAGAAAATGAATAGATCATTTTTTATAGTGATAATGAAAATGGAATACATGCTTTTTTTATCTAAAGAATAAAATCTGCACGGATCAAATAACAAATTGCAAACAAAAGCTGAAGTTAAAAGTCCTGTTGTGTAGTTACAAAGTGACATGCATTGGTTGCATGTATGAGTCGAAGTCAGAACGTAAAGTAGATAGTAGCTACCTACAATCATGTGCTGGACTACCCTCTGATATTAGTTGGATACTATGCTTGTTAATGCAGGGAGGAAACCTGTGTTTCCTCTGAACACAACTCTGAAAAGTAGATGTGCAAATACAAAAATAGCAAAAGGCAAGTCACAATAGA
This sequence comes from Psammomys obesus, assembly GCF_907164565.1. Lineage (NCBI taxonomy): Eukaryota > Metazoa > Chordata > Mammalia > Rodentia > Muridae > Psammomys > Psammomys obesus. The sequence continues at coordinate 6,692,153 of NW_026596095.1, forward strand.
GGTATTTGCTCTTTCTCAGTTAGGATGCTAGAAAATGTGATTCTTTTGGTCTAACTGAGGATGATTAAATATTTGCTGAAACTGGGTTACAAATACTTTGCTGAATTTTATATATTTGATATCTGATATGGCGTTCTAATTGTACTTGTAGACATTAAAATCATGTTTATAGCATGGATGGTTTTTAATGCAATCACTAAGGTAGAATCATCAGGATTTAAGTCTGGACCCATTTTGGTTTTGAGATAGTGCTGTTTCTATCACTATTTTGGTAATAGCGATATTAACATTAATTTGGCAGGTTTAGAAGTATTTAAGCTGTGTAAACTTGAAAAATCCTGGAGGCTTTTAAGATGAGGCTTACAGAATGATGACTGACAGAGAATGGAAGATCGTACTTATGTACAAGAATGAACAAATAATTGTTAATGTACATAGTGTGTTCACAGAAAAACTCTGTTCTTCAGGCAAGCTGGGGTCCTGGACATTTCAGCTGGATATGAAATAATGAATGTACTAGAAGGAGGACATGGTAAAGTTTGATAGGTGGACTGGAATGAAAGGATGAAAATATGATTCATGGAGGGGAATGGCAAAGGCAAGAATCAGAGAACTACTGTGGTACAAGTTTTCAAATATGAAAAGCATCTTCATCAGTCACAAAGGAAAATCCAGGAAGAATAACTGGACTCTTTTCATTCCTTCCACCTCTTCTGCTGTGTTGTTATGGCACCCCCATTCCTTGGTAGAATTATGGATTAACTTTTGGAAGTTTTTTTTAATTAATTTTTTTATTATACTGGAAGGGATATTATTTTTAATTAAGGAAATTGTGAGAGAGAGAGAGAGAGAGACTGTGTTTGGGTTGGGTTTGTTCATATGAGTTAATGCCCACAGAGGTCACAGAGGGTCTGGTTTCCATGTTACTGTAGTTATAGATGGGAGTGAGTTAATTAACATGGATGCTGGGGACCAGACTTGGGTGTGGTGCTTGAGAAAAGCTGCCTGAAAAGATGCTACACAGTGCTGCATCTTGAAGGATGGCAAGGAACTGCCAAGGCAGATGAGAGAAGTAGTTATGCTTTCCGTATTGAAGGATAAGCAAGAGCAATGGCAGGAAAATGGAAAGAATACAACTTCTTTAACTGAAAATACTACCTTTGTATAAGCATTGCCAAAATCAATACTATCCTGTCCTCTTACATATAGAACTTTAACAACATCTCTTCAATAAAAAAGGATTTATGCACCCACTATGCTAGGAGAACAGATTAATATCTTTCTAGCTTGCAAAGCAATTTTCTCTCAGTGGGATTGTACCGAAAAGTTCACTTAGAAAAAGCATATAGAAGGGATCAGGTGAGAAAATTCACAACGTGAATAAAACGTGAAAGCACAATAAATTTGCTTGAAAGTTATTTTTAAATGTGTCTTTTTAAAGTAGAAAATGTATATATTATTTCCACATTTGAATGCATTTATGTGTTAGAAACATACCCATATTAGATATGCAGATAAATGGAGCAAAATAATGATACCTCCACCAGAAAGTTTCTCTTCACATAGGAGGTTCATTTTTCATCCGGCCTACTCACCCCTGTGGCTTCAGAACCATTGCTCACAGATGAATTTGCCTATAACACCCACATGCAGAATTGGTGGCTGAAGCAGTCCCATCAGAGTGATTCATAGTCAAGTAAAAAAGAGGTCACTTGAAGAAATAAGATATTTGCCAATTTGCTGTTTCTAACTTATCATGCTTTCTGGGTGCCTACACACTTCAGTTTCTCTGGTATGACTACCCCTTTCATTGTAAGACTCATTAATGACATAAACAACTTAATTCTTTAGGGTTGTTGCTGGTTTACATATTTTAGTTTCTTAAAAATCCTATAACCAACATCTTGAAATCGCAATAGGTTTTGTCATGTTTCTAATGGACATCGATTGAGTGGCTATTAGGGCAAAAATGTTGCTGATGCAGTCAGCAATGTCTTTTTTTTTTTTTAATAGTGACTCACGGAGCAGTCACTGTTCTATAATTTTAAACAAAGTGGTGTGCTTCCCAGAACTCATGTCTACATGATGTTTTCCAGTGTTTGTAAATAATAACACAGTCTACTGTAGCAGTCTACTTTTTGCATAGTTATCACACATAAGCATTGTTGTAAATCTTTCCTATTTATTATTTCTTAAATTCTCTGATCATATTATGGTAGCTATACTATAATTAGTAACTTAGCTGAAGAAACTGGATACAAGGATTTAAATTACATTCTGCTGACCACAGAACTAATTATTAAGCTGTATTTAAACACAGTAGCCACTGGGCTGCATTGCTTTCTGCATGCTCATGCTCATGTTACATACCAATAAAACAGAGCAATTGAAAAAAAAATGATGACTGCTAGAGAGATGTATTAAAACTATTGGAAGAGTGCTATCAAAGACGTGCATTCTATAGGAATTACCAACATGTCTACATCTAATGAGACAGTAGAGATTCATATGTGACATATGACAAGACCTATATTTATTACTCAAGATAAACAGAGGAACAGACAGCACAGGTCAAGTATTCCCTGTTAACCAGCTTTCTTCAGGATGATCAGGGACTGATGATTTCTTGTCTGTTTTATCCTCATGTGTACTGCAAATGGGAGATCCTGAAATGCAGGCTGCTCTGGGTTTTGTAATCTAGAATTATATGACTCACTGGGCCAGAGTATTGCTGGGAACGAACAGACCCTAAACTATTCTGTTCCAGCCTTCCTTATCTCAAGATGCTGCTGCCTAGCATAGGAACGGGAAGACATAGGGAAGAAGTGGAGGGACCCAAGACCATGCAGAAGCCTGTCCAGAATGCTCTGTGCTTCTTTCTGTAGCACAGTGACAAAGGCTTTCATTTACCTACATTCTCCATCTCCCTAAGTTTCCTACTACATCAATAGCTTCTTCACAGTGCATATACACAGTGCAAATGCACACGCACACAGACACACACACACACAGACACACACACACACACACGCCATGTTGTAACAAATCATGCTCTGCTCATAGCTATTGACCGCTTTGCATCATAGTGCTTTTTGAAGACGTAGAAGACAACATAACTCCACACGTGTGTAAATATACTTTAAATCTTTTTTTTCTCTTCATTGTTACATCTCTATAACATCTGAGGGTAAGCATGTATTTGTATTCTTTGTCCAATTAGATTGTCCGAAAAAAAGAATTTGTGCTTTATTCATCAGAGTATTTCCTGCTTGTAGAAATGTCTGAATAAAAACAGTGCCCTGTGAATATATGTTGGTTGAAGGAAAGAAGAGCAAAAGACAGAAGGAAGAAAGAAACAATGGAAATGATATGTTAAGATCCCATGATCACAAATGTTTTCAATACCCTTACTCATGTTCTTCATTTAGCTTTCATAAATGTAATGGTGGGTGTGGCGTCCTGTGACAGTGATTTCAGTGTTCAAATACATTTCATTAGGACCACAGTGGTGGAATTTTTTATATTTACAAGAATATTATATGTTGATAGCTTTTTGTTTTCCATTTTAGAGTTTAAATCATACTAAGCTGTTAGCAGGTAATTTTCATGACTGTGTTCAAAACATTATCTATGAATATTGTGTTCTTTGGCTCCTGGGCTAATTTTATTTTATAAAAAAAAAAAAATCTTCCTTTAATGAGCAGATTGTCTTCACATTAGCTCATTTACCGAGCAATACTGTTGCCTGAAACCTTGGCCCACCTTAAGATGTAGCTTAAATTGAAAAGATTGAACATTTATATTCTTATCTGCGTTTTACTCACATTCATTAATTTGTTGGGATTTCTAAAGGGTGCTCTGGTGCAATGACAGCAGTGACTCTTAGGCATTGTATTCCTAAAAAGAGAGATTGTGTATGGTAATTTTAATGTAAAACAAATGCTCCTCAGTCAACCACTCCTCCTGTGTTCTCCTCCTTCCCTTCTCCGTCACCATCATCTTCCTTCTCTTCTTCATCTTCCTCTGCATCTTCTTTCGCCTCCTTCTATCATTATTTTCAATAACTTTAATGGAAATTATTTTTAAACATATATTTTTTATTGTGATAGATGCTGTGACAAATGTTTAAAGGGGCATAATTAATTTAGGATTAGTCCTGGTTATAGAAATTGCAGTTAAAATTTAGCTATTATGGCTGATTTCTAGCTACTTTGTGTGTTCTAGTATTTCTATAGGAAATACTCATCTTGTTGATTGCTATAAATAATTTACTTATGAGGAAATACTTTGCAAACAATAGTACTTTAATATGCAAATATTAGGGCTAAAGAGTTTTCTTTTATAGATTTTTAGGATAGTTATATTTAAACTGTGTTAAATAATGGCTAGGATTCTCACGAGTTTATTGAAGCATAATTTCAAACTTTTCAATTTCTTTGCAATTATTGGCAATTGTAAGAACCCCTATAGAATTGAGATAATGATATACTAAACTATGCTGTAGACCGAGTCAAAACCAGATACGAGTATTCAATCTGGAGTGCACAACTGTGGAGTAAGACCTGGCAAGATGGCAGAGAAAGTCAGGAATAAAGACCCTGAGACATTCTCATTTAGCACAGTAACGGCTACCAGAATCATAGAAATTGCTAATAAATTATATCAAGCCTAATATATCAGTGAAGGGCTGCTTTCACCTTACTGTCCTCTTTAAAATGAGACTAACAATAGTATCTGACTCATCAGGTTCTTATGAAGAAATGAGTTAATGTTTATATCTACTTTACTGAGTGGTTAAAATGATTAAATGAGTTTCTATTTATTAAGCACAGACATGGACTAGTTTTTTACGTATTTAAATACATTTAAAATAATTATTTTACATTATAATGTTATATAATTTATGTAAGTTTAAAGAGCAATTATAAAAACAATTTCTATATCATAGAAAGCAGTAATTAGAGCATTCCCAACCTATGGCTCCTTCATCTGGTTTCAAATCAATCTGTTTCAAAGCTGAGTAACTCCAAAGACAGAAGTGTCCATCCATGCCTCACTGCGGGGAAAGGGAACAAAACCTAGAGTGGCTGAAAAAAAAAAAAAAAAAAAAAAAACAAGCAAGCTCCATAGCATTGTAGGAAATCAGATCCTAATTCTCATGCCCTCAGATAGGTCCACAATTTGCATAAGCCTATTTTTCATAACCATGACAGCTATATAATAATTAATAATAAACTGAACCACTTACTGTCTTAATAAAAACCACATAGAAATATACACGTCAGTATTACAACTATATTATTTTTGGAAAATACCTGTAGACAAATATAAAGCATAGTTATTTTAGTGTTTACAATCTGTTGAGAAAGATTACTTCCTGGATACCTATAACCAAAATAAATAAATACATATAGATTCATTTTTCTGACTATCCTTAAATAGCTTCATTGATATTAATGAAAGCTTACAGCAGCTTTTAAAACTCTGAAATGGCAATTTGTAAGTTGGATGGACATGTTATAAAAATAATGTTCTTTTTCTATGAAGCCTGAAAGATGCTTGAAATAAATCAAAGAGTTTATGATACTACTGGGGAAATAGTCTAGGTGAAATAAGATTGTGGTGGAGCTGAAAAACTATAATACAAACTGTCAAAAGTGTCACCCAATTTCCTCAGAGATGTGTAAAAGATAAAAAGTGTGTGTTTTGAGCATAACCCACTAGCTGTCTAAAAGTGAAGGGCCCACACTACAGTGAGCAAAAAGACAGTGGTTGAGAAACAATTATGTATGACCTGAAATTAGAGGGAAAGCAGATGGTTGGAATCCAAAGTGTACTGTTTTTGTTTTTTTTATTTTTTTATTATTAATTACACTTTATTCATTTTGTTTTTTTATTTTTATTTTTTTCTTATCAGTTACATTTTATTAACTCTGTATCCCAGCCTTGTCCCGATCCCTCATTCCCTCCCAGTCCCTCCCTCCCTCCCTCCTCTCCACCGTGCCCCTTGCCAAGTCCACTAATACGGGGGACCTCCTCCCCATTCATCTGATCCTGTTTTATCAGGTATCTTCAGGACTGGCTGCAAAGCTCTTCTCTGTGGCCTAACAGGACTGCTCCTCCCTTGGGGGGTGGGGAGGCCAAAGAGCCAGTCATTGAGTTCCTGTTAGAAATAGTCCTTGTTCCCCTCACTATGGGAAACCAATTGGTTACTGAGCTACCACAGGCTACATCTGAGCAGAGGATCTAGGTTACATTCATACATGGTCCTTGGTTGCATGTCAGTCTCAGAAAAGACCCTGTGCCCAGATATGGTTGGTCCTTGTGGAGCTCCTATCCTTTCCTCATCAGACTAACTCCCCTTCTTTCTTATGATTCCCTGTACTCTGCCAAAGGTTTGGTCATGAGTCTTTGCTTTGAAAACACTGCTAGTTAGAGTCTATCCAAGGCGCTCAGTAGACTCCTGTCAATGTTTAATGCGCATCCCATCTGTCTTTCAAAACGAGGATTGATAATCTTACCCCATGTCCGCTCTCTTGATTATCTTTTTTAGGTGTATAGATTTCATTATGTTTATCATATCTTATAGGTCTATATAAGTGAGTATATACCGTGTTTGTCTTTCTCCTTCTGGGATATTTCACTCAGGATGATCTTTTCTAGGTCCCACCATTTGCCTGCACATTTCATGATTTCCTCCTTTTTGATTGCTGAGTAGTATTCCATTGTGTAAAAATACCACAATTTCTGTACCCATTCCTCCGTTGATGGACATCTGGGTTTTTTCCAGGTTCTGGCTATTACAAATAAAGCTGCTATAAACATGGTTGAGCAAATATCTCTTTTGTGTACTTGAGCAAACTTTGGGTATATACCTAGCAGTGGTATAGCTGGGTCTTGAGGAAGCACTATTCCTAATTGTCTTAGAAAGCACCAGATAGATTTCCAGAGTGGTTGTACCAGTTTACATTCCCACCAGCAGTGGAGGAGGGTTCCCCTTTCTCCACAACCTCTCCAGCATGTGTTGTCCCTTGAGTTTTTCATTTTGGCCATTCTGATGGGTGTAAGGTGATATCTCAGGGTCGTTTTGATTTGCATTTCCCTGATGGCTAATGAGGATGAGCATTTCTTCGATATTCCTCTTTCGAGAATTCTCTGTTTAGCTCTGTTCCCCATTTTTAATTGGATTACTTGGTTTGCTGCTTTTCAGCTTCTTTAGTTCTTTGTATATACTCGATATTAGTCCTCTGTCAGATAAAGGGTTAGTGAAGATTCTTTCCCAATCTGTAGGCAGGCGTTTTGTTTTGAGGACAGTGTCCTTTGCTTTACAGAAGCTTTTCAGTTTCATGAGGTCCCATTTATTGATTGTTGCTCTTAGAGCCTGTGCTGTTGGTGCTCTGTTCAGGAAGTTGTCTCCTGTGCCAATGAGTTCTAGGCTGTTCCCCACTTTTTCTTCTAACAGATTTAGAGTATCTGGTTTTATGTTGAGGTCTTTGATCCACTTGGACTTTAGTTTTGTGCAGGGTGATAAATATAGATCTATTTTCATTTTTCTGCATGTGGACATCCAGTTGGACCAGCACCATTTGTTGAAGATGCTGTCTTTTTTCCATTGAATGGTTTTGGCTTCTTTGTCAAAAATCGAGTATTCATAGGTGTGTGGGTTTATTTCTGGGTCTTCTATGCGGTTCCATTGATCCTCCTTTCTTTTTTTAATGCAATACCATGCAGTTTTTATTACTATTGCTCTGTAGTACAACTTGAGATCAGGGATGGAGATACATCCAGATGATCTGTTGTTGTACAGGATCGTTTTGGAGATTCTGGGTTTTTTGTTTCTCCATATGAAGCTGAGAATCTTTTTTTCAAGGTCTGTAAAGAATTGAGTTGGTATTTTGATGGGAATTGCATTGAATCTGTAGATTGCTTTTGGCAGGATGGCCATTTTCACAATGTTAATCCTACCAATCCATGAGCACGGGAGATCTTTCCATCTTCTGAGATCTTCAATTTCTTTCTTCAGAAACTTGAAGTTTTTCTCAAACAGGTCTTTCACTTGCTTGGTTAGTGTCACCCCAAGGTACTTTATGTGGTTAGTGGCTATTATGAAGGGTGTTGTTTCCCTAATTTCTTTCTCGGCCATTTTGTCTTTGGTATACAGGAGGGCTTCTGATTTTTTTGAGTTGATTTTGTATCCTGCCACTTTGCTGAAGGTGTTTATCAACTGGAGGAGTTCTCTGGTTGAATTCTTGGGGTCGCTCATATATACTATCATATCATCTGCGAATAGTGACACTTTGACCTCTTCCTTTCCAATTTGTATCCCCTTGATCTCCTTTAGTTGTCTTATTGCTCTGGCTAGGACTTCAAGTACTATGTTGAAGAGGTAGGGAGAGAGTGGGCAGCCTTGTCTTGTCCCTGATTTCAGTGGGATTGATTTAAGTTTCTCTCCATTGAGTTTGATGTTGGCTATAGGCTTGCTGTATATTGCCTTTACTATGTTTAGATATGTGCCTTGTATTCCTGATCTCTCCAAGACTTTAAACTTGAATGGGTGTTGGACTTTGTCAAATGCCTTTTCAGCATTTAAGGAGATGATCATGTGGTTTTTCTCCTTCAGTTTGTTTATGTGGTGGATTACATTGATGGATTTCCATATGTTGAACCACCCTTGCATGCCTGGGATGAAGCCTACTTGGTCGTGGTGGATGATATCTTTGATGTGTTCTTGGATTCGGTTTGCAAGTATTTTATTGAGTATTTTTGCGTCAAAGTTCATAAGAGAGCTAGGTCTGAAGTTCTCTTTTTTGTTGGGTCTTTGTGTGGTTTAGGTATCAGGGTGACTGTTGCTTCATAGAATGAGTTTGGTAATGTATCTTCTGTTTCTATTTTGTGGAATAGTTTGAGGAGAATTGGTGTGAGCACTTCTTTGAAGGTCTGGTAGAATTCCGTGCTGAAACCATCTGGACCAGGGCTTTTTTTGGAGGGGAGACTATGAATGACTGCTTCAATTTCCTTGGGGGATATGGGGCTGTTCAGTCTTTCTACCTGATCTTGACTTAATTTTGGAAGATGGAATCTATCAAGAAAATTGTCCATTTCATTTAGATTTTCAAATTTTGTGGCATATAGACTTTTGAAGTAAGTCCTAATGATTGTTTGGATTTCCTCAGTGTCTGTATTTATGTCCCCCTTTTCATTTCTGATTTTGTTGATTTGGGTGGTGTCTCTCTGCCTTTTAGTTAGCTTGGCTAAGGGTTTGTCGATCTTGTTGATTTTCTCAAAGAACCAGCTCTTGGTTTCATTGATTCTTTGAATTGTTTTATTTGTTTCTAATTGTTTGATTTCAGCCCTGAGTTTGATTATTTCCAGCCATCTACTCCTTTTTGGTGTGTCTGCTTCTTCTTTTTCTAGGGTTTTTAAGTGGGCCATTAAGTTGCTTGAATGAGCTATCTCGAATTTCTTCTTGAAGGCACTTAGTTCTATGAACTTTCCTCTTAGCACTGCTTTCATTGTGTCCCACAAGTTTGGGTATGTTGTGTCTTCATTTTCCTTGAATTCTAGGAAGATTTTAATTTCTTTCTTTATTTCTTCCTTAACCCAGCTGTCGTTGAGTAACAGGTTGTTCATTTTCCATGTGCGTGTAGGCTGTTATTTCTGTTGTTGTTGATGTCCAGCTTAAGTCCATGGTGGTCAGATAGAATACAAGGGATTATTTCAATCTTTTTGTATCTGTTGAGGCTTTCTTTATGACCAACTATATGGTCTATATTGGAGAAGGTTCCATGCGGTGCTGAAAAGAAGGTATACTCTTTTGAGTTTGGATGAAAAGATCTATAGACGTCTATTAGGTCCATTTGATTTAGGGTCTCTGTAAGTGTTGTTATTTCCCTATTTGTTTTCTGTCTAGTTGATCTGTCCCTTGGTGAGAGTGGAGTTTTGAAGTCTCCAACTATTAGAGTTTTAGGATCAATGTGTGATTTAAACTTTAATATTGTTTCATTTACGAATGTAGGTGCTCTTGTATTTGGGGCATAGATATTCAAAATTGTGATGTCCTCTTGGTGGATTTTTCCTTTGATGAGAATATAGTGGCCCTCCTTATCTTTTTTGATTAACTTGGGTTGAAAGGCTATTTTATTAGATATTAGGATGGCTACTCCCACTTGTTTTCTGGAACCATTTGCTTGAAAGACAGTTTTCCAGCCCTTTACTCTGAGGTAGTGTTTATCTTTGTTGCATTGGTGTGTTTCTTGGATGCAACAGAATGATAAATCCTGTTTCCGCAACCATTCTGTTAGTCTGTGTCTTTTAATTGGGGAGTTGAGTCCGTTGATGTTGATAGAAACTAGTGACCAACAATTGTTACTTATTTTTGATGTGGGGTTGGTGGTGTCACTGAGTTTCATTGCTTGTCTTCTTCTGTTTTTTTTTTGTTGTGTAGTTATCTATTTCTTCTGTTTCCTTCGATGTAGTTGTTTTCTTTGGTTTGGAGTTTCCCTTCTAGTAACTTCTGTAGAGCTGGGTTACTATGTAGATATTGTTTAAATTTGGTTTTGTCTTGGAATATCTTGAATTCTCCATCTATGTTGATTGAAAGTTTTGCTGGGTATAGTAGTCTGGGTTGGAATCTGTGGTCCCTTAAGGACTGTATGATTTCTGTCCAGGCCCTCTGGCTTTCATAGTTTCTGTTGAGAAATCTGGTGTGATTCTGATAGGTCTACCTTCATATGTTACTTGGCCTTTTTCCCTTGCTGCTTTTAGAATTTTTTCTTTGTTTTGTAGGTTCAGTGTTTTGACTATGATGTGACGTGAAGAATTTCTTTTCTGGTCTAGTCTACTTGGTGTTCTGTAGGCCTCTTGTATGTTTATGGCCATCTCCTTCTTTCTGTTGGGAAAGTTTTCTTCTATAATTTTCTTGAAAATATTTTCCGGACCTTTGAGCCTGATGTCTTCTTTTTCTTCTACTCCTATTATTCTTAGGTTTTGTCTTTTCATGGTGTCCTTGATTTCTTGGACGTTTTGTGTTTGGAACTTTTCTGATTTTATTTTTTCTTTGAGAGCTGTGTCAATTTCCGCTAGTGTATCTTCGGCTCCTGAGATTCTTTCTTCCATCTCTTGTATTCTGTTGGTGATGCTTACCTTTGTGGTGCCTGATCTTTTCTCTATGTTCTCCAGCTCCTGGTTTTTCTCTATTTGTGTTTTCTTTATTGATTCTAATTCTGTTTTCATGTCTTGCACCATTTCCTTCATCTGTTTGAATGTGGACTCCTGCTTTTCAATGATAGCTTCTATTTTTTTTTGTCCATTTCCTCTCTATGTATCACTAATTGTGCCTCTACTTCTTTGGGTATAATTGCCTGTATTTCCATGAGAGCTTTGTTTATTTCTTTTTTATTTGCCTTCATTTGTGTGGACATTTCTTTGAGAGCTTTGTGCATTTCTTCTCTGTTTGCCTCAATTTTCGTGGTCATTTCTTTGAGAGCACGATTTGTTTCCTCTTGATTAGTCTCTATTTCTTTGGTTATTTCTCTGAGGGCTTTGTTCATTTCATCTCTATGGGCCTCTAATAGCTGGAGAAACATAGTTTTGAGGTTGTTTTCTTGTATATCTAGTGAATTGAAGTGTCCATTGTTTTGTGCGGTTGCTGGTGAGGTCATTATGTCCTGATTTTTGTTGGGAGTGTTCTTAAGTCTGCCTCTAGCCATCTGGTTATTTATAATCCTCACTGGTTGTTCCTCGAGATTGTAGTTTGGGCTATGATCCTCTCTTTCTGTTTTTTGGACTGTTTTTTCAGGAAGATGAGAGAGGTTCACTGCTTTGGGAGTGTGCACTGTGTTTTCAGTTTTGCCCAAGTAAAGAATGTGATGCTGGTACTATTCACGTGTGCTTTTAGCAGGCACAGTGTGCATGCGCGGATTCTCTGACTATTGCAGTGGCCTGCAAGCCACTATTACACAGTTCTGACTGAGATCCAGGGATTGTTTGCCTGGATTACCCTGGTGGACCCGCAAGGCAGAGGCTTCAATGTTGGGGTCGCTATCCCAAGAATCCCTCTGATGCCCACACTAGGAGTGTGGGTGGCAGGGATCTCGTCTGGTTGCTTCTGTGGAGAGGCCCTGGGTCTGGGGCAATCTCTCCCTAGAAGGCTCACTCACTCTCTTGCAGGACCAGTTGGAATGCACAGGGGTTCCCCTTGCTCACTACTGTCAGTTTTGGTCCTGCTGTGGAAGTGCACGGGTAGGCTAACAGTCAGCTCTGTGACACTGTGGCCGCAGAACTCGGTGTCCACCTTTCCTGTGTCCTGCCTCTTTGTCCTTTCCCTCTGCCAGGAGGGGTTATGTTGACTGGTCCCTGGGTGGCGCGGGAAAGAGTTAGGGTGAGTGTACTCAATCCCAGATCCCGGGCCCAGATCTCTCTGCCAGAAGCAGCCCAGCGGTAGAATCTATGTTTGCTGATCCCAAGAGAGTACTGGGTAGGGTTGAGTGTCCTAAGATCCAGAGCTTGGGTTTCTCTGCTAGGGGCCGCTGGAGAGAGGGTGCTGTGTCTTTGGCAGGCTGCCTCTCTGTCCTTCCCCTCTGACCTTCCCCTCTGCTAGGGCATGCTTATGGTGGTGCTCTCAGGGGAGTGCCAGCAGGGGTTGGGGCTTCTCAGTCGGATCCTGAGCCCTGAGCTGGCGTTTCTCTGCCAGGGGCCGGGGGGGCGCCGGTGATAGAACTTGCTGCTAGATCTTATTGCGCTGGACCCAGGAGAATCACAGGATGTGTAGAATGACCACAGTCCCAGATCCTGAGCTGTAGTTTGTTTGGTAGGAGCGGCCAGCAGCACTGGAGTTCCAGCACTGTGAAGCTGCTGTGTGCCTCTTTATCCTTCTGCTCCACTGTGGCAGGGTGATGGCGGCCTTTGGGTGAGTGCCCGAAAGGATTGGGTTTTCTCAGCCCAGATCTCGGGTTGGGGTACAGACAATGTGGTCTGTGGCAGATTCTGTTGGACACCTCCTGCCTCCTCCGAAGAGGGAGTAGGGATTTTGAGCTGGGCGTGCAGCTGCTATCCGCCCGTGGCAGGAGCTCAGTTGTGATGGCGGCAGGTACCTGCCGTGGTCGGAGAGACCTTCCAGGGAAAGACTAGGTGACCTGTGAGCAGTCTGGCAACTTTCCTTCCCCGTGGGGTTTTTTTGCGACTGGGACTCGCAGCCTTAGGCCCCCTTGTGCCCACCAATCAGCCTGGGAAATTGATCAGGACAAGCAGGCTTGTGGTACCAGCCCAGAGACCCAAAACCTGCGTTGCCGGGTTCTCTTCCGGGTTCTGGCTGGGCAGCTGAGAGTGGACCCGACAGCTTCCCACGCCGTGGGAGCCTCCCCTCACCTGAGAAACACGATCGATTGCTGTTGTTTTAGGGCCCAGAGTTCAGTCTCCTGGTCGCTGCACGGAGTGTGTTGTTCCGCTTCTCAGACACGGTGTTCTCCTGTTGCTGCCATCTTTCCCCCCCCCCACTTTATTCATTTTGTATTCCCCCATAAACCCCTCCCTCCTCCC
>NW_026596095.1:6705788-6712981 GCF_907164565.1 Psammomys obesus
GGGAGGTCCTCCTCTCCTTCTTTCTGATCTTAGTCTATCAGTTCTCAGAAGTAGCTGCATTGTCAGGGTTCTAGGTTATCTCCACGGATAGTCCTTGGTTGGAGTATGAGTCTCTGGGAAGTTCCCTGTGTTCAAATTATCTTGTTCTGTTGCTCTCCTTGTGGAGTTCCTGTCCTCTCCAGCTCTTACTGTTTCCCACTTCTTACATAAAATTCCATTCACTCTGCCCATCAGTTGGCCTTCAGGCTCAGCATCTGCTTTGACAGTCTGCACTGCAGAGGCTTTCAGAGGCCCTCTGTGGCAGGTTCCGAGGTTGTTTCCTGTTTTCTTCTGGCTTTCAGAGCCCCTTTGTAGCAGGTTCCTAGGTTGTTTCCTGTTTTCTTTTTCTTCTGATAACCTTCTCCAAAATAGACAATATAGTTGGTCACAAAGCAAGCCTCAACAGATACAAGAAGATTGAAATAATCCCTTGTATCTTGTCTGATCACCATGGAATAAAGCTGGACCTCAACAACAACAGAAACAACAAAAAGCCTACACACACATGGAAAATGAACAAATTGCTACTAAATGACAGCTGGGTCAGGGAAGAAATAAAGAAAGAAATTAAAGTCTTCCTAGAACTCAATGAAAATGAAGACACAACATACCCAAACTTGTGGGACACAATGAAAGCAGTGCTAAGAGGAAAGTTCATAGCACTAAGTGCCTTCAAGCAACTTAATGGCCCACTTAAAAACCCTAGAAAAAGAAGAAGCAGACACACCAAAAAGGAGTAGACGGCTGGAAATAATCAAACTCAGGGCTGAAATCAATCAATTAGAAACAAATAAAACAATTCAAAGAATCAATGAAACCAAGAGCTGGTTCTTTGAGAAAATCAACAAGATCGACAAACCCTTAGCCAAGCTAACTAAAAGGCAGAGAGACACCACCCAAATCAACAAAATCAGAAATGAAAAGGGGGACATAAATACAGACACTGAGGAAATCCAAACAATCATTAGGACTTACTTCAAAAGTCTATATGCCACAAAATTTGAAAATCTAAATGAAATGGACAATTTTCTTGATCGATTTGACTTACCAAAGCTGAATCAGGACCAGGTAAATCAATTAAATAGTCCTATATCCCCCAAAGAAATAGAAGCAGTCATCAAAAGTCTCCCATACAAAAAAAGCCCAGGACCAGATGGCTTCAGCACAGAATTTTACCAGACCTTCAAAGAAGAGCTAACACCAATTCTCTTCAAACTATTCCACAAAATAGAAACAGAAGGAATATTACCAAACTCATTCTATGAAGCCACAGTCACCTTAGTACCTAAACCTCACAAAGACTCAACAAAGAAAGAGAATTTCAGGCCAAGCTCCCTTATGAACATTGATGCAAAAATACTTAACACAATACTTGCAAACCAAATACAAGAACACATCAAAGATATTATCCACTATGACCAAGTAGGCTTCATCCCAGGTATGCAGGGGTGGTTCAATCAATGTGATCCACCATATTAACAAACTGAAAGAAAAAAACCAGATGATAATCTCCCTAGATGCTGAAAAAGCATTTGACAAAATCCAACATCCATTCATGTTTAAAGTACTGGAGAGATCAGGGATACAAGGCACATATCTAAACATAGTAAAGGTGATATATAGCAAGCCTATAGCCAAAGTGTACTGTTAAGCTCAGGCTTTTGAAAATAACTTAATGCTAAGTAAGCATAGAGAGGATCCTCACTGTGGATATGTGTGATTGTATCATATGCACATAAATGTATTCAACTTAAAACAACATATAAATTGTGACCTTTAATTGGATTTTTATTAGGAGATGTACACAGCCCTTATAGGCCTTGTGCATTCTGCTTTTCCTGAGTTGCAAATAACTTTACTTGAAATACAGTGGATATAAAAGGTAACTTTAAATCCCACGTTTGAATATTACAGATACCTACCAGGTTTAATGCATTAAAAGACTGTGAGATATCATCCCCAACACCCTTCATTAATCCCATATAGCCAAAGCTAATGAAGAACTCTTATCATTAGCTTACACTGATTCATTTAGGGAAAACAGAAGAAACTTTGTCTTCATGTTGAATTATGCTGTCTTCCTCAATCTTTCATGTTTTCTTGTTCTCCACCATCTTCACAGTAGGTGAAAAATGGCCTCCTTTGACAATGTAGCCATGTGGAGCAGAAATCAATGCTATAAGGCTGAGCTCTTCTCCATTGTAGTCTCTGGTTTGCAGATTAAAGCACACCATCATAGCAGCTGCAGGTGCAGGGAACAATCTATTTTATATGTTAGCATCTAGATAGCTATTGAACAGGAAAACAAACTTCAGAAGCGCTTTAATCTTTCTATATTCAACAACTTTGTGTGTTATTGATATATAAAATACTGGCAACTGCCTAATATTCAGCTATTTTTACTGGTGTCACTGTAGTAAATTTCTACTCCGTTTCTAAAGTTCAGTTTCTATGCCACTGTCATATACTCTTTAAAAACAATTGCTCCAAATTTGGAGCAAATGTATTGTTTCTTCATTGAGGCAACCACCCACTTCTCAAGGTATTCCTGTGATAATATAATGAATGAAATATTAATTAAATGTTGCTTTCTTATGTGGTGCTTATGTTTTCAATAAGCTAGAACTCTGGCAAATTGAGAAAGCATTATGGACTGAGTCTATTCTCTGTTAGTGGACTGTGCTTTATTTTCATCCTAATTAATTTCCACTGTACCTAAATTCTTGGTGTGTACATCTGATTTTTTAGTCCATCTTCCTGAATTTATTAAGATACAACAATTTAATCTTTCCAGTCTTGGTCCTTCTCAGCCTTATCTCTGTACTCAAACCTTAATTTTAAGTGTTCTCTTTACAAAACACTTTGAAGTTAACAATGAGAAACCTGTTCAGTTAGGAAAAGCAACCGCAGACACAAATTGGTGTGGTAAAACAGGGCAGTGTTGGTTTAAAAGTTTTCCAAAGTAACATGTAGTGAGCCTCTGCAGAAATATTTTATTTATGTCTAAGAGAACAATAAAAATAAGTATTTCCAGGTTATAACATCTTTGAAAAGTTTAAGCACATGTGACTTTTTAAAAAATTAAGACTGTTCTAACAAAAGTATCTTTTTAGCACATATGGCTAAACCAAACTTACTTTAAAATTATAATAAATGGATCTTTCTACTAATAGCATGATTATTAGAGGAAAGTTAAGGTTACAGAATCGTAAGACCTCTCTACTGAGGTAGAAGAATTTGCTTGAACCCTGGGAAGGTCTCAGGGTAAGTCACTTCTCTCCTGTGTGTCCTGTTGTCTTGACTTGATAATTGTGGAGGTTGCGCCAAACGTCATAACTGTGGGGCTTCTTAAAGCCTCGACTGTAAGAAAACTGAGGCAGAGAAGCAGACAGAATTGACCTCAACAAGCTGAGACTGCTTTAATGGACCAGTAGGGGCTGCAAACTTTTAATGGGAAGCAGGTTGAGCACACTCAGAGGGGCTGGGGCATGTGTATACATAGGTAACTACAAGGAAGCTACAAGCCCAGTAAGATGTTTTTATCTTTAATTAAATTTGTATTTTTATATTAATTATAGTTTATTCACTTTGTATCCCAGCTGTAGCCCTCTCCCTCATTCCCTTCCTCCTCATCTCCTCCCCTGCCCCTCTCCAAGTCCACTGATAGGGGAGGTCTTCCTCCCTTCCATCTGACCCTAGCTCATCAGGTCTCATCAGAATTGGCTGCATTGTTGTCCTCTGTGGCCTGGCAAGGATGTCCCCTCATCAGGGGGAGATGTCTAAGAGCTAGCCACTGAGTTCATGTCAGAGACAGTCCCCATTCCCCTTACTAGGGAATTCCCTTGGACACTGAGATGTTTTAAATGCCTGAGCACATTTTTTCTGCAGGTGGAGCACAATCACCAGGCTGGGGTTAAGCCATTCATTCTGGCTTGAGGCTATTTCCCAACACAGCCAGAAAATACTCTGTGATCTGAGGCTATTACCTAACATTGACCATCTCTTCTGGACTTTGATGGCCTCTACAGGAGCCCTTCCAAACTTTCTTCTACCTTTCCCTCAAACTAAGTTGGATTCCAGCAAAATTCACACTTAAGACTTCTAGAGCATGAGCTCTTGCTAGTTTCTCCCAGTCTGCACATTACTCTAATAAGCAGGCACTGGTGTTGCCTATGGTAGCCAGTAAAACATTTTGTGTGTATGTTTCTTGTTTGAGTGCTTGTGTATAAGAGAGTTGCACATAGGTATTTGGGTGTAGGTCCAAATGTAGGTACATGTAGGTGGAGCCTAAAAAAATGATCTCAGGGGGTATTCCTCACATGTTATCTGCTTTGTTCTTCTAGACAAAGTCTCTCATTAGCACTTGGGATTCACCAAGTAGGCTAGATTGATTGTCCAATGGATTTAGAGATCCACCTAATTTTTCCACCTCAGTGCTGGGTTTACAGATAGGCACCATTATGGTTGGCTTTTTTGTTTTTTTAAATGAGTCTTGAAGACCAAACTCATGTTCTCATTTTCAAATGACAAGACATTTATTTGTTGACTTTTTCACCAACCCAACACAGTATCTTTGAAAGTTCTAACTTGCTTTCCTGTATAGATGTGACAGCGCTTGGTAGACAAAGCTAACATGGTTTTTTCAGCTGCATGGCCTTTGGTCTCTGAGGTTCTTACATCAATCCAAAGGTGTGGTGATAGTAGCATATCAACTCAAACACACTCTATTACATAGTAAAATTGAAAAAAAAATTATTTTAGTTAATTTATTTCCAAATGTGCAGAAAGAATAAACTCTGCATTAAAACACTTTTACTAGCTTTTTATATCACGTGTTTTGATCATATTTACTCTCCTCCTCAACTCTTCTTAGATCTGCTCTCTCTTTTCTTCTCAACTTTATGTCCAGTTTTTCCTCTAGCAAGGTCAATTTGTACTGCCCACATATTCTTGAATGTATGGCCTTTCACTGGAATACGGTTGAATTACCACGTTGACACACTTTAGAGAAAACTGATCCATGCAGCAAGTAACAATTGGCAATGGCTGCTTCCGTTAGGGGTGAGATTTTGTGCCCAACTTCCCTCTCAATGTTGTGGTGAAGTCTGGCTTGGGTTCTATGTATGCTGTTGTAATCTCCATGAGTTCATATGTGCAACTGCATGCTTGTGTCCAGAAGATAAAGTTTCCCTACAGTAATTTTTATTTTTTTTCTTTTATTTTTTCGTTTGAGAATTTTAGGTATTATATTTTACAATAGTCTCCAATTCCACAACTCCTCCCACATCTTCTCTTTTCCACTTTCTACAAAGCTGCATGATTCTTTTTCTATCTTTCAAACAAAAACCAAACAAAGGGGGAAAGGGTCATAAAAAATAAACAATGGAGTTTCTTCTGTGTTGGCTAACTAGTCCTGGGTGTTACTCCTTAAAAAAAAAACAGTGCCTATTCTGGCTTGAACTTGCACAGATCTTAGGAATGTTGTCACAGAGTTTGTGAGTTCTTATGTGCATTTTCTTAGTTGTATACGTGAAATGCTATTTTCTTAAAAAAAAAAATCTTCTACCACCTCTGGCTCTTAAAAATCTACTTAACCTCTTCCATTTATGTTACTGAACAATGAGAATAAAATTGTGATAAACACATTTTTCTAAATCTCTCACTCCCAGCTACTGTCAACTTAGAGGTCTCAATGTTCATTGCATTCTTCTGCAAGAAGCAGCTTCTTAAATGATGCACTGATCTATGAATATATCCACATGTCATTAGGAAATGTGTTATTGTCATTTTCATTCAGAAAAATAAATAGCAGTAGGCTTATTTTCTATGGTCTTTAACTGATCTTTTTTTAATTTTTTTTATTTCTTTCTTATTTATTTTGCCTCATTAACAAGACCAGCTAGGTATCCCATCCCGTGGAGTAATCCCTAAATCTCCAACCCAAACAGTGATTGGTTCCTTCTCTAACATTTGTGCCACTATGACACCAGTGGGCATTTCTTAAAAGCAGTTTATTATTAGAGCTTCCAGGATGTGAGCTCGGTGAGCTTAATGATCATTTTAATTCTCTAGTAGTGTGTATAGCTTTTACTACTCTGAATGCTAGTAAGAGTGAAGTTTAAGTTGACTAACTGATAGATTTCTCCATGTTCTATATCATGACTATGTTGTGTCTTTAGCAATGAGTTCTTATCATCAAGTTGTAAAGGATTACCAATAACATTGTCAATGGCCTGGAGTGTTCTGGAACCTTTTGGCAAACAACTCAATAAGTTATACTGAAAGTTATATGTGGTAGCAACTAATGTTTTGTTGAGATATTGTGTCCCCCATTATATGATGGTTCCATTTAAAGTCCTCTTATGTATGTATATGACTTAGGTATCTTCTACACTAAAAGGTTTTTATATGGTTTTTGTATAGGCCTTTAAAATTAGTTACCTTTCCCATATTAACTTAATTTATGTCATTGGTATTGAGAAAATTCACAATTTTATATAATGTAAAATATTGGAAAAAAATAACAAATTATATTTTATTCTCAGGCTGAAATTTTTATTACCATTCACCAAATTATGTTTAGCATCAGTTTTGTGCAAATTATAAACCCCTCTAAATTCTCCTTTTTTGGAATTGTTAAAAAAAACCTTCACTTAACATGTAAATATTTAAAAAAACATGTTTGATGTAATTATTAATATTTAAAATAAAAATATGCTTGACATTAAATTTTCTATGCAAACTGTCATTAAAAGACTAAACAGATGGAAAATAAAAGTAAAAAGACACAGTGATGCATAACATTAAACCCAGGCTCATATGAGAGCTTTTGTGTCATCATACTATGTCTTGCTTTGTCCTGCTTGATGGTCATCTTTTGATGTTCTCTCTTTCCTTGAGAAGAAATGGAGAAGAAGTGGATCTGGAGGAGAGGGAAGTGGAAAGGAAGGAAACTACTGTGTTCAGGGTATACTGTATGAGAGAAGAACCTATTTTAAATGATAAAAAGAAAGTTAAAGAATACACTCAGTTGTTTGTTTTGATGAAACTGCAATAGCTTCCAACTGGGTACCATGATTATATATGTATGTATGTATGTGTGTATGTATATATATATATATATATATATATATATATATATATATATATATATA
>NW_026596095.1:6712991-6748773 GCF_907164565.1 Psammomys obesus
ATATATATATATATATATATATATATATATATATATATATATATATAGAGAGAGAGAGAGAGAGAGAGTCTTATAAGAAGTCCTGCTAAAAAAATTTAAAGAGAAACATGGTACAACCAATAGCCAGAAAATTATTGGAAGCATAGAAGGCCTTCAATTTCCAGCTTTGACTATTTGTTGGATCAGAACATAAAATTAGTCCTATCATGTTTTAAAGATACAATGCATCATTATTGGATGGTTTTATTCTCCCAGTATCTGGGCATAAGTGCTGAATGCAGCAGAACTCAGATGTACATATGACACTGTCAAACCTCACAACTTGATTCATACCCCATTCAACAACTTGACAGTGAGAGTTGCCCAGTTTTCAGTACAAGAATTCTACCACATGTAAATAACTAGCAAATAACACTAGCATATGTGTCTGTTTACTCTAGTGCCTGGAGAGAGTCAAAGCTAATACTCATACTCTTTATTGTCTTGACTAGTAGTTCTCCAAATGATGAATGAACATTAATGACCTAAAGAAATACAATATTAATATCTGAAAGATGTTAGGATGTTTTATATGAATATTAAGTTGACAAATTCTATTATATTAGTGTTTGACTTGATGTAAATTACACATAAAACAGTGCTAGATTCATTAAGTCAAAGCTTAGCAAAATGAAAACAGCTTATATTGAGTTCAAATATTTCCAGTAGATATGTGTGTACATATGTGTGCGTGTGGGTGAGTGCATGTTTTCTGAGAAACTTTCATTTTAGCTCTTCCAGTAGATAATTCTTTAAGAAGTACAGTTTAATAAATGGGATTTCATGAAACTGAAAAGCTTCTTTAAAGCAAAGTACACTGTCATCAGAACAAAACAACTACCTACATATTGGAAAAGGATCTTCACCAACTCTGTATCTGACAGAGGGCTGATATTCAGAATATATAAAGTACTAAAGAAGATTAAAAAATAACAAATTAAGTAATTCAATTAAAAATGGGGTATGGAGCTAAACAGAGAATTCTCTGTAGAGGAATATAGAATGGCAGAGAAACACTTAAAGAAATGTTCAATATCCTAAGTCATCAGGAAGATGCAAATAAAACAGCCCTGAGATTTCACCTTACACCCATCAGAATGGCTAAGATTAGAAACTCAAGTGACAATACATACTGGAGATGATGTGGAGAAAGAGAACCCTCCTCCATTTCTGGTGGCAATGTAAACTTGCACTACCACTTTAAAAATCAATCTGGTGCTTTTTCAGCGCTTCCTCAAGATCCAGCTATCCCACTGTTAAGCATATATCCAAAATATGCTGAAGAACACAAGGGCATTTGTTCAACTTTGTTCGTAGCAGCTTTATTCAGCTTCATAGCCAGAACCTGGAAACAACCCAGATGTCCCTCAAAGGAGGAATGGATACAGAAATTGTCGTACATTTATACAATGGAATCCTACTCAGCAATTAAAAACAAGGAAATCATGAAATTTGCAGGAAAATGCTGGGACCTAGAAAAGATAATCCTGAGTGAGGTATCTCAGAAGCAGAAAGACACATACAGTATATACTCATTTATATGTGGATATTAGACCTATAACATAGGATAAACATACTAAAATCTGTCCACCTAAAGAAGCTAAGCAAGAGGGAGGTCTCTGGGTAAGATGATCAATCTTCATTCAGAAAGATAAATGGGATGTACATTGGAAGAAGGAGAAAACAAGAAACAGGACAGGAGCCTACCACAGAGGACCTTTGAAAGACTCTACCCAGCAGTGTATCAAAACAGATGCTGAGACTCTCAAACCAAACTTTGGGTAGAGTGCAGAGAATACTATGAAAGAAGGGTGAGATAGTAGGACATAGAGAGAACAGGAGCTCCAAAAGGAGAACAACAGAACCAAAATATCTGGGCAAAGGAGTCCTTTCTGAGACTGATACTCCAACCAAGGACCATTGATGGAGATAACCTTGAACCCCTGCTCAGATGTAGCCCATGGCAGCTCAATATCCAAGTGGGTTTCCTAGTAAGGGCAACAGGAATTGTCTCTGAAATGAACTCTATGGGGGGGGCTCTTTATCACCCACCCCATGAGTGGGGGAGCAGCTTTGCTAGGCCATAGAAGAGGACAATGCAGCCAGTCCTGATAAAACCTGATATGCTAGGTTCAGATGGAATGGGAGGAGGACCTCCCCTGTCAATAGACTTAGAAAGGGGAATGGGAGGAGATAAGGGAGGGAAGGTGAGATTGGGAGGGACTGAGGGAGAGGGTTACAGCTGGGATACAATGTGAATAAACTGCAATTAAAATTAAAAATGAAAATTTAATTTAAAATAAAAAGCAGAAAGAATTAAAAAAAAAAAGTACAGTTTAAAGTTCCAGCTGTTGTGAATGCTTGTCATTGGAAGAAGTATCTGTTCTCAGATGTATGAGGAATAAAATGCTACTTGGTTATTTATTATGAAGTAAAACTACCCATACTCATCCTGTCTGTTTTCCCTACCGAAAGATATCAAGTAAGTACTTCTTGAATAGTTTTTCCACTAAGTAACAGAGTGAACGTTTCCATATGCCTTTTGGAAATCCTCTTAATAACAAAAGATTAACATTTATTAAGCATTCCACATATTGCTTTTCGTTAAATCCATTGTTATGTCCTGTATAAATATGAGAATAGAAAGTTTATTGGTAGTAACATAAGTGGTGGTTCACCGCTTTTTTAAAGGATAATCTAATATACAACTTTAGTATGAATTTAATTATCTGCAGATTAAAAATATTACATAATTATTTATCTCAACTAACTTTTGCCCCTTACAGTGAATTTAAAATTAAACTTTATTATAACATAATAACTGTTTGAGAAAAAGGGCTCCTAAATGACTGAAGATACCAACAACTGTTATTGAAATATTACTTCTGAGGAACAATTTACTGAGCACTGTGGTTTACCATAATTGTTGACATATCCCCCTGAGTGCTGTGTTCCTCATATTTTTCATAGTATCAATCATTTAAAACAATTTGGGAAATAGCATCTGGGTGTACATTTCTGCTATTTTATTTACATCGTTTGCCTACATCATTTCAATTCAGAACCTTTCCAATTTGGTACAGTAAATATACTCTGTAATATCTATTATAGCATGCTCAAAAGGTAATTTATTGTGAAATAGAAAAAATAGGTCAACAATAATGTCACTTGATGATCATCCCTCCCCAGCTTTAATAAAACATCTCACCAGTATGCATTCCAGTACAGTGGTTGATATTTTATTAGGACTACCTGGCTATAGCAGTAGTGTAATTACTGAGCTGTCAGAGTGATAAGTGGGATTAATGGCAGCCTGATGCACTTTAGTCTGCAGAGCGCTTAGAGAATTGCAAGATGGTATTATTATCAGAGTCTGCCCATTCTGGCATATTCATGGCACCAAAAGGAAAAAAAAAAAAGAAAGAAAGAAAGAATGCTACAATTCAGGTTTGCATTGCCCTGCCCCATTAACATCTGACATTTCCAACAGCTGTTATTTGTGAACTAGCTCAACAATAAAGGGAAAATTATTTGGTAAAGAGGCTTAATAACCACAATGAAAATCCTTATGTTGTCAGTGCTGTTAAGTGAATCTGTTTACGTTGAATTTAAGATTTCCCTGGAAGGACAAGAAGACATGCTGCATCTTAATTTAGTTCACTCATATCTGCTGGGATATAAGATTATTTTTAGTTGCCTTAGTCAAGTTGGGTTCTTGAAAGAGGAAATGCACAAAACTTAGTTAGAGCTAACTAGACTCTGTATGATGTTGTTTCTCTATCTAGTACTCTTTATTCTTTCTTTCTTCCTTCTTTCCTTCGTTTCTTTCTTTCTTGTGTGTACGTGTGTGTGTTTTTGTTGGTGTACATTTAGCATGTATGTGCATATATATCTTAATTAGTTAGGCAATGGAATTTTTTAAACTGTTAATGTAATATATTAGGTGAGGGAATATGGCAAAACTTTGTTTTCTTAGTGTTTTGACTGTATTGCATTGGTACATGATAGAAAGCCTTTTACAATATTATTAATGATCACCGTATCTATACACAGAGCAGTTACTCACATAGTATAGTCTTGCTTCAACGTCAGGGACTACATTGGGGGAGTCTTATTCTCCTTTTGCATCATTTTGTGATGTATGTGGCAGAATGTACTTTAAAGAACTATTGTTGTTCTCAGAGATATTTAGGAAAAAAACTCAAAGTGCTAAGTATGAGTAAATCCAACAAAATGACAGATGTGAATCTAACAATGGCATTCAGAGCAATGACAGGGGAGAGGTTTAATGACTACATTTCACAGACACAATTGATTATGAAAAGCCTTCAGTACTCATCGTGAAAAATTTAATTTACAGAGAAGGCTAAGGGCATAAGCCATAGAAAAGAGACCAGATTTTAAAACAAGATATTAATTAGGTTCTGAGAAATTGCTTTAGACAATGGAGAGGATGGCCGTACAAAGAAATGACAAGGAGACCTCTATTGTTTCTTTGAAGGAAATGAACTAAGGTCTTTACACTTGAAAGTGGATAAAAAATGAAGGATTTGGTTTCCATGTCAGTGAATAATGTAAGATTCGTTTTTAGACAAATTCTTAGAGAATTCTGGTCTTCTAACACGTGACAATAGTACATTCTCCAGCTGAGTGTATTAGTGTATTTTTCACCTTTTTTTTTTTTTCTTTAGATCAGAGGTAGACCTCCTAACTTTACCCACACTGGCATAGTCTGTCCTCTTTACACCTTGGCATGTGCCATTTCTACCCTGGAGTCATTCTTTTGTTTTCCTATGTTGCCAGTCCCACCATTATTTGCTTTCTTGACATACACCTGTTTTTTAGGTCTTCATTAAATATTATTGGAATCAGCAAATCTTTCCTGACTCCAGGAATACTAACCCTATTATATGCCTGCTTATTATGCTGTATTTTGTTAAATGTTACATTTATCATTTTGAAATCTACAGTGTACTTTATTTCTGCACTTTCTTTTAGGTTTATCATAGGAACTACTATGTTTTTGTTCTCCATGTCTGGCATTCACTTCTGTTACTGTAATAAAATAACCGAGACTGAGTAATATGCAAAATAAAGACATTTATTTCCTTCACCAATTTGAAGGTTAAAAGCCCAAATCACATGATAAAGGTTGTCACATGAGCCTTATAAAGGATGACACATGAGTGTGAAAGATCTATTAATGCAGGGTCAACAAGCTCAATCTATCATACAGGGGCTCAATAAATTTTTATTAAATGAGTGAGTAAATGAACACACATACATACTCAGACCATGTATAAATGAAGAATGCTACAGTATTTGCATCTATCTCTGTTCCACAATAAACACTGTGGCATGATAAGTCTCACAATCTGGTTATTGTTAAAAATTAAAAAGAGATGAAGAAGCAGGGGGAGAACTGGTTTCTCTGCGAGAGGTTTATTAGGGGGTATGGAGGAAGTGGGTAGCAGGGCATGGTGGTTAAAGAGAGGGAAAGGAGGGATGGGGCACCCCAGAGAAAGAGAAGAGTGTGAGAGTAAGAGTAAGAGTAAGAGAGAGACCACGTGTCGGATCGGCCCTTTTAAGGGACACAATAAACCACGCCTTCCAGGTGTGTTCACCTGGCTGGCTGGCCACACCTGGTGACATCATCATGGGTTGTTAGGTAACCCAGAAGTAGGTTGTGTTCCAAAATACTAACATTCCTACCTTTTTCTATAATTAAAAAATGGGGAGCTTGGGCTGCCTTTTATAAGGTAAGTTAAAATATATAAATTTAGGCTCATTGGAAGCAGCTCTTGATTGTCATGCAAGAGGTTGAGAGAGAGAAGAATTATAGAAACAAAATGGTCAGATTGCAAGGTCAAGAGTAAGGGAAGCCTCTGCCCTGGAAAATTTAGGGTAGAGGGTTGTCAATAGAGAGAGTTGCCAGCCATGCAAGGCAGCAGGTAGGGACTGGGGAACACTGGGAGAACCTGGAGCTTCTTGTCCTGGTCATGAAGCACACCATTTCAGCCTTTTGTTAACAACAAGTGAATAATGGGCATAGATTCTCTTCTGGCTACTTCCTGCTGACACTGGGGGTGCTGTAGGGAGGTCAAAAGGCTGAAATGTTGGCCAAGTCCAGGAAGAATAGGCTGCTTTGATGCTTTCCAGGGTCTGCAAGAACATCCATGGCTGGGAGGGAAGGTGCAGGTCCAGCTTGTTGGAAGTCTGTGAGGTTAGAGTTGAACATCTGCAGCTTTTTGGAAGTCTGTGAGGTCAGAGTTGAACACCTGTAGTTGTTCTGGCGCTGTTGTGGCTATAGGAAACATCTGTGTCTGGCAGGACACTGAAACACATATATAGGCAAAAGATAAAAGTTGAGTAGGGAGAAAATCCTGTATGTATACATTGAAAGGTTTGGATCGATGAGGCTTGTACATGGGAACCTCTGTCTACCTGGGGGCAACTTTATTTACCCAATCACTGGCAATATT
This sequence comes from Psammomys obesus, assembly GCF_907164565.1. Taxonomy (NCBI): domain Eukaryota; kingdom Metazoa; phylum Chordata; class Mammalia; order Rodentia; family Muridae; genus Psammomys; species Psammomys obesus. The sequence continues at coordinate 6,719,513 of NW_026596095.1, forward strand.
TAAATAAGGCTTTGTTTTCGACCTGTCATTAAGGTGAGGTTTGGTTACAGAAGTGTGTAAACCTAGAGGCCCTGGTGCCAGCTGGCACTAGGTGTAGAAACCTGAAATTCTCCAGAGGAGATCCTATCTGGAGCGCAGGCGTCTGGGTGTCTCCCATTGGGGCAGAGAAGTCACCAACTTTCCAGAGGGGTCCCAGTGGAAAGCTGTGACTCTGAGTGAGGGTCCATCAGCTTCCCAAATGGTACTTAAGAATGCATCTTAGGCCACAGAGGAGGACTTTGCAACCAGTCCTGAAGATACCTGATAAAAAAGGATCAGATGAAAGGGGAGGAGGTCCTCCCCAATCAGTGGACTTGGAAAGGAGCACGGTGGAGATGAGGGAGGGAGGTGGGATTAGGAGGGAATGAGGGAGCAGGATACAGCTGGGATACAGAGTTAATAAAATGTAACTGATAAGAAAAAAAAAAAAAAGAATGCATCTGGTTAGTTCCCAAAGAAGATTCTGAGTTAAAATTGGGAAGTGAAGGAAATGGAAGTTGAGTAGACAGTAGATCCCCATGGTACAGTACTCCATGCTAGGGTAAGAAGTTTGCATCTCTAAGCCCCTCAATGATCTGTAATCGCATGAAGCCTGCCACTAGCAAGAGAGATCAAAGCTTTATTCCTTTTTCTTAAGTGGAAGGCAGCTTGGGGGAAAATAAAAAGCCTTGTTTTCACAGGAAGTGAATTGGGCTACTCTTTGAAACAATTGCTACAGACTAATTTGTTCTATGGATGGACTCTGAGCTGAAAGACACCAAAGAAATGGAGGGGGGAGGAGGGAAGAAGGGAAGTATAGAACAGCAGGAAATTCATAAAAAAGAAGGGAAAAAAAAGACAGTATAACTATTAAGATATTAGATCTCCTATTAATTTGCATAATGATTGAGGTCTATTAGACATACATGCCATGCCATAATATATTGTATATTCTAAATAGAGTACTGGTAGATCAAACAGTGAAAGATTTCATAAAGGAGCGAATGATATGTCAAAAGTATGCAAGTCTTAAAACCTAGGAATAGCTCTGAGAGAACAAGTTGTTAAATATTAGAACACCCCCTATTCCACATAGGTCAAGAGGCATAAAAACTTAGAAAACAGAGACTAAATATTTACTTTAAAATACGTATTACTCTAAAAAGTATGCTTAAAAGTTTAAATTTTATTTGTATTTATTAAATGTTAATTCTAAACTGGTATAAGATATATAGAGAGAAGATTACGTCATTTTCTTTGTAATTTTCTTAACACAGTCATTCTATTCCCTAGATGCTTGAAATGTGCAGATGCCCCCTGCCAGAAGAGTTGTCCCACAAATCTTGACATTAAGTCATTCATCACAAGTATCGCCAACAAGGTGAGCTTAGAGTTTGTTGACATGACAGGAGCACTGTACTCATGAAATCACAGGAGATGTGATGCAAAGGGTTAAAAAAAGAAAAAAAAAAGGTATGAGTTTGGCAGTGGGATGGGGTAGTTCTGATAGTAGCTAAGAAGTTGGGAAGAATAGACAGTGGAAATGATAAAATACGTTGTATACATATATGAAATTCTCAAAGAATTAATAAAAATTCTACAAATGTTTTGAGGAAATCAACAGTTAATGCTTACATTGACGGGGCATTACATTAGTCTTCATGGTCATTTTAAATAAGATTTGAAGTGCTGAAATTTTAGACTGACTGGTTGATATTAATCCAGTGAGAAATACCTTAGCCTTTTCTTTTATAAAGGAAATACAGCACCAGTCTTCCAGTATTGCTGCAAAGTGAATAATACTTCATATGGATATGTTTAATGTAGCAGTCATTACTTCAGTGCTTTGTTGATATAAAATTACTATTCCTCTTTGTTTAATGTGACAAAAGTCTTATAGCAGTGATTCCATTTGTTATTATTGCTAGTAATTAACAAGTACCTACTCTTTGCCTATTGTAAGCACTGAAACTTACAATGTCCTTGCTATGATCGTGCCATCGTCATCATCAACATCTTAATAATATATAAAGAGAGTTAGAGATACCTCTTTAAAAATCTAATTATAGTAAGTTTTAACTAATGCTGTATTCCATGTAACCCAAGAGAATTGTGCATGCAACATGTGAACATGCACATGGCTTCCATGGGGAAATGTCATTTAGCCTAAGTAAATACACATGGGATTCCATGAAGAACTGAAGTGGAAACATACAGGTAAGTTGAGATTGGGTCATAAAAATCCATGAATAACAAACTCTACATGTGGGTCTTAATCCCCTAGGGACTGGGAAATCTGCTTTACATTTTGTTGTTGTTGTCTTTGTTTGTTTGTTGTTTGTTTGTTTGTTTGTTTGAGACAGTTTCTCTGTGTAGTCTTGGCTTCCTGGAACTCACTCTGTAGACCAGGCTGGCCTGGACCTCAGAGATCTGCCTGCTTCTGCCTTCCAAATGCTGCAATTAAAGGTGTACACCACTACCGCCTGTCTGCTTTGCAGAAAAATGCAAATAGATACATATTTATCACCTTGCATAAAACTAAAGTTGAAGTTGTTCAAAGACCTCGACATAAAACCAGACACACTAAATCTGTTAGAAGAAAAAGTGGGGAACACCCTTGAACTCATTGGTGCAGAAGTCAACTTCCTGAACAGAACACCAATAGCACAGGCGCTAAGAACAAAAATCAATAAATGGGACCTTATGAAATTGAAATACTTCTGTAAAGCAAAGGACACTGTCATCAGAATAAAACAACAGCTGACAGACTATGAAAGGATCTTCACCAACCCAATATCTGACAGAGGGCTAATGTCCAGTATATATAAAGAACATAAGAAGTTAAAAAGCAACAAATCAAGTAATTCAATTAAAAAAATGTGGTACAGGGCTAAACAGAGAATTCTCAATAGAGGAATCTCAAAGGACAGAGAAACACTTAAAGAAATGTTCAATATCCATAGTCATCAGGAAAATGCAAATTAAAATGACCCTGAGATTTCACCTTACACCAATCAGAAAGGCAAAAATCAAAAACTCAAGTGACAACACATACTGGAGAAGCTGTGGAGAAAGGGGAACCCTCCTCCATTGCTGGTAGGAATGTAAACTTGTACAACCACTTTGGAAATCAATCTGGCACTTTCTCAGACAATTAGGAATAGTGCTACCTTAAGATCCAGCTATACCACTCCTAGGTATATATCCAAAAGATGCTTAAGTATACAACAAGGACATTTGCTCAGCCATGTTCATAGCAGCTTTATTAATAACAGCCAGGATCTGGAAACAACCCAGATGTCCCTCAATTGAGGAATGAATACAGAAATTGTGTTTCATTTACACAATAGAATACTACTCAGCAATTAAAGACAAGGAAATCATGAAATTTGCAGGAAAGAAGTGGGAACTAGAAAAGATCATCCTTAATGAGGTACCCAGAAGAAGAAAGACACATATTATCTTTCTTGGGTAGTAGACATATAATATAGGATAAACATCCTAAAATCTGTACACCTAAAGAAGCTAAGCCAGAAGGAGGACCCTGGCTAAGATGATCAATCCTCATTCAGCCAGGCAAATGGGATGGACATCAGAAGAGGGAGAAAATAGGGGATAGGACAGGAGCTTACCACAGAGGGCCTCTGAAAGACTCTGCCCAGCAGAGTATGAAAGCAGATGCGAGACTCATAGCCAAACTTTGGGCAGAGTGCAGGAAATCTTATCAATGAAGGGGAAGATAGAAAGACCTGGAGGGGATAAGAACTCCCCAAGGAGAGCAACAGAACCAAAAATTCTGGGATCTTTTCTGAGACTGATACTCCAACCAAGGATCATTCATGATTCATGGAAATAACCTAGAACCCCTGCACAAATGCAGCCCATGGCAGCTCAGTCTCCAAGTGGGTACCCTAGTAAGGGGAACAGGGGCTGTCTTTGTCATGAACTCATTGGCCGGCTCTTTAATCAACTTCCCCTCAGGGGAAAGGGGCCTTACCAGGCCACAGAAGACAATGCAGGTCATGCTGATGAGACCTGATATGGTAGAGTCAGAAGGAAAGGGAGAAGTACCTCCCCTATCAGTGGACTGGAGGAGGGGCAAAGAAGGAGAAGAGGGAGGGAGGGCAGGATAGGAAGGGAATGAGGTAGGGAGCTACAGGTAGGATACAAAGTGAATATATTGTGGTTAATAAAGAAAAGAAAGGAAAAAAAAGAATTCTATTAAAGGGTCATATTTTAAATATCACAGCATCCAAAGTATTCATCATTGTAAAAACTTTGTCCTCGTTAAATAATACCGTGTGTAACATAGTTCAAAACATCTTCGTTTGAAAAAAGGATCTTACCAAAATAAACAAAGTTTGAAGCCTAAAATATTTCTGCTAAGACATATACCTAAATTGACAGTACTGATATCAGAAATGAGGAGGTTTGTTGATGGCCATGAAGTCTGAAATTTTTTGCTAGTTAAAATTGTCACTGACCAGTCAGTCCCACATGAGTAGTTGTCTAACTGATCCTAAGGGATATATACTCTACTCACTTAAGATCCACACAAATTCACAGAAAAAATGACAGAAACAAATGATGGCATTCCTTGAAGAGTTTCTATCATGTTTGAGAGAGATATGAATCATCTGTTTTTGTTGTTGTTGAACTCCTTCCATCTGGTTCCGTGGTTATGGGTGGTACAGACTGTTTTTTTGTAAAGGACCACGTTTAATATCCCAGGACCGACATTCTAGCTCAGAAGCATCTACAATTCCAGACAGGTCATCTTCACACTTTTCTGAACTCCAAAGGCATTAGTCGCGTAAGACGTGCAGATACAAACATCCAGGAAAAGCACTCATGACATAGGATACAAGTAAATATTAAAAACCAACAAAAATAACTCTTTCCATTCTTTAAATTTATTGTATTCTGATTTTTATTTAAACACACTAATGAGTGTTTAATTACATACTAATTAAAATTCATACTAATTAAAAATTTATAAATATTTAACTGAAAACTTCATTCTTTATCAGGCTGTGAATAAACTTCCATATGTGGTGTTTTCCTGATGAATCACTTGTAACAATAATGAAAGGTCAAAGATATATTTTTAGATATATACTGGCTGTGAACAATGTAGGCTGTTTTCCTTGCTCTACCAGTGGACCTCAACCAGGAGGAGTGAGATGGTAATTGAATCACCTGATTCAATGAGCCTTGTGCCTCCTTGGGAAAGAGATACTGTGGGTGTGACATTGTGTAAGGGTTTCTGAGATTCACTGGATTTTAGACCAAGACTTCCATTCTTTATTTTCTTACAAACTGGATTACAACTCTCGTTTTGAAAGCTATGCTCAGTTCTATTGTACCTCCGCAGTCAGCTTTTCTCTGTTTCACTGGTGAAGGCTGTTGTTTGCAGCTGTCTCTCTCAATTGGAAATATTAGTTTCTGAGTCATCAAACTGTGAACCCTGGGCTACATTTCAGGATAGTGTTCCTTTAGAGGAACAGTACTCTATGAAGCCAATCTATAAATGTCTGCTAAAGTATTCATATCATGGTCCTGTTTTTTTGGATAGAAGTGATATGTTCTCTTTGAAATTATTGTACTAAATGATAAATGTGGATTTACCCCTTCTCCCTTGCAAATTTTTGTGGATTTCTGTAGCTATTAATTACAAACAAATTAAAGATGCACATGAAGTAAAGGCTTCCCAGAATGATTCAGTGTAAAGCAAACATCACTTCTTTGTGGCTGAGAGACAGCTAAATGTGTTAAGCACTTGCTGTATAAACATGGTGACCTGAGTTTGGGCCCGAGATCACACAGAAGTCTGGGTAAAATCAGGTCCATCTGAACCTACAGTGTTCATACAGTGAGATGGGAGACAAGAGGAGAACCCCTGTTAGATTATGGAAAGCTAGCTTGGCATACTCAGTGGTAGATTTATAGCAAACAAGATAAAAGTTTGACACTCATACAAAGATTGCCCTTTGACCTATATTAGGCATGCTGTGGAATAGACACACCCTACTCACATGCCTAAGCACACGTCCACACCCACACATACCTCCCCCCAAACACACACAAATTAAGAAAACCAAAGCTCTTCTTTCTAATTGAAAGAGATCTTACCATACAAGAGTTGCCAAGGCAACTGGTATAGAACTCAGAGGCACACAGAAAAATTTACAAGGAAAATTTACTTGCATTACTATTGAGAGCAATACTTGCATTTTTTTAAAAATAGTTCTCTTGGTATCTATGTGCATATGTCTGCCATGTTTATCATGAACAACCACAGAGCTCAGTGGTGGGAGGGAACCAACTTCTGCATTTGTGTTTCATTTTCAACTGCAAAGTGGTTCATGCTCTCACAAACAAAATATTGATTATCTTTTTGGAATAACTAATGCAAACTAAAGCTGTGGTTACATTACTTCCTTAATCAAAAATTGCCAGCTGCTCCTCAGTGCCTATAAAGTAATGTCTGAATACATGGTAAGTGAGGAAGCTGGTTGGGATTTCTCCCATTATGATATTAAACTAATTATGTATACCCCAAACCCTCAGAAACTCATAGTTTATCACTCAGTAATTTATAAATAGATACATATTTTAGGTAGTTATTAGAAAAAGGTAGGGACAAGATTTGTGTATTTTCCGTTAATATAGGATATGGAACTTAATAGAACTTTTGTTATAGGTAGCTCTGTTTGTTTCTGTGACATCGAAAGAAACATAAATAACCTGTCAAGGAAGAACATATCTATATCTATCTATCTATCTATCTATCTATCTATCTATCTATCTATCTATCTATCTATCTACAAAATTATCTCTGTTGGCCCTCAAGTTCACTGCCATCGTCTACAATTCTGAGAACGCCCATGTGGTTTTCACTCAGTATCTCTAAACTCCTGTGCCAGTTGCAAAAGTAGGTGACATACCATATAGTGGCCATCTATATCTCACAATGCCTGTCATCAAGGCTTTAACTCGGGTGGCTCTTTTTGCATAGAATCAGGTAAATTAATTCATACCAACTGTTTTCCTCTTCAAAGGACATTATTTTGTGTGTGGTCATTGCATTTTTTAACAGTTTATGTGAGTACTATAAATGCTGTCTTGAGGCTACACTGAGTTAACCTAAATCACATTTTGTCCATTTGCTTTTATATTTTTATTTTGGACTTTTCATGTTGAATATGTTTGTGTCTATTGGCATACTTTGAAACTATTTAGAAGGTCTGTGTTTTTACAGTTTTTGCTTCTGCATCTGTTTTTATTGTTCATTAATGTAAAAAGAAATACATTGTCCACTGAATTCAAGGTGGCAATTTTCTTTTTTAATTCATAAATAAACGTTATTTCAAGATCCTTTATGATACTATTGTGTTTGGAAGGGGAATTGAAGTCACATTACTGCTCTTTTGAAGATGGTGTCCTGGGGGAGGGCTATATTTTAAAGTGAACTTTAAACAATGACATTAAATAACTTTATTATGAATTATTTTTAAGCAATTTCTCTTAACTTTTATTATAAGTAAATATCATTCAATATGAGATAATTTCTCGTTTCTTTTTTCTCTCTCTTTTTATTTAATTATTATTCTTTATTACAGTTTATTCACTTTGTTTTTTTTTATTTTATTTTTACATTTTTCTTTATTAATTAAACTTTATTCCCTTTGTATCCCCCCTGTGGTTCCCTCCCTCCTCCCATCCCAATCCTTCCCTTCCTCCACCCTCTGCATCCATGCCCCTCCCCAAGTCCACTGATAGGGGAGGTCTTCTTTTCCTTCCTTCTGATCCTAGTCAATTAGGTCTCATCAGGAGTGGCTGCATGATCTTCTTCTGTGGCCTGGTAATGCTGCTTCCCCCTCAGGGGGAGGTAATTAAAGAACAGGCCAATCAGTTCATGTCAGAGACAGTCCCTGTTCCTATTACAATGGAACCCACATGGATACTGAACTGCCATGGGCTACATCTGTGCAGGGGTCTTAGGTTATCTCCATGCATAGTCCTTGGTTGTAGTATCAGTCTCAGGAAAGACCCCTGTGCTCAGACTTTTTGGTTCTGTTGCTCTCCTTGTGGAGTTCCTGTCTTCTCCAGATCTTACAGTTTCCCACTTCTTTCATAAGACTCCCTGCACTCTGCCCAAAGGTTGCCCATAAGTCTCAGTATCTGCATTGATAGTCTGCAGGGCAGAGCTTTTCAGAGGTCCTCTGTGTCAGGCTCCTGACTTGTTCCCTCTTTTCTCCTTCTTCTGATGTCCAGCCTCTTTGCCTTTCTGGATAGGAATTGAGCATTTTAGCAAGAGTCCTCCCTCTTGATAAGAACCCTATATCTGACAGAGGGCTAATATCCAGTATCTTTAAAGAACTAAAGAAGTTAAACAGCAAAAAATCAAATAATCTAATTAAAAAATGGGGTACAGAGCTAAAGAGAGAATTCTCTGCAGAGGAATATCGAATGGCAGAGAAACACTTAAAGAAATGCTCAACCTCATTATCCATCAGGGAAATGCAAATCAAAACGACCCTAAGATTTCACCTTACACCCATCAGAATGTCTAAGATCAAAAAACTCAAGAGACAACACATGCTGGAGAGGTTGTGGAGAAAGGAGAACCCTCCTCCACTGCTGGTGGGAATGTAAACTTGTACAACCACTCTGGAAATCAATCTGGCGCTTTCTCAGACAACTAGAAATAGCGCTTCCTCAAGATACAGCTATACCACTCCTAGGCATATATCCAAAAGATTCTCAAGTACACAATAAGGACATTTGCTCAACCATGTTTGTAGCAGCCTTATTTGTAATACCCAGAAGCTAGAAACAGCCCAGATGCCCCTCAACTGAAGAATGGATGCACAAATTGTGGTATATCTACACAATGGAATATTACTCAGCAATAAAAAACAACGAAATCATGAAATTTGCAGGTAAATGGTGGGATCTGGAAAAGATCATCCTGAGTGAGCTGTTCCAGAAACAGAAAGGTGCACACGGTATATACTCACTCATATAGACATATAATATAGGATAAACCTACTAAAATCTGTACATTGTTGTTTCTTTTTTTACCTCAAAAATAGTACATATTAAATTTTCTTAGTTTCGAAAGAAAATTTGGCTTTCATACATTCATTCCTTCTGATTATTTTTTAGAGGGGGAAAATTACAATTTTATTTTTCTTCATTTGTTTTTTAATTATACCGTCAAATTCTTCACCAAGTTACTTTTTAAAATAAATAGTCCATTGAGTTTTGAGCTACAATTGTATCCATTGTGTCTGAGATTTCTCTTAAATTTACCTATAATCTACCAATGTTTATTTGGCTTCTCAAGCTATACTATACCAACTATAGGTAAAATATTTACTTTCCTACTCTATAATTCCACTCTCCAGAGTTGCTAAGAGTCTGTTTCTACCATCTGTTCTGTCTGTTCATTTCCTTGAATGCCTAATGATATATTTGTTTTGGAAGGGAAGTAGCATTAGTTCTCTTGAAGTACTTCAAAACACTTTCTAAATATTCCTTTATTATTATTATTATTCATTAAAATTTATTCACTTTGTATCTGCCTGTAGCCACCTCCATCACCTCCTCCTGTTCCCAACCTTCCTCCCTCTTTCCCCCTTATGTCCCTCCTTTAGTCCACTGATATGGGAGGAAGGTCCTCCTGCCCTACTATCTGACCCTAGGCTATCAGGTCTCAAAAGGACCATCTGGGTCCTCTTTCTCTGTGGCTGAGTAAGGCCACTTCATCAGAGGGAGTTGATTAAAGAGCAGACAACCAAGTTCATCCTTGTGACAGTCTCTGTTCCCTTTATTAGGGAACCCCCATGGAGACTGAACTGCCCATGGTCTACATTAGAGCAGAAGGTCTAGGTTCTCTTCATGCATGGTCCTTAATTGATTCATCAGTCTCTGTAGGACCCCATGAGCCCAGATTTTTCTTTGCCTCTTTTGGACTCCTTGTGGAATTCCTGTCCTCTCTGGGTCTTTTTATCTCTGCTTTCTTCCATAAGATTCCCTGCATTCTCCCGAAAATTGGGCTGTGTGTCTCAGCAACTGCTTTGATACCTTTCAGAGGCCCTCTGTGGAAGGCTCCTGTCCTGTTTCCTGTCTTCTCCTACTTCCAATGTCTATCCCATTTGCCACTCTGAATGAGAATTAAGCATCTTCCCTAGGGCCCTCCCTGACGTTTAGCTGCTCTAGGAGTATAGATCTTACTATTTCTATCCTATATTATATGGCTAATATCCACCTATAAGTGAGTATATACCATGTGTGTCTTTCTGCTTCAGGGTTACCTCACTCAGTATGATCTTTTCTAGTTCCTACCATTAGCTGTAGCCCCCTCCCTCATTCCCTTCAAATCCCATCCTACCTCCCTCATTTCCTCCCATGCTCCTCTTCAAGTCCACTGATAGGGGAGGTCCTCTAGGTTATCATGTCTCAACAAGACTGGCTGCATTGTCCTCCTGTGTGGCCTGACAAGGCTGCTCCCCCCATCAGGGGGTTTGTCAAAGAGCCAGCCACTGAGTTCATGTCAGAGAAAGTCCCTGTTCCCCTTAGCAGGGAACCCACTTGAATACTGATTTGCCATGGGCTACATCTGTGTAGGGGTTCTAGGTTATCTCCATGAATGGTTCTTGATTGGAGTATCAGTCTCAGAGAAGACTCCTGTGCCCAGATTTTTGGTTTTGTTGCTCTTCTGCCCAAAGTTTGGTTATGAGATTTCCTTGTTTTTAATTGTTGAATAGTATTGTGTAAATTTCTGTAACCATTCCTCAACTGAGGAACATCTAGATTGTTTCCATATGTTGGCTATTATGAATAAAGCTGCTATGAATATAGTTAGCAAATGTCCGTGTTGTGTGGTTGAGAATTTTGGGCTATGTGTCCAGGAGTGGTATAGCTGCATCTTGACGTAGCACTATTCCTAATTTTCTGAGAAAAGGCCAGATTGATTTCCAAAGTGGCTGTACAAGTTTACAATCCCACCAACAATGGTGGAGAATTTCCCTTTGTACATAACCTCTCTAGCATGTCACTTGAGTTGTCAAATGAGTGTTTGATCTTAGCCATTCTGATGGGTGTAAGGTGGAATCTCAGGATCATTTTGATTTGCATTTCCTGGATGAGTAAGTATGTTGAACATTTTTTAAGTGTTTCTCTGTTGTTCAATATTCCTCTGTTGAGAAATCTCTGTTTGCTCTGAATCCCGGTTTTTTTGTTTGTTTGTTTGTTTGTTTGTTTGTTTGTTTTTAAGTTGAATTACTTAGATTATTGGTATTTAACTTCTTGAGTTTTTTATAAACCCTAGATATAGGGTAGGGTTGGTGAAGATCTTTTCCTAGACTATAGGCTGTCATTTTGTTCTAATGACAGTGTCCTTTGCTTTACAGAAGCTTTTCAGTTTCATGAGGTCCCATTTATTGATTGTTGATCTTAGAGCCTGTGCTGTTGGTGCTCTGTGCCAACAGTTTGAGGCTCATGAGTTTGAGGCTCTTCCCCACTTTTTCTTCTGACAGATTCAGTGTGTCAGGTTTTATGTTGAGGTCTTTGATCCACTTAGTTTTGGTATAGAAAAGTACAATTATACTGAGTAAGAAATGAGTGCATACACTCTTGGATCAATAAAAACACGAATCACTCATAAGTAGTACTTTAGTAAATTTAAATCTGAAACTGGACATCTCTAGAAATACATAACAGGGGACCAGAGATATGGCCCAGGGTTTAAGATCCCTACCTCTTTCTGCAGATGACCTGGGATTGATTCCTAAGAACTGCATGGTCGTGTCTGTCTGTGATTCCAGTTTCAGGGGATTTCTTGCACTCCTCTGGTCTCCATGGGCACCAGGCACACACATAGTGAAGACATAAGTGAAGATAAAATACTACCAATGCACATAAACAAAAATAAAATTAATATTTTAAAATTTCAGACTAAATGTATATATTAAATATATGTAAGGATAATTTAAAAATTAAAAGCTAGACATTTAACTGAAAGTAAATATCAACATACAAATGTTAAATATCTGCCATTAAAATGTAAACTAAATGATAACAAAATGAAAATCATTTTGCTGTTTATTTCAGACAAAGAATTAACATCTAATGAAAAAGTTTCTCAAACTTATGAGAGATGGGAAGCTGTGGTAGGAATGGACAAATGTTATCAAGTGTAAAATGCTAATATAAGTGATTTATAACTATAGTAAATTGTAGAAGTTCCCTATTTTTCAAAGCATTTAAGCCAAAATGTGAGCCAGCAGTGTTTTCTCATTAGTTACCTAGAGTCTTTACTTTATAGCAGGGAGGAGACAAGAACGCTCATGGAATGCCCATACATAGAAAAACCACAAATTTATATGTACACATAACGTGTATATTTGCATATGTGTGAATATGTTTGTGTTGACCAACAGAGGTTTATTAAATGTAATTCTTAAAAAAATAAAAGCTAACACAGGTGAGCATACATTTTATCACCTTGTCATTATAGTGCTCATGTAGCAAAAACTGAAGAGGGCTTTACTGTTGGGTAAACATATTAGGTAATATTTATATTATTCAATGGCATTATGCTACTTGAAACATGAATTATTATAGATATATATTAGAAAAGTATTCTTATAAAATGAAAATGAGCATGTAGTTTAAGAATATGAAGCATTGAGCAATTTTGGAGAAAAACATTCCAGTTAACACAGCTTTTCACAGCATAGGAAAAGTGAAGTTTTAAGATTTGCCTTGTAATTATCTAAGTTATTTGACTCCTTGCAATGAACATGTATATTTCATAACATATGATAAATTAAAAGTACATAACAAAGTCACCTACTGGGTTCACTAGTAAGCGGAGCAGGGGCTGTCTCTGACATGAACTCAGTGGCTGGCTATTTGATCACCTCCCCCTAAGGGAGGAGCAGCCTTGCCAGGTCACAGATGAAGACAATGCATCCAGTCATGATGAGACCTGATAGACTAGGGCCAGAGGGAAGGGGAGGAGGACCTCCCCCATCAGTGGACTGGAGGAGGGGCATAGGGAGAGCAGAGGGAGGAAAGGTGGGATTGGGAGAAGATGAGAGATTTGAGCACAGCCTGGATACAAAGTGAATACATTGTAATAAATAATAATAATTAACATAAATGCAAAACAGAGAAAAGCATTTAAAAAAATCTCAACATCAAAAAAATAACAAAGTAAAATTAAGAGGAGACTTCAAAGTAATACATGATGGCTCTAACTTACTTTTAAATTTTCAGTGCGCATAGTGTCCAGTCTTTCTCCAAATGTCTTCCACATATTGTCTTTTGCCTCCCTCTACTTACATGTCTCTATCAGCGCATACTTAAGTCTGTGTTTCTTTAGACATATTCAACTTCTCATTTTTTTCTTGTTTGTCTATCTGTCAGTCTATCTATGTCGATTTATTTCTCTGTCATTCTACCACAGGAAAAACAGTTATTTTATTACAATGCTACATAAAATATATATTGTGGTTAACTATAACCAACCCCCTGATAGTACATTCATTTTCAGCCTGTTCTATGTTTTCTTTACATAGGCAACTGCCTTTGTAAACCAAAATAGAATTTTCCAAAATAGTTATTTTCTCATTCTAATAAATAACTGATTTAAAATTATTAATACAAGTATATGCATATCTTAGCTACATATAATAATAACTATAATAAAATAATAACTGAATATTTCAGGGTGGATTCATTAATTTCATGTATAACTCCCCCCATATACAATGAATCTGATATTCTAGAATAATAAATTTACTAGTTTTCAAGACAAAGGACTGGGATATAATTTTCCAAATCATTCATCATATTATGTTGTGTTCAGAAGATCAAAGGAATACTGCTTATTGATTCATTGGTGCTTATCTAAAATCTATCCTGTTTCTTCTTATGATTTATTGCTTGGGGATTATAAAAGATAACATTTTACTCCCGATCAGGGATAATATAATTTGCGCTTTTCTTCAGAATTTGTTCATTAGCTAAGTGCTTAAATCTTCAAATACTCTGGTACCTAAGGAAAATGCTGGCCAAACATAAATAATGAGGTACAAGCCACATGACTCTGCAAATAGCTCAGTTTACATAAAATAATGATTTTCATTGTAGTTCATTGCATAGCCTAAGCCAGTCTTTTAACATGGTGTTTTTAGAAATCATGTGCGTATTTGTATGTTTGTGTGTTGGTAAATGCACATGTGTGTAGTAGCTACAGATGTGGGAAGAGAGCACTGGATTTCGTTGTGAATTGTATTCAGGTCCTGTACATGGGCAGTATGTGTTCTTAAAGCCTATCTTGCATGATGACATCACCTGTGTGTCCACAGACAAAAGTAAACATATTTTTTTTGTTTTGTTTTGTTTTGTTTTTTAAATGAGAGAGCTGGAATCAGTGGGGGAAGGTATCTCTGAGACAAGCTAGAAATCTAGGACAATGGAAACTCCCAGGAGTCTATGGGGGTGATCCTAACTAAGACTTGTGGTGACAGGGGATATAGACCATGAAATAGTTACCTCCAGGTGACAAAACTTCCAATGGAAGGATAGAGATAGCAACTAACCCTGCCACAAAACCTTCAGTCCAGAAATCTAATGCCTGTAAGAGGGACAGAGATAACGAGGGGGCAGAGAGTGAAGAAATGATTAACCAATGACTGCCCCCTCTTGAGTCCCATGTCATGAGAGGGAGCCCATCCCTGACACTATTAATGCTAGTCTGCTATATTTACAGACAAGAGACTAGCACCTCAGCCATCTGAGCGCTTTCACTCAGCAACTAATGAAAACAGATTCACAGACCCAGAGCCAAACTGTAGGCAGAGTTTGGGAAATCCTATGAAAGGGGGAGAGAAAGGACTGAAACATCCAGAGAGGTCAGAACACCACAAGAAAACCTACAGAATCGACTAACCTGGGCCCTCAGGGGCTCGCAGAGACTGAGCCACCAGTGAGAAAGAGCATGCGTGGGACTGAGCTAGGCCTCCTACAAATCTGTAACAGGTGTGCAGCTTGGGCCTCATGTGGGAACTCTTAACAGCAGGAGCAGGGGCTGTCTCTGACTCTGTTGCCTGCTGTTGGATCCTTTTTCACTATCTGGACAGCCTTGTCTAGCCTCAGAAGAAGATGTGTCCAGTCCTACTACAACTTGATATGTCAGGGCTGGTTGATATCCATGGGAGGTCTCTCCTTCTCTGAGGTGAAAGGGAGAGGAATGCAGAGGGAGGGAAGATAATGGAGGGTCTGAGAGGAGAGGAAGCTCTGATCAGGATGTAAAGTAAATAAATAAATTAAAATAAAAGAAGTAAATAAAATGTTTTTAAATTTTTCATTATTTTCAAAACTGAATAAAACAATATTTCAATATAAAATTAGTATCACATTTTTTTCTTCTTGAAGTTTCAAGATAAAAGGAATCCTAAATAAAAAAGAACATAGTAGATGACTTAGGATTTTTAATATTAAAAAAGTTAATAATGATGAACTACAAGCTAGGTGAAAAGGAGTTTGAATTTAACTAGCATAAATAAACATAGTATTTAGAAAATTTATTGGAGATCCCGCAAAGGTGAGTGATTCATATTACTAATTGCATATCTGTTTGATAGTGTAACGTGAGCTTGCAGAATCCAAGTGCAGAGTGCAGCCATCTGCTGCCAACTATACAATCTGCAGCGATAAAGCATCAGTTGTAATTTAGCATTAAAATATAAAGGGCTGAAAAAAAAACAATATGCCATCACAACAAGATTGTATAAGTACTGTTAACATCTGAGTGCTGGGTAAAATGTATTCTAGGGTGAATGTCACATTAAATATATTTGGGTGTAGTTTTCCTAAAACTATTCTGATAAATTTGAAGAATTTAAAGTAAATTATTACAATCAGCACTAATTATATTTTTGAAAGCAGTTTGTAGGTGCAAATTAATGTGCTTGGGATGGAGAACATTTTTGAGAAATCTATTTGTACCCACTGTATAATAACACACTGTCGTACTTATCACAGCAGACTGTCACTTAAGAAATATCTCATGTTCTTGGCAATAAAGAGCCAGCCCTCAAAAATAGTATGACTTGTTAAGCATAGAAGAAAAAAGTGCGGTGAAATTACAGTCTAGTTATAACTCCTCAAATAACCAGGTATGTGTTACATGTGATGAGTAAAATACCGCATACAATCCCTAGAAGGCTTGCTACCCTGTGGCACCCACTACATACATGAAGAAAATCTGCGTACGTGATGAATGTTTGTGTATGCACTGTACATTGTGTACATGAACCGGCACAGTGCTTGGTGTTCTACATGTTGTCCCAGGTTAGATTATTTGGGATACGATTATTTGAGTATTTTCTTGTATTTAGAAGATGATAATTTTGCCATTAGCAGTTTTTCTTGAGGAACAACAAAATAATTTGCGTCGGTCTCCTTAAATTTTTAAGCAAGCCAAAAGCGACCATGAATAAAATTCAAATATGCTTTTCTGTTTCTTTTTTCTTTTATCTGCCAATCTTTGGTTTTCGGTGTATTTTGAGTTAATTGTGAAATGGGATGATTGGTGGCATGGTTAAAGCAGATTTATGGCTTTAGATGATATTTTGAAGAACATGGGACCATTTGGAGTGCAGTAACATATCCAAAACTTCTACTTCAAAATGCTAGAAGTCAAATCTAATTTTATTATTCATGTGTGTTTTTGCATGTATTTTAACAGCAAAAATTATCTATATATAAGGCATAATTCTATTTGCTTTTAACATGGTACGATTTAATTCATTGAACTGAAAAACAGTTTAGTAAAAAATTAAATTTGTAAAGCCAGCATGGTGACGCATGCCTTGATTCTAACACTAGAAAGACTGAGACCAGAGGGTTTTAATGAGTTCAAAGCCAATATGGGCTACAGACTCTCTCTGAATAAACAAAAAGGGTTAGCTCATTGTTGCTCTTGTATTAGGCTTTATTATATATCCTATAACTCCAGTTCCCTGAAGATCCAAAGCCCTTTTCTTCTCTGAAGGCACTGGTCATTATTGACAGAAGTCAGGACAGGAACTCAAGCAAGGCAGGAAGTAATGGCGAGGCCACGTAGGAGTGTTGCTTTCTGGCTTGCTCATCATGGTTTACACGGCCTTCTTTCTAATAGCACTCAAGACCACCAGCCCAGGGGTAGCCCCGCAAGTACTAAGCTGAACTATATCTCCCATCCTTCATTAATGAAGAAGATACCGTATAGGCTGGCTGACAA
The DNA here is from genome assembly GCF_907164565.1 of Psammomys obesus. NCBI lineage: Eukaryota > Metazoa > Chordata > Mammalia > Rodentia > Muridae > Psammomys > Psammomys obesus. The sequence continues at coordinate 6,736,833 of NW_026596095.1, forward strand.
CCCAATCATAGGGAGGCATTTTCTCAATTGAGGTTCCCTCCTCTTAGATGACTGGGTTTTATCAAGTTGATATTAAAACTAGCCACTATGCAGGCATTCACACGTACACATAAAAGAAATAAGTCTTTAAATAACCAAGAAAGAGCATTAGAATTGTAATGTAATAATTAATGGAAAAATCATTTTTGATTGTAAAGTATGAAAGCAAGATTAATTCATGTTAATCTTTATGTTTCACTAATTTTTCAGGCAAACCCCATTCTCATCCACTAGTAGGTTGTACAATATGTGTCAATGATACTTCTAGAATTCTTGCTAGTTATAAAACATACAAAAACTATACTTCGAGAATTGTATCATTTTTGTTTCTTAATTGTAATAATCATTAACTCTTACATCTTCATTTTATATTTATATTGGTTCTGGTACTTTGATATAGAGTGTTACCCTATCTCCTTAGAGAAATTTAAATAATGAATTATGGAACACTGTTTTACCAAATCTATGGTGCATGTGAAATAAGCCAGTCAATGTTTGTCTTTTTATGTTTTTAACCCAAATATATATATATATATATATATATATATATATATATATATATATATATATAATATTTTATTATTGAAAATACTATATTATTTTCATTTTTATCACATGTAGTGTCATTATGTCAGTTGGTCATTAAAACTCTGAATTTCTTTAATATTTTTGTATTTTTGATAGTAATGCATTTAGTCTACATTAGAAATAAATAATAGTCCATACTTGTTCTTAGTGTTATATTTGGTATGTCATAGTCATGGAATATATACAGGGTTCAGAATCTTGACAAAAATAAAACAAAAGAATATCCATATAAGAAAAACATAACAATACCATAAATAAATATTTACAAACACATTTTTATAGAAAAATCAATATCTAAAGGCTGTCATACAAAGAGAAAACATGCTGTGATTAAAATAATAATATAGATCTTTCCAAAGAAACATTTTCTGAACATTGATTACAAAGCGGGAAAAGGTCATTCTGGTCTGGAAATGTAGCTGAGCTAGTAAAATTCTTACTGAATAAGAAGCATGAGGTCCTGGGTTTGGTCCTAGAATCATGTATTAAAGACAGCCCACAAGCTTGCAATCCCAGTTCTGAGAAGCTGGAGACAGTGAGATTCCCAAGATCCTGGTCTTGTTAGGCCTTTCCTCATAAAACATAGTAGATATTTCCTGATCATGGAATCTCAAGGTTAACCTCTTTCCTTCACACACCTGCACACATGTACGTCCCTAAACACATGAACCCATACCCAAACATATGCACGTGCATAAAGTTGGATTTTGATATGAATGAAAGTGTTATTCTGTTTAAGTAAAGAAAAGCATAGCAACGATGGAAGTTCATTATTGTCTCTCCTGCTTAAGAAAGATTGCTCACATAAAATAATTGCTGATGTCTATTGACTTGGTTCCACTAATTCATGGGTGAGTTATAGTTGTTAAGCCCATTCAGCTGAGAAAAGCAGACAAGATGCAAGAAACGTGAGGAGCAGAAGCGACTTTCCTTTTTGATTAGCTAAAGTATTTTGTGCCAATTTGCATAGGTTCATGCCAATTTGGGTGGCTCTTAAATGGATGGTTGTTACCCTCTTATTCTTTTCATCACATGGATTTTCTTTTATAGAATTAAAATCGTCAACAGAAAAGAATTAACAATCACAAAAGCTTTTGGGGAAGAAAAATCTATAAGGAGAAAAGAGAGCTAGCTTAAGTCTATTAAGTTTATTTAATGAGAAGCTTCGTATCTATGTCAAGTTTTTAAAAGATACAACCACATAACCATATTTTGTTTTTATTTCTCAAATCCTGAAATTGAGGAAACATATTATACATATATATATATGTTTATATATATACATATATATACATATGTTTCTTCAGTTAAAGGGCTTTTTGTGTGATAGAACTCAAATCTAGGAATATGTCCATTGTCTATCTCCGTGTATGTAATTATCTGTATGTACATGTATATTTGTAACTGTGTTTGTGTATACTCATATATAACTGTATTTATGTGTAACTGTGTGTATATATGCCCATGAGTAAATGTGTATGTGTGTTTGTGGTTGTATATGTTTAACTGCATGTGTTTGTGTGAGCACGTGTGTGTGAGAGTTTTTTATAAATTCTGCAGGAATGAGATGTTGATTTCTTTACACCTTTAAGTTTCACTGAGAACAGTTAACTAAATTTGTGCTCCCAAAATATCTAATTATAATGTATAAAATATACTAAAATTTAGCATAAGTATGTAGACGGGACTGTCCTATCCTTTTCCTCTCCACCCCCGGACTCTGCATGTTATGAGGGTAAGGGTCTCATTTCTTTGTTTTTAACAAGATTTCACTTGACACCCCTGTCTGGCTTTCCCTACACTCCTGCCTCAGCCTCCCAGTCACTGAGACTGCAGCCCTGCACCACCACATCTGGCTCTGAATGTGCATTTCCATGTGTCCTGATGATATTGTTACAGAAAGTAAAGCTGGTTGCCCTGTCCTCAGCAGGTGCTACTGAGGCAATTTCCTAGTCAATTACTTTGTATCCATGCATTCATTCTTAGATAGCTTAAGCCAGGAATATAAGCAGTGTTAATTCACCCATCTCACTCAAGCAAACTTATAGAGGTTTAGTACAAGTATTTTTTTTTTTTTTTAAATGCAACAGATTGGAGTGTTTCTTGGAAGCGTGCTTCCATCTGTGAAAACTGTCACTGGAAAAGGGAAGAACACTTTAAAATAAATCCACCAGCTGTATTGATAATCTTGTAGTGATACGAAGGCCTGAATATGGTGGGACTATTTGTGAAATCAGTTAGACCAGATGAGGGGAGAGCGAGTGGAGGAGGTTTGCAGTTCCGATAATGACTTTAAAAATCATTATGACGCTAATGCAATTTCAAGCTTTCATTTTTAAAATGAAGGCTTTTTATTTTAAAAATGAAAGTATTAAAGTTGAAATTGTCTTAAAATTAATTAAGTGGCACATGTTGTGCTGAGTAATGTGCTATTAAAATACTCCGGTACAAACGTAATTTACAGCTAAAATAAATAAATAAAGAAAGAAGCAGGCTTGTAAACTTTCAACGGCTAAACTTTTGTGTTGGTTTGAAAGTAACCACCATTTCAGACCACCATTTTTCTCTTAAGAGTTTTCAAAGTAGAAGTAAATTAGCCGTCTTGAATTCTACAGAGATATCCATTATTCAAATAAACAAACAGAGAAGAACAGTAACAACGAGTACAACAGAAACATTAAAATAAAAATGTTCTTATGGTACACACAAAAAAAGCAGAAAAGAAAAATGACTGCACCTAAAGAGAAATTTTCTTGCATCCCTTCTAGCATTACACTATACATTTTTCCACTTGATGAAACAAACACTAAAATGTTGTGATTTGAGAAAATAACATGAAGAAAAGCCTGAAGTGGTATTTACCTTCTAGGAGGAGTGTACCCAGGTTTCTATGAAGTACTTTCTCCATTTAAATTTTCCAGCTTTTGCTTTTAAAATGTTGAAGAGGTAAATCTTGTGTGTAGAAAGAAGGCTTCAGACTCATCTCTCTTGCTGGAAAGACAGAATTGATATTGATTGTGTGGCTTCCAGGGAAGATATGAGAAGGTTTCTACTTCTTGAAAGGCTTCTGAGTGGCTCTGCTGTGAGTACTCAGATCTCCAAACACTGGACTGATCTGGGATTCTTGAGAGTTTCACAAGAAGGTGGGTTGCAAGGTGACTTCCTCATGTCTCAGTTTTTGCACCACCTATTTTCTTTTCTTTTTTTTTCTAATTTTTAATTTACTATTATTATTTACAGTTTATTCACTTTGTATCTTAGCTATAGCCCCCTCCCTTAACCCCATCCCACCCTTCCTCCCTATTTTCCTTCCATTTTTCTCTCCAAGTCCACTGATAGGGGAGGTCCTCCTCCCTTTCATCTGACCCTAGCCTATCAGGTCTCATCAGAATTGGCTGCATTGTCTTCCTCTGTGGCCTCATAAGGCTCCTCCACCCTCGGAGGAAAGTGATCAAAGAGCCAGCCACTGAGTTCATGTCAGAGAAGGCCCCTATTCTCATTACTAGGGAGCCCAATTGGACCCTTAGCTGCTGTGGCTACATCTGTGCAGGGGTTCTAGGTTATCTCCATGGATGATCCTTGGTTGGAGTATCAGTGTCAGAAAAGACCCCTTTGCCCAGATTTCTTGGTTCTGTTGCTCTCTTTGTGGAGCATCTGTCCCCTCCAGGTCTTTCTATCTCCCCTTTCTTTCATAAGATTTCCTGAACTCTGCCCAAAGTTTGGTTATGAACCTCAAAATCTGCTTTGATATCCTGCTGGGTAGAGTCTTTCAGAGGCCCTCTGTGCAAAACCACCTTTCTGGTTTTCTGACATACTTCGATGCTTTTCTTTTTCTGAGATCTCCCTGACACTTCCCCTTTCCCAATTTCCTTTCTGAGAATTTTTCAGTGTTCTGTTTAGTAATATTTTTATTCAATCTCTTAAACACCCGAATCCTTCCACTAAAAAGTTTCAATCGGTGTCAGATACCTTTAAACTCTGCACTCCAGAGGCAGGAGCAGGTAGATACCTTTGAGTTTAAGGCAGAGTGGTCTGCCTAGGGAGTTCCTGGACAGCCAAGACTACATAGAAAGTTCATGTCTCAAATGAACAAAGTAACAACAACAAAACTAAAGAAAGGACCTTCAATTAAACACCTAAAGTTGTAGGTTGGCAGCCAGATTTCTCAATAATCTGGAGCAAGCACAAATTTCAAGTGAGTCTTCTGGACATCTTTTCCTACATCAAGAACTCTATCCGAATTGCCAAGTCATCACTTCAACGCCTACTGTGAACTTTTTTGAATATTTACCCACAGCAATTTTGAATGATTTGGTTGTAACTCTTTACCGCCCCCCCCCATTAAACAATCCCGTTAATATACTCTAAATGCAAATCTCTTGCAAATAGTTTTCAAATATTTCACATCGTCTTACTCTCGTGGTATGCCTTTTGAAGCACAAAGTTTCGGTCCATAAAATTCTGTTATTTTCATTTTCCTTTGGTTGCTATGTTTCAACTGTCACAATTGAGAAAACATTGACTACTGCAGTTCAATGATTTTTCGTGATGAAAAAGACCACAGCTGAAACGCAATACAGTTGTCTTTAACCATAGAGTGGCCTATATAGTGTAGTGATATTCTTAATCATTTTACTTATTTTTCTTCTTCTTTTTTTTTTTCTCAAATTGCTATCAACGATACTTTAACCATTCTGTTCTCTTCAATTCACCAGTGACCTGTTTCTTTAACTTACTGTTTTATCTTAAATGCCAGGTGTTTATTTTTGTCTGTCAGTGCATGTAGAATGTTTTTGATGGCATTCAGGACATTTTCCATAGTGAGGTAATTGAGATTACCAGATGGAACCAAGGGTTGTCAAAGTGCTGGGGAAATAGTGAAGAGCCACTAAAAGGAAAAGCACTGCCACTACTTTGTGACAGTGCCACAGAATGCAAAAATGTGTATTTTTCTTTCTTTCTTTCTTTCTTTTTGTACAAGCATAGCACAGTTATCATATCCACAAAACCAAATATGGACTTCATTCTAAGGAAAATCTCCAGTTTATTTGAATTCCCTTATTTTTGCCAAATAAGTGTTCTTTTTATTTTTTGCAAGTATTTGCTTCAAGGCCCTATTTTGTGTTATGTGTTACGTCTCCTTAAGCTCTTCTTGGCTGTCCTAGTTTACAAAACTTTTAAATTACTTACTCATTTTTAAATTTTAGTTCATGATTCGTATCATCTGATTTGTGAGCAAATTAGGTTTCAGAGTGACTGACAATAAAAATATTCTAAGCTATTTTATAGACATCAAACATGGGGTGTTGAGCGAAGAAAGGTTTGTGGTCTTGTTTAGGAGTCGCTGTACTAAGTACCTATTTGTATCTTTAGTTCGAGGATGCAACTGAGGGGTGTTGATCAAAGGAGCATGTTGAAACAGTAGTGAATGGAAGAAGGCAGGTAACTCTGATTGTTTTCAATTTAGCCATATGGAAGCCTATCAAATACATCTTTCTCTTGTCATTGTCTTAAAAGCTGAATTTTCTCTTTCATGCTTGCTTAACCATGTTCCTGACCTACCTTTGGTAAAGATGTAGAGAAGAATTTAGTGAAAGCTATGTTATGCGCTGTGAATGACGGTCTTTTAAATGTCACATTTCTGAAATTGAACAAGCACTCTTTTATTAACACAGATGTATAGATTCCTTTCCTGCATGGTATTCCCATTGTGCAGGTGCCCGATGACAATCGGCATCGTGGTATACACATCTCATTTGCATCTCAACATCTTGAGCTTACCAGAAGAAATAAAAAACCAAAATTGGGTATTTAAGCTGCAATGTGCCCTAATAGAATTTTTTTTTCCTCTATAGAACTACTATGGTGCTGCTAAGCTGATTTTTTCGGATAATCCTCTTGGTCTAACTTGTGGAATGGTTTGTCCAACATCAGACCTCTGTGTGGGTGGATGCAACTTACACGCCACTGAAGAGGGACCAATTAATATTGGTGGGCTGCAGCAGTTTGCTACTGAGGTATGTAACAGACATTGCATTTTTCTCCCAGCCAAGCACATAAAATAAAGAAAGTCCTTTTTGTTGTTGTTGTTGTTGTTGATACTCTGTGTGTGTGTGTGTGTGTGTGTGTGTGTGAGATATAAATGTGTTGTTTGAAATCAGTATCTTTATACAAAACTTGGGTATAAAATGAAAGTTTATAAAACCATATGTCAAATTAGTTGTAATCCCAGCAGGTTATTAAAATAACTTAGACTGGAAATATCTAAATTGGATGATCTAGAAATAGAATTTGTTCATTAACTTTACATTGAAGTGTAGCATGGAGACCCTATTAGGAAAAAGGCTATATTCTTTAACTGATAATTTCCCCTGGAACTTGCTTTGATCTTTATGCCTAGAAATATATTTCCACAGTACTTCATACTATTCTTTGAGTGATAGAGGTTGGGGAATTTTCAAAAAACCCTGAAATGGAATAATATTCTCTAACAACATTAAGACGATAATTAGATTATGTGAGCCTGTAGACTGAAAACTACTCTGTTATTTGTACAAAAAATGTTTAATGAAATGAAAGGTGGCTTTTCGTCATTTGTCACATAAACTTTGGTCCTGGCATTCTCTTTTATAAATCCTTTGTAAATGACTGATTCTCTGGGACATCTTTATACTCTCTGGGGTCTCCTGTTTGAAGTGAACTAGCAAGTCAATTCTCATGTATCATTTAAATGATCAGCTTATTGGGAGGTTACAGTAAGATTTTATAATCTTGAGGGACTTGTTGGCTAGAAGACTAAATTAAATGTCTGTCTATGCTGGACTTTTAGTTAATGACTTACCTCTCTGGTTTTGTCAACTTAAACACAATGTGCTCTTTCCCTTTAGAGCCTTTCCCATAATATCCCTCAAGCTTAAGTCACTCTTTGCCTTTAGTAATAAATCAGTGTTATTCCCTTCCTGCCTTCTGACAGGTTAATTCTGTGGAAAGACCCCTGGGAATAAGAAAATGGAAACAATTTGAGGTTGTGAGTTGATGCAATAAATTCTTGGATTTAATTTCTTTTCTTATCAAATTAAAAACCGCATTAGGCTTACTTGACCAGTGCAAGGTATAATCTCTACAACGTGCGAAAATCCTTAGTTGATGGCAAAGATTCACCAAGATTTCTCTCCATATTTCTTTGGGGAGCCCTTTGCTTTGTTATTAAGCCAATGTAAGCTTGCACAAAATGCCTCACAGCAAATGAGGAGCCATACAGTATGTACATGAGCACAGCTACCATTCCTAAACAAAATGAATTGATAGCAGTTGTTTGTCAGGGATACGGACATGAATGTGACAATGAATCAGAAGCAGAGAGATGTAGAGAAAAAGGAAAAAGAACAGGGTGGGGGAGGAACAAATGGAACAATGGAAGAAGGGGGAGTGAAGATGGAACGTTCATATGACGGAGTGAAATGAAGGCAGAGGCAGAGAGAAAGAGGCAGATAAAGAGAGAAGGAAACAGAAACACAGAGAAAGAGAAAATATGAATGGGTAAGGATGAATCACTAGTCTTACTTGGCTTTAATATGCTCCTATTTTATAGTGTATTTCTTTGTAAAGACTTCCATATTGTCCTCCTTCTTATACAGAAGTCATCAGAAATTGAGTAAAAATCTAATATATACACATATGGGCTCTCTCTAAGCTCTACCTAATAAAGAATTGAGCATGAACAGGACTATCTATAAATTCATCTCAAGGGAATAAAGAAAATTCAAATATTGTGTGTCTTTGTATTTTATTTCATCCCATTTTTATAACTGTGTTTCATAAACAAATAGAAAACGAAACTATGAGAGCTACATATAAAGGCTTCTATTTATTTTTTGCACTGAGCAGTTTTATAAAATACAGTTTTTCTTACGTCAAAGTGGAGTTTACTTCAATGTCAGCACCTTTTGAACTGTTATGAAGTTAGGGAAGGGTGAGCTCTGAATACTTGCAAAAAATACTTGAAGGGCAAAATGTTCTTTTTTCCAATGACTAAACTATCGGCATGAGATTTAACTCAAAATGAAACATGATGTAAATGATTTTGTGTTTTGATTGATAAATAATGATTGGTTTTGACCTTTTAAGAAATACAAATCAATATTTCTCTACCAAATTAAGCAAAGGTTAGGAAAGCAAACTAAATAGAAAAAAAAACCACAACATTTTTTTTAGAATTGTTTTTCATGTAATTTAGAAATGATCTTTAAAAATATCATCCCTCTAGTCTGCTGTTATTGACTGAATCTGTATGTTCTGCTTCTTCATTTGTACATAGGTGTTTAATTTGGAAAAAGTATGAATCATACCTACCTAAGCCTGCAGGAAGAGAAGGAAGAGGGCTTCTCTTATGCGATCCTGTGTTTTCTTTTCTCTTCAACTCTTTGCTGTTTTTGTATCTGCAGTGTAATTACTTGACCTCATTCAAGATACCTTTGGGCATCTGAGTAATGAGATAAATACAGAAGGAGTTCTTATTCTGTAGAAGGCAGAAGGCTTCATAATCATACTAGAATCCTTTAATACTACATGTTCAATGAATATCTTGGCAGTATTGATTTAGTCTTGGTATTATCAATTTTAGGGAAGTTTATAAATTTCTGTGCATAAACCATGTTTAAGTATAAATTGAATGCATTACGCGTTAATAAAACAATATCCCCAGAAGCAGGAAGACACACATGGTATATACTCACTGATAAGTTGTTGTTAGACATTTAATATAGGATAAACATACTAAAGTCTATACTCCTAAAGAAGCTAAGCAAGAAGTAGGACCCCAGAAAGATGCTCAATTCTCATTCAGAAGGGCAAACAGGATAGACATCAGAAAGAGGACAGGAGCTTACAACAGAGGGCCTCTGAAAGACTCTACTGATCGAGATATCAAAGCAGAGGCTGAGACTCATAGCCAAGTTTTGAGCAGAGTGTAGGAAATCTTATGAACAAAGGGGGAGATAGAAAGACCTGGAGGGGACAGGAGCTCCACAAGGAGAGCAACAGAACCAAACACTCTGGGCAAAGGGGTCTTTTCTGAGACTGATACTCCAACCAAGAATCATGCATGGAGAGGACCTAGAACCCCTGCACAGATGTAGCCCATGGCAGCTCAGTGTCCAAGTGGGTACCCTAGTAAGGGGAACGCAGGCTTTCTCTGGAATGAACTCAGTGGGTGGCACTTTAATCACCTCCCCCTGGGGGATGGTACAACCTTGCCAAGCCACAGAGGAAGACCTGATGAGACCTGTCCTGCCAGTACTGATGAGACTTGATAGGTTAGGGTTAAAGGAAAGGGGAGGAGGACCTCCCCTATCAGTGGACTAGGGGAGGAGGAGCAAAAGGGGAGAAGAGGAATGGAGGGTGGGACTGGGAGGAGGTGAGGGAGGGGGCTACAGCCGGGATATGAAGTGAATAAATTGTAATAAATAATAAATAAACAAAAGATAAAAAGCCAAAAACAAAAAAAGCATAACAAACAAAAACAGCCACCACAAACTGTACAAACTTTAGATGTATAGAAACATGGTAGCATTTCAGGAAGCAATGACTACCAATAATTGGTATTTTATGGTTTACTGTGAGGAGCTGTACATTCATCCTGTACTAGTGTACTAGCATCCTGACACTAATAATTTAACTTTCAAGATTTGTGTTGCTTGTTTTGAATTTAATTACAGCACGTTAGTAGAAAGTGTAGATGGGGAAAATGTACAGACACGGTCTTGCTGTTGCCACAGGACATTCACTTCTGTGATATCAGGGTCCAACATGTTGACAATTAACAAGTCACGCCATCCAGATGTTTTGGCGTCTTGAACTTGAGACAATGAAGGGCAAAAGAGATCAAAATAATAGTCGATACTAAACAAATTATCTGGCGCAGTGTTGGATGGGGGTGAGTATGCCTTGAAGTCATCCTGAGGCCCATGTTATCTCCATTTTACACACACCTAGCAGAAGACTCCATGAAAATAACTGAATTCAGGCTGGAAACCTGTCAAGGAAAGCCAGTACTCTGTATTTTTTTCCAGTATTTTGCAATCTCTCATTTACCCTGGATAACATTTCTAATTGATGATAACAGGCTTTATAGTGATCCAGGTTTTGTCTTCCAGAGTCAAGCAGCATCTACAGGGGTTCATGGATCAGGATATAAGCTGCACCTGTTCCAGTCACCACATCTCACAGCTCCTTCATCTTCTGTGAGAAGGGTAGCCATTACAATAAAATTAAAATAGGCTCCATAAGACCAATACACATGTTCAACTCATTTTCATTTTTGGTGCATATTTGTATGTTATATAAAAGCTTTCATATTGACCATGGAAGTATCAGTCCACAACCAGGAAGAAAAAGACTTTGTTGAGTTTGGGAAAATACAAATTAGGGTAGCTTATCTTAAAGATTAGAAAAAATGCTATAAAATTCCAATAGAAAAATTTACATGGACTTTATTCATTGAAGGATGCCAAACCTGGTTGTTGTTTTTTTTCTATAGTTTCATTTTTATTTGTAAGCCTGAACTCTGATTTTGTGGTACCTGAATAAATTCATATAAAACTTAAGCACACAGGTGATATGGTTTGGCAATTCAATGAATAAAATATACTAGTTCATGGATATAATTTAAATCTAAGTTACATTATTATGATTAAGAATAATAACCAATACTCATAATCAGTACCTCAAACAAATAATTTAAAAATAGGCTTTGGGTTAAAGAATAGTTGTTAGATTAATAAGATCACACACTTTCCTTGTTATCCCAATCTTATATGAGTTTGAATCAAATACCTATAAACATTACCTATTGAAAATAGAATGATCAATAGTCATGAACTCTTCTAATGTCAATAAATACAGCACAAGCTGAATTATTCCTAATGAAAAAAAAAAGATGGAGATGAAAATGGTACATAAAAAATGCAATCAATAATTTGACTCTGGTAAAATGGAGTTTTCTGGAATGCAAATGCAGTGGTATCTGTTAGGAATTCAGTTATATTTGTCCCTTTCTTTTTTTTTTCATGATTTTATTAGTTATTGTCCTTCTTTCATAAACTTTCTTTTTTTTATTATTATTTTTTTTCTTTTTAGTTACATTTTGTTAACTCTGTGTCCCAGCTGTATCCCGCTCCCTCATTTCCTCCCCAACCCCACACTCCCTCCCTGGTCTCCTCCCTGCCCCTTTCCAAGTCCACTGATAGGGGAGGACCTCCTCCCCTTTCATCTGACCCTGTTTTATCAGGTATCTTCAGGGCTGGCTGCAAAGTCC
>NW_026596095.1:6783773-6797599 GCF_907164565.1 Psammomys obesus
AAATATATCTGGGCACAGGGTCTTTTCTGAGACTGACACTCAACCAAAATTTTTATTATTAAACCTACAAAACAAAAAGTAGTTTATTATATAATTCAGAGTTTAAAAAAATGTGGTACAGGCTTCTTTTAAGAGAAAATGTGTTATAGATTGCAATATATTTGAGAGTTCTGCTCTTGGCTGTGTGTGCATGCTAGCTGTAGTCATGACTCTTTCATTGATACATACAGTTCTTTTATGACTCATAATAGAGACTTTATCTGTCAGGAATATGATGCTGTCAAATCCCAAGGTAACTTGCTAGGCTTTCTGCTTGTTTTTCTCTGTGAGGAGGGATTGGACTTGCAGTTCTCTGTCTTTCTTGCTGGGTGCAGATACATTGGCTCATATGTAACAACCAAGCTTGCTAAACTTTCCTCAAATGGCAAGTCCACAGTCATGACTTCAAAGCTAAACTTCTCTCAAGTGGCTAGTCCATAGTCATGAGTTCGAAGTCCACCTTCTGCAGATTGGGAACCTTGGAGTCAGCATACTGTCCATTTCCTGTGTATGCTGCCCAGCCTGCAGTGTCATCTTAGAGTGGGTCACTCTCAGGATATACAGGAAGTCAGAATTCTTTGTAATACAAATATTGTTACTGAGGTTGACATTCCTGACAGGTAAACTATAACACTTGCTGAGTATTAACTGTTTCAGATTCCTTTTTGAAGTGGAGTAGGATAAGTCTCCATTTATAAAATCAATGGCCACATTCAGGGTCTACTAGGCCTTATCAATTTGCTTCAGCAATTACACCACATCTGTTACAGAGAGTCCAGCCAGGGCTATACTCTCTGTAAGCTTGCAATAGCTTACATTCATCCTGTGGGAACCATCTAATCTTAGCAAGGGGCAGAGCTGCTGAAGCCAAGGGAGATTTGATGGGAACCACTACCATCTCTTCGCATCCCACCTACACACTGGACATGAGGTGCTACTAGAGAAACTGTCCCAGTAATGTCTCTGATATTTGCATGTAGACTACCCAGCTGTGATAGCTATTTCAGATCTTACTGCACAGAACAGAGATACAGTTGAGGATTACTTAACTGACAAGTGTAACAATTTCAATTATGTGTTTGGAGAGAAGGAGAATGCTCACTGACAGGGTCAGTGTCTCTGATGGTCTACTGGGACCCAGATGTTAGTCAGGCTCCATTTTACCTTTAACATAGGTCCCTACTTTGTGTCTCCAGGTATCAATGTCAATAAAGATCATGTGCCTAATAGTCCTTGAAATGTCTGATTATCCCTATTTCCCTTGTGCACAGTTGCTTGGGTAAATGGCCTTCATTCCCTATGGAGAACCAGGGTAATTATTGTAGTATATGTAGGATATTGCAGAGTTCTACGTAGGAGCATGGTGTCGCTCTTGTTCAGCAGATTTAAACCTGGAAATTGATTCATGGATCACAGAGATGGCTCAGTGGTTAATGGCACTCACCATTGAAACCTGACAACTTGGGTTCAGTTTCCAGGCCCCACATAGCCAAGGAGGAGACTGCCTCCTGCAAGTTACCCTCTGACCTCTGTACATGGGCCCCTCACCTAGCTGCTTTCCAAAAATAAGTATAATAATATTTTAATTGGATCTTGTTTGAGACCAGCCAAAAGACTGCAACTTGCAGTCAGAGTGATTACTCTGTCCCTTTGTTTTTTTCATAATCCATGAACAATATCCCTTGTGGATACCTTACACTTTTTAAAGACTTCATTGACATACCCTACAGTAGGGGACTGGAGAGATGGCCCAGAGGTTAAGAGCCCTGGCTGTTCTTCCTGAGGACCCGGGTTCAATTCCCAACACCAACATGGCAGATAACAACTGTCTGCAAATCTAATACCAGAGGATCTACCACCCTCCCACAAACTTACATGCAGGCAAAACACCAATGCACATAAAATAAAAATGACTTAAACACATAAAATAAAAATGACTTAAAAATTAAAAAAAAATACCCTGCAGTTTCAGATTTTTACTATGGCTGGAGTGAATCTTTATTATCTGAACCACAATAAAAAAAGCTCATCACATTCTTTTTTAGCATAATTTACAGTGTAAACATTCTGTTCTTACTTCATTTTTTGGAAAGAAAGGAAGGAAGGAGGGAAGGAAGGAAGGAACGAAGGAACGAAGGAAGAAGGCAAAATAGGAAAGAAAAATCAAAACAAAACTTTTTATATTTTTATGGTTATGAGATCATATCTTATTTCTTGGTTTCTACCAAAACTCACTCTCCTAACATATGCATGCAGCTATTATCTGAGGGTGAAGACAAACATACTGTATTTGTCTTTTGGTGCCTGGGCTCTCCTACTTAATATAGCTGTCTGTTGATGGCATTGTGGCTTTGTCTGTTTCCTTGCACAGGGATGCATAAACCTCTCCATGGTGGAATATAGAATCCTTTGAGCATAGGTCTAGGAGCTGAATACTGGGTCGTGGTGTCGTCCTTTTTCTTACTAGCTTGATTTTAATTACACTGTCTTTTCTACATTTGTCCCTAAACAAATGTAGAAATGTGTTAATGTTCTAATTATTTACTAATTTCATTAAACAAATCTGTTCATTAAAACTTTTATAGTCATTTCTTGGATTATATGTTAAATATTTAGTTTTCATTAATCAACTGATATAAAATACCATTACTCAAAATACTGTTTCTTACAGATAATTTGTGGTAAAAGCCTTTCTACAGATGGAATGACTCTTAGTACTTTGAAAGAAAATGGCTACAAAGCTGCTTTCATTGGAATAGGTGAGTGGCTTGTTTCTAAATATTTTTTTATGTAACTTTTTGTGATTTTTTTTTTCCTGATAGTATCTGGTAGAATAAATACTTTTAGACATTTTCCTGAGGGAAACTGTATCTTCCATGGATGGGCCCACTGTAATGACTAGACACACATGTATCCTGTGTTTACTTGCATGGTTACACTACTTCATGTGTATCGAAATCAGGCTTTGGTAAGAGCTATTTCTCCTCTAGGCCTCTCTTTGCACTGGGAACACCATAGGTAGGTTGTAAGGTGAAGAATGCCCTCCGTGTGCTGTCAGTCTGGAGGAATGCTGTAGCTTTCTTTTGATGGCAATACCTTTGATTTAATAACGAAATACAAGGTGGCATTATTCCGCAGTCATTTTATGAAGTCTCCAAATCTTTTCAGAAGTACTCATTCAGTGTAAACATTGAATGTAAATGAAAGTAAAATATTGAATTTTCAAACAATTTTCCTCCACTTCTTATTCACTGAGAGACCAGAAACAAATGATTGATTAAATTTCATCCTTGTTTCAAGAAGTTTTCCATATTCCATATTGTACTCTGGAAAATTCTGAGTTGTGAACTGAGCATATTAAATTGTTAGTTTTTCTAGTCAGCCCCACCCTTCTGTGCTTCAGCCCATCTCCTTCGCAGTCGACAATCTGTGAATACCTGAGTATTAAGTCTGCGCAGAGGCAAACTTCCCTTATATCTTTGGGTCATTGCATGTGTGGCAGTGCTCATATGGTATAAAGGTCGAGGCCTCATTGTGTTTGTCAAGTGCAATCACTATTAATGATTCTTTACTCAAGAGATTTTGCTCATTTGAATGACACTAATTACTTTACCTAGAGCACTGGTACCATATCCAAGTTTGTATTTAGATTATTTAGATAAAAATAAATCACAGAGAAGGGAGTAAAGCTGCCATCATCCTGTAGTATCGGACTTCTTTTCAGAACTTGTAAGTACCATTGTCATCAATATTTTTCTATATCGTTTTCATTGACTATTGTGACCAGTCAGTATACTATTACTGGGAAAGGGGGAAGATCTGATATTCTTCCTAGGTTTTCCTTTCAAACAGATTTTTTATTTAGACCTGCTTTTCAACTTCATAGTTTTACTGAAAGTAAAGAGATAGCATAAAGACCTGTAAAGTATAGTCTATGATCCCAGAAATATTGGATCTATAAGAGCTTTTGCTGCTTTCTGCCTCTTTACGGTCACAAATTCTTGGTCCATGACAAGTGGAAGATTTGTAGAAGAATAGTGTCTTTTGATGATATCAAGTAACATTAACATTCACCACTGAGTTTCCCAGGTGTGCTTTCTATCACCAAAAACAAACAAACAAAAAGAAAAAGAAAAGAAGAAAGCCCCATAAAGTGCCTCAGACATAGACGGGCCTCTAAAAATTATTTAAGTTTATTGAAAATAAGTTAACAATTTACCACAATAAAGTCTAGAACATTTTAAAGTGTTAGTGATTTTTATGCATTCCAGAACAAGTAAAACCCATGATGTTTCAATTTCACTTGTCATACGGTTGGTATTACAATCATAACGGAGTGAGCCAGTAGGAAGAGCTGCATTCACAGTGCTGGAATTGCCCTTTCCCACTGTCACATTACTGGCACTCCAGGCTTTATCTGAAATATAATCCAATCTGTAAACTTTTGATGTGACCATGGAGGTGGGTGATTAGCATTTTGTTTTGTTTTGTTTTTGTTTTTTTATTCATAATTTTTTATTGTTTATTATTATTAGTTACATTTTATTAACTCTGTATCCCAGCTGTATCCCGCTCCCTTATTCCCTTCCAATCCTACCCTCCCTTCCTCATCTCCTCCCGCCCCTTTCCAAGTCCACTGGTTGGGGAGGACCTCCTCCCCTTTCATCTGGCCCTGTTTTATCAGGTATCTTCAGGGCTGGCTGCAAAATCCTCCTCCATGGCCTAGCAGAACTGTTCCTCCCTTGGAGCTCAGGAGGTCAAAGAGCCAGTCACTGAGTTCCTGTCAGAGATAGTCCCTGTTCCCCTTACCATGGAAAACCAATTGGTTACTGAACTACCACGGGCTTCGTCCAAGTAAAGGTTCTAAGTTATATCCATACATGGTCCTTCGTTGGAGAAACAGTTTCGGGAAAAACCCCTGTGCCCAGATATATTTGGTCCTTGTGGAAAACCAAGTTAACTTTAAGAAAAGAAAAGAAACAAACAAACAACAAACAAAAAACAGCAACAGCAAACTCCAAAAATTCCAACAGCAAAACAAGTAGCCACTAATCATGGAAAATCAATTTTATAGGAAAGGTAAAAATAAATGAGCAAATGTCATTGTTCAAGATTATAAAGCTTTTCTATTTTTTAATTTATTTTATTTTATTTTATTTTTTTTAATTTTATTTTTCTTTTTAGTTACATTTTGTTAACTCTGTGTCCCAGCTGTATCCCGCTCCCTCATTCCCTCCCCAACCCCACACTCCCTCCCTGGTCTCCTCCCTGCCCCTTTCCAAGTCCACTGATTGGGGAGGACCTCCTCCCCTTTCATTTGACCCTGTTTTATCAGGTATCTTCAGGGCTGGCTGCAAAGTCCTCCTCTGTGGCCTAACCTAGAACCAAGATTGAAAGCCAGCATGTTCTAAGGACACCTGCCTGCACTGTGACATCACACTTAAGGCCGTTGAACATGATATAATCTTGAAAAATTAGATTTCATGCTTAGTTTCACCAATTTGTTACCACCAATTGCGTTATTTTGTTTCATTCAGTTACTAAAAGAGAAGAATATTTTATAATGTGAAGATTACCAAGTATTGCAACAGCCGAGGAAGAGATAATTACAATTAAGAAAATCCATTGAGAAACTGTGGTATTAAATTTGCTGTTCTGTGGCCTTTACTTAACTCTCTTGTGCCTTCTAACAGCCAGAATTCTTCTCTGCAAAAGTTATTCTTAATTAGTTTCTTAATCAGGAATTTCTAAATTGTAGATAATCATGTATGCTTTCTATTTATTTAGAAGAAAATGCAATAAACTTTTAGACCACCCACTTTACTTCTGCCTCCCAGATAAAAACTGGTTAAATACTCAGTATCCACAATTATGAATACATTATTTAAAATAATAAACCTGATTTAATTGTAGGCAAAAGGCATGGATAGGTTGCTGCGAATATTACTTTTTTTTTAATTTGTAATATTGTTTAATCTAGTATCACTTGTAAGTACTCTCATATAATTGTGAGATGGCTCCCAAGAATTTGAAAATGAGGGAAAAGGAATTCCAGCTGAGAGTTCATTAAATCATCTGTTAATGAGTTCATGAAAAGCCCCAGAGGGGATAAAAGAGATGTAGGGCAATTATTCTTTGATCATATTAACATATCTATAGAAAGCACATATTAATCTTCAAAAGCAGGTGGTAGGATGGCCACCTTATGAAAATCGGAGAAAGTAATACAGATTCTCAGAAAACTTTTCATAGTGTTCCTTTAGAAACACTCACATGAGTCAGCCTTGTGTGGTTTAGCCTACATCCTGGGATTGCCAAGGAAGTTAATTATTTTTTCAATTTTTCAGTCGCATTTTTATGCATTTCGTGGGCATGTCTGTACATGTGTGAACACCTGTGAAGGCTAGGTTTTCTGAGGGTCAGAAGGTTCTTTCCACCCTATAAGTATCGAATGTAGATCATCAGGCTTGACTCAAGTGCCCTTACCTGCTCATCTTTGTTGCTGGCTCCAGATAAATTTGTTTTGAAGATGGCAAAATCTCCTTGTAACTGATTCCAAGTTCACACAGTTGGTGTTGATTCTTATATTTTGAGTGTCAGAGTCAAAGATCATGAGTAACCCTTGTCCTCATGATGTTCTTCTCTATTTAGCGCCATTGTGTGTTCTCAAGTGATTGCCTCACACACATTGTCACTCACTTTAGACACTAAAGGTCAGAAGGACTGTCATCGGACTGCGATAGCTTTGTGAATGTAACCTTTTAAAGTTACCATTTGCAGACCTTACCCACTATTTCATATCTAGTCATCTTTCTAAGAGGGTATTTCCCCAGTATTCTGTGTATATACTTTTCTTTACTAAGAAAACCCTTCAATCTCTTTCTTGATGCTAATATCAATACTTCAATAATTTTCCTGTCATGGAAGACATCCTTCGTGAGAGTCTCATGCTGATCCACTCAAGCAAATGTTTTTCCATATTCATACATAATGAAATACTCCATTATATTTATAGAAAGAAATTCAGACTCCATTTTATTACTTTTGGTTACATGTGCTTATCTATTTTCTACTAAAACCTTATCTATTTTCTACTAAAAACTTACGAATAGGGTTTTACTTCATTTTGATACTTAACATTTTCATCATACTCTTCTTACAATGCATCAAAAATAATTTTGAGAGCTGAAATTTTTGAGACAACTTAGAGAAAAAGAAGACGTAAGAATGTTATAATTTCCTGATAAGGTTTGAGATATTACCATTTAACTATTTAAAGTTCACTCATTTTCCTTTTCCTCTCTGTTTTTGTTTCTCTCTTTCTCTCCCCTCCCTCCATTTTCCTCCCTCTCAAATTCAAAGACAAGTTTATTGGATCTGATTTTTATGTAATTGCTTTATCTATTCCTTATCATGGCATCTAGAATTACACTATTATTCTATTTGTTTTTAATATTTGGGGTTAAATTTTAAGGTGGGTTTATGTACTTGTAGAGGTTTAGTTAATCATTCTATTTTACATAAGAAAATTGTTTTAAGAGCTGGTAAATTTGATCAGTGGATAAGGGCAATGTGATAACTTGAGTTTCCTGGGCCCCACATAATGAAAAAAGAAAATAAATTCACACAAACAGTTCTATTACCTACAAACATATGTGCTCCCTTATAAAAAATAAATTTAAAAAATTGAAGTTAAAAGGAAAAACATTTTTATGATATCGGCTTTACTTGTGGGCGGAAACTTTTAAATATTGCCCATGGTAAACATATATTCACTTGGTCATTAATTAATTAAAATAAATGTTTCCTCTAAAATAGTCTCTTATGTTATTTTATTTAAAGTAATGAAAAATATAGATAATATTTTCCTTCTTTTAGATTTATTTAATCACTTTACATCCTAATCGTAACCCTCTCCATTCTCTTCTCCAGGTTTCAACCTCCTTTTTTTTCTTCCCCATATCCCCCTCTTACCCTCAGAAAAAGAGATTCCTTCCCCCCAACTCACCTACACATCCCAACACATCGTGCCACATTGGACCTGAGAGCAAACTCTACCACAGTGTCCTGGCAAGGCAGCCCCACCAGGCGGAAGTGATCACAAAAACAGGCAAGAGAGTCCATGTCAGATACAGCCCTCACCCCACTCCGTTTGCTAGGAACACGCATGAATACCAAGCTGTCCATCTTGCACACATATGTGGAGGGCCTAGGGCCAGTATATGCATAGTCCTTGGGTGGTTTTTCAATTTCCAAAAAGCCTCCTTGCGCTCAGGTTAGTAGGCTCTGTTGGTCTTCTTTTGGATACCCTGTTGGGTCCTTCTATCCTTCCTCCCTCTCTTCCACAAGGTTCCCTGTTCTCAGCCCATGGGCTATGTTTGGCTGTGAGTCTCAGCATCTGTTTTGAGCCACTGATGGGTGGAGCCTCTCAACATACAGCTAGGCTAGGCTAGGCTCCTGTATGAAGGCATAGCAGAATGTTCTTAATAGCATCAGTGGTTGGCTCTCTCCCATGGTGTGGTCAAGCATTAATTGGGCAGTCCCTTTATCTTTATCCCTGTCCATCTTGTAGGCAGGAAAAATTTTGGGTCAAAGTTTTTGTAGGTGGTTTGATGTTCGCCCCCTCTACTTGGAGCCCTTCTTGGTTAGAAGGTGGCCTCCATGTCCCCCTGCTTGTAGGGGTCTCCGCTAGAGTCACCCCCAAATCCTCCTAGGAGCCTACCCTGTCCGTAGACCTGTAGCCTGTCGCAGAGATGCCCCAGGTCATGGTTTTTCTTTTCCCCTCTGTCTTTTTCCCCCATCCCCAGTGTTCCCCACATCAGATCCCAACCCTTTTCCCTCTGCACTCCCTCACCCATCCTGTTCCCTCTCCTCGACATTTTTATCATCTTTACATGATAAAAATATTTAATATTTTCCCCGAATAGAGATAGGGATTTCTGTTACATTAATCCAAGTATGTTTTATAAGGGATACATTTTTCTTACAGTAGTTCCTTACTAAAGAGGGAGAAAATGATGTTTTAATTATCTAAGAATTAATTTTCTTCTACTCTTTCCAGTGTCTTAATGAATTATTATTATAAATCAATTGATAAGATTAGAGTATCATGGAAGTAAGTAACTTTTTTCCCACTTACTAGGATACTGGTTGCATTTTGAAGAGAACATGACTATTTGAATCTTGGAGGGTAACTTACTGATTATGTATTGTGAGCGCAATTAGCATCAGCTAGTGCTGCTCTGGCCTAACACCTCAGACTATATGGTGCTAGCAGCACACATAAATGTTCTTACTGTCTAGAAACTGGAAGGGTGAGATCATGTGTGAACATATTGGGGTTCTGGTGGGGGCCCCTTCCTGGCTTTCAGGTGGTTATGAGCTTGTGTAGCTTTTCCTTGGTTTGTCTAAATGTTCTCTTTTTAAGAAACATCTTTTTGTTGTTGTTGTTGTTAAATACATTTTAATTTCAAACCAGAAGACTCTAAATTTATGATTACCTAAAGTGAATCCAAATCCAAACACCCTCTTCCTCAATATAAACTTCAATTTAACAACCTCAATATATGGATTTTAATGGGACAAAAGCATGTATTCTCTGAAATAGGCTGTGATTATTTTTTGTAAATATAGTCATTATTTTGTAAATACAGTTGATATGAGCTGTCCTCTAGAAATCTCATGCTGATGTTGGAGGGTGACAAAGATATTAAAGAAGTCACTGAAGCAGTATGTGTTGTCCCTGAAACATTAAGAACACTAGTTTACAACTCCAGTTCAGTGAATCTGCCTGTGAAGAATTCCAGGCTTCATTGAATGTCTGTGAAGTATGCATAGCGATTTTCAGATTGAAGCTACAAACTGTGCTACTCCATAGCTATTCTCTCACTAAAAGAAGCACTGTTACACTTATTTTAGATTTTGCTAATTATTATTATGTAAGATTTGGGAAAATAAAGAGCAACATTGTATATAAAATGAAGAGTGAGAGGCAAAAAAAAAAAAAAAACCCTATAGAACTGGCAAGTGATTGATGCCAATTGAAGGAAAGTGAATTTTATTTCAGGTGTGTTTTGTTTCTTTATGCCATGTTTCTGTAATGTAGAAATATGAAACTTCAGGGTAATTTCTGTTATTAATTATTACCTGTAAAATTAGGCTACACTGTCTTTAATTAACAAGATAAAATTTGCTATTAAATTTTATTATACAAACACACCTTTTGTTTTAAGTGCCTTGTAACCATATTTTCTAAGGCAAGACACTTTCTTAAGAGTTGTTCCTTGAAGCAGATGCTGAGACTCATAGCCAAACTTTGGGCAGAGTTCAGGGAATCTTATGAAAGAAGGGGAGATGAAAGACCTGGAAGGGACAGGAGTTCCTCAAGGAGAGCAACAGAACCCCCCAAACAAACAAACAAACAAACAAACAAACAAAAACTGGGCCCAGGGGTCTTTTCTGAGTCTGGTACTCCAACCAAGGACCATGCATGTAGATATCCTAGAACCTCTGCACAGATGTAGCTCATGGCAGCTCAGTGTCCAAGTGGGTGTCCAAGTAAAGGGAAGAGGGACTGTCTGTGACATGAACTTAGTGGCTGGCTTTTTGATCACCTCTCCCTGAGGGGGAAGCAGCCTTGCCAGGCCACAGAGGAAGACAGTGCAGCCACTCCTGTTGAGACATGATAGACTCGGATGAGAGGATCTCCCTTATCAGTACAATTGGAGCATAGGAGGAGAAGAGAGAAGGAGGGTGGGATTGGGAGAGCATGAGGGAGGGGGGCTACAGCTGGGATACAAGGTGAATATATTGTAATAAATTAAAAAAATATATAAATGAAAAGAAGAAAGAAAGAGAAAAATTAATTAATTAATTTTAAAAGAGAGAGAGTGATGCCCCTGGCACACAGAGTTCAAAGTGGCAACCTGTAGAGGCCCTATAAGAAGCACTGAGTTAGTGCAGTCCTGAGTGAATGTGTACTGTTGACATGGGCGTGGCTGGGTCCAGGACACTAGCCTCAGACCTATAGGGAATGGCGAAGCCTTCCCCTAAGGGAGGCTCAGAATATTGGCGAAGTCCTTCATGTGGTTCGGGTGTAAATGACGATAATGTATACTGAAAGCAATCCACAGTAGCCTTCTCCCTCTTGACAGTATTGTCCTGTAGACCGCTGGTTTACAGAGACTGCTCACACTAAGACCATCTGAATCTATCTCCTTGATCTAGGAATGGTGTACCATAAGCTCTGCTTCTTTTTTTCTTTACCCGCATGTAATAATGCTGCCTCCTTGTTTAGCTATATATGATAAAGCCTCTTCTCGGTTCAAGGACGTTGAACACATCAAGCTTCTCTGATCATGTAATTTCTTTCAGAGAACTATCCCGCTCAATCTCAGGTTATTTGTATATGTTTGTCTTTTTGTTTTCTTACCTCATTGCCTCAGTAAGATCCGTCCCCTGAGCAATGTTGAATGCAATATAATTAAAATTTATATCAAATTAAATTTACTCCAGATCTTGTTTCTAAATTGTGCAAGGAACAGCCAGTATAATTGTGTTCTCAGTTCAACAGACAAAAAACAATTTTTATATACATAATATTAATAATAACAGTTGTACACATTTATGAAATTCTCATAGATTAAATGAAAAATATTATATGCAAAAATACGAAAGGAATCCTGATGTGTGTTTTCATGCTCTGATCAGCCATGCAATGCCACCTGGTGTGCAGATGGGAGGAGCACTGCACTTCAGAGGCTCTGTTCACACCCTGCCCACCACAGCGACATTCCCGTGACAGGGACTTAGCAGATGTTCACTCTGCTTGTGTGAATGAGATCAACTGTGGATCCAACTTTCAATTCATGAAGTTAATTTTGAAGAGTAAAACATTGATATTTGGGTAATGATTCAAAATCATGCCTGTGTCTCAGTAATTTATAGGAATAAAGTCATATTTAAGGAGGAGTTGCTTCATTGGGTACTCAAGTTTCTCCTGTGTGTTTTTATATTTTCTTTTATTTCATACAAAACTTTACATGACAGTTTCTTTTTCTTTTTCTTTTTTTTTTTTTTTCTGGAGACAGAGTTTGTAGCCTTGGCTACCCTGGACTCGTAGACCAGGCTGGCTTCAACAAAGAGAGTGCCACTTGCCTTTGCCTCCCTGAGTGCTGGGATTAAAGGCATGCATCACCACACCTAGCTCTCTCTAATTCTTAATGATTGTATTTTATCTATAGGATGATTATTGCTAAAATATAATATTTCAAAGTAAATAATATGTAATCATTTTTTACCTTAGTCTTTTTACTTTTCAATATATTAAAAGCATCTCTTTTTACATAGCAGAACATAAAGCCATAGATTTCTTTTAAAAGAGTTAATATGTTTTTAGAAAAATGATAAAATGCCTTTAGTGCAAATAAAGGGTTTTGTATAAGTAAATACAATATATTCATTGGCTGCATTTTTTGACTGTGTTCTGGCCATACATTCTTTTTAAATTCTCACAATATAGTTGATAGATATTTGACCTATTACCAGTGTGTGTGTGTGGGGGGGGTGTTAAATAACTTTTTGAAGTAACAGAATATATCTTTGAATAAAGGTCCCTCTGACACACTGTGAACCCAACTAATAATACACTAAATTATCATAGCTTATTTAATGTTGTTTAAAAGTTCAACTCTGTCCTCTCTTTAACAAGAAAAGTTTAAAATTAATTCTTTAATAATTGGACTAGTCTGACATGTTGTCCTATGCTCGTAGTCCCTGCATTTGGGAGTTGGAAGAAGACAAGTTGGAAGAAGACAAGTTGGAAGCAGGCACTAACCCCAGTCATAAAGAGAGTTTCAATCAACCCTGGGGTGCAAAATCAGACACTCTCTCAAAAAAGATAACAAAAGCCTTCTGGACACAATAAATCCACTGCATTCCCACAAGTTCAAGTGAGCAATATTCAAGTAGGGATGAGGAGTTCATGAGCCACCCACCCAACCATTACAGAAGAGCTATTGGCAGTTGATTGCTGCTAGGGGAGGAAATGCCCATTTTATTCAGAGGCTTGGTCACTGGCAGGTACTCCATGACTCTATAATCATGAGCATAGGGGCTGCACTAACTGAATTCAGTGGTGTATAATATAAAACATATCTTGAAACTGAGAGGCTAATGTGGGCATGGAGGGAGGAGTAAAAAAGTGAATAGGGAGGAGAATATAATAATAATAATAATAATAATATTAATAATAATAACAATAACAATAATATAAACATTTCATACATGAAATTGTCAAAGAATAAAAATTAAAATAAAATGCAAAAGAAATCCATTTTTAAAAGTCTTAATTGAAGAAGATTTAAATAATCCCTTGTATCCTTCCTGATCACCATGGACTAAAGCTGGACCTCAACAACAACAGAAAAAAGCAAAAAGTATATACACACACGGAAACTGAACAACTCGCTACTAACTGACAGTTGAGTCAGGGAAGAAATAAAGAAAGAAATTAAAGTCTTCCTAGAATTCAATGAAAATGAAGGCACAACATACCCAAACTTGTGGGACACAATGAAAGCAGGTGCTAAGAGGAAAGTTCATAGCACTAAGTGCCTTCAAGAAGATATTAGAAACATCTCATTCAAGCAACTTAATGGCTCACCTAAAAGCCCTAGGGGGAAAAGAAGAAGATGAAGAAGAAGAAGAAGAAGAAGAGAAGAAGAAGAAGAAGAAGAAGAAGAAGAAGAAGAAGAAGAAGAAGAAGAAGAAGAAGAAGAAGAAGAAGA
>NW_026596095.1:6797609-6797759 GCF_907164565.1 Psammomys obesus
GAAGAAGAAGAAGAAGAAGAAGAAGAAGAAGAAGAAGAAGAAGAAGAGGAGGAGGAGGAGGAAGAGGAGGAGGAGGAGGAGGAGGAGGAGGAGGAGGAGGAGGAGAAGAAGAAGAAGAAGAAGAAGAAGAAGAAGAAGAAGAAGAAGAAG
>NW_026596095.1:6797769-6865203 GCF_907164565.1 Psammomys obesus
AGAAGAAGAAGAAGAAGAAGAAGAAGAAGAAGAAGAAGAAGAAGAAGAAGAAGAAGAAGAAGAAAAGAAGCAAACACACCAAAAGGGAATATACAGCTGGAAATAAAATCATGGACTGAAATCTATCAATTAGAAACTAATAAAACAATTCAAAGAATCAATGAAACCAAGAGCTGGTTCTTTGATAAAATCAACAAGATAAACAAACCCAAACTAACTAAAAGGCAGAGAGAAACTATCCAAATTAACCAAATCAGAAATGAAAAGTGGGACATAACAACAGACACTGAGGAAATCCAAACAATTGTTAGGACTTACTTTAAAAGTCTGCATGCCACAAAATTTGAAAATCTAAATGAAATGGAAAATTTTCTTGATCAATTCCACTTACCAAAGCTGAATCAAGACCAGGTAAATCAAATAAATAGTCGTATATCCCCTAAGGAAATAGAAGTGGTCATCAAAAGTCTCCCATCCAAGAAAAGCCCAGGGCCAGATGGTTTCAATGCTGAATTCTACCAGACCTTCAAAGAAGAGATAACACCAATACTCTTCAAACTATTCCACAAAATAGAAACAGAAGGAACACTATCAAACTCTTTATATGAAGCCACCATCACCTTGGTGTCTAAACCTCACAAAGACCCAACAAAGAAAGAGAATTTCAGGCCAATCTCCCTTATGAATATTGATGCAAAAATACTCAACAAAATACTTGCAAACCGAATACAAGAACACATCAAAGATTTCATCCACTATGATGACCAAGTAGGCTTCATCCCAAGTATGCAGGGGTGGTTCAATATACGGAAATCCATCAATGTGATCTACCATATTAAGAAACTGAAAGAAAAAAAAAACACATGATAATCTCCTTAGATACTGAAAAAGCATTTGACAAAATCCAACATCCATTCATATTTAAACTATTGGAGAGATCATGGGTACAAGGCACATACCTAGACATAGTAAAGGCAATATACTGCAAGACTATAGCTAACATCAAACTAAACAGAGAGAAACTTAAAGCAATCCCACTGAAATCAGGGACAAGTCAAGGATGGCTACTCTCTCCATATCTCTTCAATTAGTTATTGAAGTCCTTGCTAGAGCAATAAGAATATTAATGGAGATCAAAGGGATACAAATTAGAAAGGAAGAAGTCAAATTATCACTGTTTGCAGATGATATGATAGTACACGTGAGTGACCCCAAAAACTTTACCAGGGAACTCCTACAGCTGATAAACACCTTCAGCAAAGTGGCCGGATACAAAATTAACTCAAAAAAATATCAGTAGCCCTCCTGTATACAAAAAAGGGCTGAGAAAGAAATTAGGGAAACAACACTCTTCACAATAGCCGCAAAGGAAATAAAGTACCTTGGTGTGACCCTAACCAAACAAGTCAAAGGCTTGTATGAAAAAAAATTCAAGTCTCTGAAGAAAGAATTAGAAGAAGATATGAGAAGATGGAAAGATCTCCCATGCTCATGGCTTGGCAGGATTAACATAGTAAAAATGGCCATCTTACCAAAAGCAATCTACAGATTCAATGCAATTCCCATCAAATTATCAACACAATTCTTTGCAGACCTTGAAAGAAAAATTCTCAACTTCATATGGAATAACAAGAAACCGAGAATTGCTAAAACAATCCTCTATAGTTAAAGATCTTCTGGAGGTATCTCCATCCCTGATCTCAAGCTGTACTATAGAGCAACAGCAATAAAACCTGCATGGTACTGGCATAGAAACAGAATGGTGGATCAATGGAATCGGACAGAAGAACCAGAAATAAACCCACACACTATGGACACCTAATATTTGACAAATGCCAAAACCATACAGTACAAAAAAGTATCTTAAACAAATGGTGCTGGTCTAACTGGATGTCTACATGTAGAAAAAAGCAAATAGATCCATACTTATCACCCTGCACAAAACTAAAGTCCAAGTGGATCAAAGACCTCAATATAAAACCAGACACACTAAACCTGTTAGAAGAAAAAGTGGGGAAGAGCCTTGAACTTATTGGCATTTTCCTGAACATAACATCAACAGCACAGGCTTTAAGAGCAACAAACACTTAAAGAGATGTTCAAAGTCCTTAGTCATCAGGGAAATGCAAATCAAAACGACCCTGAGATTTTTTTCTTATACCCATCAGAATGGCTAAGATGAAAAACTCAAGAGACAACACATGCTGGAGAGGTTGTGGAGAAAGGGGAACCGTCCTTCATTGCTGGTAGCAATGTAAACTTATACAACCACTTTGGAAATCAATCTGGCGTTTTCTCAGACAATTAGGAATAGGCTTCCTCAAGATCTAGCTATACCACTCCTAGGCATATATCCAAAAGATGCTCAAGTATACAACAAGGACATCTGCTCATCCATTTTTGTAGCAGTTTTGTTTGTAATAGCCAGAAGCTGAAAACAGCCCAGATGCCCCTCAGTTGAGGAATGGATACAGAAATTGTGGTACTTCTACACAATGGAATATTATTCAGCGATAAAAAACAAGGAAATCATGAAATTTGCAGGTAAATTGTGGGAACTGGAAAATATCATCCTGAGTGAGGTATCCCAAAAGCAGAAAGACATACATGGAATATACTTACTCATAAGTCGATATTAGACATATAATATAGGATAAACATACTAAAATCTGTACACCTAAGGAAGCTATTCAGGAAGGAGTACTCTGGCTAAGATGCTCAATCCCCATTCAGAAAGGCAAAAAGGATGGACATTGGAGGAGGGAGAAAACAGTGATCAGGACAGTAGCCTACCACAGAGGGCCTCTGAAAGGCTCTACCCTTCAGGGTATGGAGGCAAATGCTGAGACTCATAGCCAACTTTGCGCAGAGTGCAGGAAATCTTATGAAAGGAGTGGGAGAGGACAGGAGCTCCAGAAGGACAACAACAGATCCAAAAAGTCTGGGCACAGGGGTCTTTTCTGAAACTGATATCCAGCCAAAGACCACTTATGGAGATGGCGTGGACCCCCTGCACAGAGGTAACCTATGGCAGTTCAGTGTCCAAGTGGCCTCTATAGTAATGGGGACAGGGACTGTCTCTGACAGGAACTGATTGGCCTGCTCTTTGCTCACCTACCCCTGGGGTGTGACCAGCCTTGCCAGGCAACAGAAGACAATGCAACCACTCCTGATGAGACCTGAAAGACTAGGATCAGAGGGATGGGGAGGAGGACCTCCCTTTTCTGTGGACTGGGAGAGGGACAGGAGGGGGGAAGAGGGATGATGGGACTAGAAGGGGAGGAGGGAGGAAGGAACAGGGTGGATACAAAGTGAATAAACTGTAATTAATAGAAAAAAGTCTTAATTGAGCCTCTTGGTAGCATTCATTTTATCACCTTACCATAGGACCCTTACCCATCCCCAGAAATGCTTTTTACAGTGGAAAATTATAGCCCCTTAGATTTTTAACTCATCCAGATACCTTATGAAAAACGAAGTGTCATATTGTGGTTAACATAGTGTTCTAAAATTCTATGCCAGAATCCCCTTGATATTTTACTTGTTATTTTATTCATGCACAGTAGCCACTCCACTGTTAAACAATATGGTTGTTACGAATAAAACTTCTGTGCACATGAGTATGTGATGATTTCCTTGGGTCCCAACAACATTTTTTTTTATTTGAATATCTACCCTCAAAATCTGTAATTGTTTGATCACAAAAAATCCTGTGTGTAGTTTCTGTAGTGCTATC
Source organism: Psammomys obesus (assembly GCF_907164565.1). Taxonomy (NCBI): domain Eukaryota; kingdom Metazoa; phylum Chordata; class Mammalia; order Rodentia; family Muridae; genus Psammomys; species Psammomys obesus. The sequence continues at coordinate 6,801,506 of NW_026596095.1, forward strand.
ATACTCTTGTCCATAAAGCAGCACCGTTTTACCACCACCTGTAATGCATGAACTCCAATTCTCTACATACTTATCAGTAGTTTTTAAATGTTTCATAGCGTCATCCCAATGAGTACAAAATAGTAATAGTTACATTTATTTTCTATTATATCACGTTCATTATTTACAGACATTTTCAGTTATGTGATATACACACACATATGGCATATAATAAGTACTTATTGAGTCTAGAATTTTCAGGTTGTGTTAAAAAAAATAGAGTTATCTCCCATAAAGAATAACAGACACGTGGCTTTTGTGATTATATGAGGATTTTAAATGGATTATAAGTCACAGCTATGAAGAGAGGGAGCAATGCTAGGAAGGAATATTAAGGAACAGATGTTACATTGCTGCCAAGTTTCTAAGACCTCTCTGTAATAATATTCTATTCGGTAAAAAGACACCAAACATTTCATGTTGTGTATATCGTGTATAAATGCTTACTCTGCCTGTGAAGTGTAAAAGCAAATGCAGAATATATAAAAACAGACAGCACTGTTTGTGCATCAGTGAAACGAAACTTAAAATACTGGTGAGAACAGAGGTGATCAGAAGACTGTCATCAGTGGATTACTTAAGAATATCGGCTGGCCACATTTCTTACAGTGTAGGAAAACTATTCAAAGAATAAATGTGTTGAATATAAATCAGATTATTTTTTTTGTTGTCAAGTTAACTTCATGCCTGCGTCTAATTGCTTTGAGATTATACATGTTTGCATGGAATATTATTTTGGAAAAGCAGTAGAAGGCCTATGTTGGAAGCAGAGGCAAGTTCATTGGTATGTTTTTGCTTTATTGCTTTGAAATAGCTCAAGTGGATGACCCTGGTTTAGTGTTGTGTTAGCACCTGGACTCCGCATATATGAAAAGCACATATGAAAAGTGTATCCAAAAGTCTTCTAAATCATGTTATGCATGTGTTCATTTTATAACATTAATAACTTTGATAAACCTGCTTTTATTCCTTTCTAGGACATATGTTTTATTTTTAAAGTAAATCTTTAGCAAATAAGTCCAAATTTGATTCCACATTAAGAAAATAAGATCACATAAACAAATTAGAATCACAATACAAATAAATGAGAATTAAAATTATTGATTTTCTATGACTTTATTCAAATATATAAGGATATATCAGAAATATATCAGAACTATGAAACACACACACACAATAGTCTGTGTCTAGGCTAGGATCTGATCTTTAAAGCCTTATCAACCTATTCCTTTTACTGTTCTCTATCTCAGTCCCTCTTCATAGATTCTAACAATTAGCTTTCCTCCTTTACTCAGCTTCTGGCTTATTTGAGAATTTATACACGACTGTAATAGTTTGGGTCACTCTCTCCTCTTTAACTCTTTCTTTTTTTTTTTTGTAATTTTTTTTTATTTTTTTATTATTTTTTTCTTTTTAGTTACATTTTGTTAACTCTGTGCCCCAGCTGTATCCCGCTCCCTCATTCCCTCCCCAACCCCACACTCCCTCCCTGGTCTCCTCCCTGCCCCTTTCCAAGTCCCCTGATAGGGGAGGACCTCCTCCCCTTTCATCTGACCCTGTTTTATCAGGTATCTTCAGGGCTGGCTGCAGAGGAGGACTTTGCAGCCAGTCCTTTCCCAATTTCATGTGCTCTTTTTAAAACTCACTGAGTCTGGTGAGTCCTCCCAGTATGTACTTGATTTTAGGGCTATCCCTGACACATGGCTAGAGTACAGTGACAAAAATCAGAGAACACTGACTCTCCCACAGGACCTAAACAAGATCAAGCTAGCCAGTATTCTATCATGATGTGGGAGGGGCTCAGAAAGCTCTAGCCTAGCTTCGGAGTTAGGACAAGCTATTACCATCTTAGCCAGAAAGTTATAAAGGCTGTCTGGACAACAGTTCGATTCATGGTTATTGCATAAGGATGTGACATGTGGATTATTTTATAGTGTATCTTGTACTTTTATATAAGCTTATTAATTATCTAATACATTAGACAGACAAGAGTGTATTGGTTGTGAAAATGTGTATTATAGTCTACATGAAATGTGTTGATACTGAATTAATGAGAGCTAGACTCATTTGAATATAGCACAAGAAAAACACCTGGATAATGAATGGATAGAATTTGTGTTTTTTATCCTAGGTATAATGTAATATGACAGGTAACAATGTTTAGCATCAAAAACATAAAAGTTCAGTATCTTTTTAATCTACTTTGAAATACATTCAGTTAAAGTTTGATTTTTTTCTGTTAGACTCAAATTGGCCTTTTTCATTACTTAAGAAGATTAGCAAAGAGCAAAGTGAAATATAAACAAGATATTAGGAAAAAGTTATTTTGACTATTATATTAGCATAATAAATAGTAAAAAATACTGGTTACTACAATAGTAAAGTATTAGAATTGTATGGGTTTTTTTATCTTTGCAATTGATGGTAGGAATATTTGGTTAATAAATTTCTCTAGGATATGTTGAATCAAAGTTTCTTTGGGTTCCATAAAAAAATCCATCTGATATGTTTTGGTAGCTGTACAACCAAAATTTCTTTTAGAACAGTCTTATCTATACTAGAATATCATACAATGCTTGGAAAATGTTACATATTATTCTAGTGATTGCTTCAGCTGTAAAGTTTCCTCTTAAAGTGGTATAGACAGAAATATATTAGACTTTTGATGGCAAATAAAACTTGTATTTCTCTATTAATACAGTTCAGATTTTATTTTTTCCATCAGAAAGGGAAGCTTCAGTATGAAATAAGAAAGGATAAAAATTGTGAATCCAACATAACCTGAAATCTATATTCATTTATGATACTTATTTTTATTGCTAGATATTCCTAGAGCTCTGGCATGAAGTCAAAAGGTTATATGTAAAGCATATAGTTTCAAATAGAATGAGCATGTGGGCACCTAACATTTGCTATTAAGGCCATAAGCTCATGACAATGTGATAATTCAAAATGACTGAAGTCTGATTTCAAGGTTCCAAAAGTCTTAATAATATCATCACCGTTTGACACAGAGATAACGCCACCCTCCATTTCTGTTTTCTCTACAGGCCTTCTGTACTCTCACCTTCACTTTCCCCAGGTCTGATCTCCACCCTCTTAACTCTTTGTGCCTCCTCTCCTACCTTGTTCCCTCTCTTCAGTCACTATGTCCCTCTATGCGTTCTCTCCATCCAAGTGAAATTTATGTATCCTCCCTTAGATCCCTCTTGTTATTTATTTTCTTTGGGTCTATGCCTTGTAGTACACCTATCCTGTACTGTATGGCTAAAACCTCCTCTAGTAACGGAAGTGAAAACTGCACTGGACAAGGACTCATTTGCTAGTGTTTTGATCACTCCCCCTTGGCAGGAATGTCTTGCCATGCCACAGAGAAAGAGGACATACTCAGTCCTTAAGCAATTTGATGAGCTGGGGTGGATGGTAAAGGAAGCTCCCCTTTTCTAAGGAACAGGCAATAAAGAACAAGGGTAGGACTGGGAGGGGAGGAGGATGGGACTACAACCAGGATATAAAGTGAATAATAAAGAAATTAATTAATTAAAAATCAACACTTTTTAAATTAATTTATTTTTTATTAATTACACTTTATTTACCTTGTATCTCAACGGTAGCCTCCTCCCTCATCCCCAATCCCATCCTTCTTCCCTCTTCTCCACCCATGCCTCTCCCCTAGTCCACTGATGGGGAGGTCTTCCTCGACCGGTCTCATGGCTGCATTGTCTTCCTCTGTGTCCTGGTAAGGCTGCACAAATTCCTCTGGGGCTCAAGACAATTTCTTATCTGTATGTGTGACTGCTTTAGATATTAACACTCAAATTTCTGCTTTATAGGGGAACATATTAGTATTGAAAAACAGAGAATGGAAATATATTAAGGAAAGTTTGGCTCAAAGTGTCCCTATGTTCAGCATGCAGAGATCTTGGTTACTTCATCTGAAGTCTACTGAGCAGTCATGAGCCTAAAGCTTATTAGCTTACAAAGTACCTCATTCCTGCCTACTCAGTGCCCATGGTTTTTCTCAGTAGATGACCTATTCCCATGTTCTGGCACCTTTTGGGGTCTCCATTACAATTTGGCTTCATTTTTAAAGCTGCACAAAAGCCCCCTAGAAGCTCAATTCAGAGAATCTGACCCTGCTATACATTGCCCAATCTCAAGAGCTTTCTTGAACCTTAGTTCAAACCTTGTGACTCTACAGTTTATACATTCTTCACAATTTTAAACCAGCAAAACCTAAATCTTCTCAGATTTTGCTGCCTAGTTGAGATGTGGCCTGTTCCCTTGGAAACTGATTATGAGGCTTCAGAATCTTTTCTTATTTAAGCATGAAAACAACAACAACAACAACAACAACAACAAAAAACAAAACACCTCCCTAGGCAGTGATTTTCTATCACAACAGTGTAAGGGCTCTTTTTATGCGTTCTCCTTTTAAATGGACACTTTTCAAAATGGTTTTACTGTGGACTTCTGTCAGCAAGGACTTCCTTTCAAATGACCTTTCTTATTGTCCAAGTAAAAAGATTATGATTACTCTTTAATACACATTGGTTTGAATTATTACAGCCACTCTTCTTATGCCTACTCTCTCTGCCTCTAAAATAATCCAAACTCAGTTCCTACAAAATGCATAAAGATCTTTTGCCATGCTTTCCCTGTAAATCTAGCTAAAAGCAGTGAGCAGTTATCATGCCACGGCCTGGATGCTACGGTATCTTGAAATTTCGGCTGCAAATTGAATTAATATGTTTTTCTTGAGTTCAACAACACTTGGACTTTCAAGACACAAAATATAGACAAATTAACTGCCATGATGCAACACGAATAACCTGTAGCTCAGATCCTAATGGGATCTCTTATTCTCTTCAGGGACCTCATGAACATAGGTTTTACACATTTCTCTCAGCATGTTTGTCTTTAGCACTTCCACCAGAATGATTATAAAACCATAATTACAATGTTCTAGAATTTCCATCACTCATAGTTCTAAACCTTTCCACGTTCCATCTACTGCCCACCTTCAAAGGACAAAGGAAATCTATACGTTGATTACCACAGTGGCTTTTCTCCTGATACCAATTTTCTATATTTATTGATTTTTCTTGTTACTCTGGCTGTAGAGAAGCAAGAATTTATTTCTGCTCAGAGTTTCAAAGACTATGATGACACATTATGGTTGGGATTTCATAGCAGCTAGAATCTATCCATCGTGGGAGGAGCCTCCTGCATGAATTATTACAGTGCAATAGTCTAGGAAGCCTGGTAGTTTGGGCTATAACCCTTATGAGCTTTGCCTAGTAGCTTAGCTCCTTTGGCTTGGTCATGCATCCTTATAGCTTCAAAACACCCCACAACAAAACCACTAAGTGCACACCCAGGAGTCAGTTATTATGTCTCACACTTAAGCCACACTAATATATAACAATGCCAAATTTTTAAGTCTTTCTCTAGTCTGCCAGATGCTCTAATGTAGTTTATTTCTTGTTAATTATTCGTTGTAGAAGATAAAAAATTTTGATGATTCTGTGGATTTTGAAAAAAGAACATACAGATATTGGGAGATTTTATATTGTGACAACAGCAAGAATTTAGGCAAGAAAAAATTTAAGTAGCACTATCTGAAAGTTTAAAATATATACATATATATAATATATATCATATCATATATAGTAAATTGCATATATTGGTAAGTCTTGGCATCATATTAGATATGGTCAGATAAGGATAGATGTAGGAAATAGCAGGAAGAATAAATAAGGGCTAGGTACAAGTTGAAACTTTTTAATATGCCTTTTGACCAACTGTATGGATAGTGGTGATAATTTACCAACAGAACCAAGTGTGATAACATGATGACATACTCTCTGACTTCCCATGGGATTGCCATGCCAAGCTTGATTATGATCCCCGGTATTTTATTTGATGTGGAAAGCATGTGAAAAATGCGGATAGAAGAAGCAACTCTGGCGCTTGTATCTATAGGCTCTAGCAAAAGATGCCAAATCCCCAAACCAATAGGTCTTAACCTAGTCAGATTCAGTTAATATCCCACCCACGGGAGCTGCTGGGAGTAATGGCAATAACATGTTTTAGTTTTTTTTTTTTTTTTCTGAAGTCTCCATTTGTTAACACTGAAAAAGTGGCAGTCAGTAGTATCATCCTGCAGAAATTCTGTGAAGCCACGAGCTTGATGAAATTATGTATTTGGTTTTCCTATTTACCCTAGAATGCTACCAGAGCCCATTGAAAATGCCTGATTCACAACTCCACAGCATACGGCATTCAAATGCATGAGCTTTTCTGAACTACATACCAAAGGTTATTGGGTCAACAAGACCTATGCACAGTATAGTTTTTAATTGTTGTTGCTTCTTCCATTGCTTTACTGTTGCATCAACAGCACTGATTTATTAAATATCTCTCTGTGGATAGTGGAGCCTTTCACAAAACAACAGAGGAAAAGTCATGTTATCATTCTTGATAGCAGAATGTGCTAACAATATATTTTACTGTTAGGAGTATGGCAGAACCTGTATTGTTAAATTCAATGGATCTTAGTTATCATTATTAAAGAGCTTACTTCAAATACTTGCCATGCATGAAGGTATACACTTTTAAAAAATTCTGTGCTGTGTATGTATATGTAAAATGCATCAATAAGGAACATCTTTTACTTCAAAATATTACCTTGAAGTATTTAAGAACAACTTTTTAAAAAAGAATATATAGCCCATGGCAGCTCAGTATCCACGTGGGTTCCCAAGTAAGGGGAACTATTTCTGATATGAACTCAATGGCTGGCTCTTTGACACCCCACCCACCCACCCATGGGAGGAGCAGCCCTGATAGGCCACAGAGGAGGACTTTGCAGCCAGTCCTGAAGATACCTGATAAGCTAGAGTCAGATGAAAGGGGAGGAGGTCGTCACCTATCAGTGGACTTGGAAAGGGGTAGGGAGAAGATGAGGGAGGAAGGGTGGGATAGGGAGAGGAATACAGCTGGGATACAAAGTTAATAAATTGTATCTAATAAAAAAGAATATATATATATATATATATATATATATATATATATATATATATATACATGGCCATCACCTAAAATGACATAGAAATTCACAATTTTATCATTTATCAGTACTGGAAAAGGAAAAACAAAAACAAAAAACAACAGCCGCATCTACAGCAGGTTTCTTCCTGTGTAGATGTATTCTGTGGAGTTTCTTTATACTTTTATACATTTTCTGTTTAGCAAATATTATGTCAATGATGTAATATTTAAAGTATGTTTTAAAGCTATTAGAAATATTGGTCTCTAAAATTAAGTGCTTCCTTGTTAAAATAGTCAAATACTAATGTCACATTCTTTGTAGTCTATCAAAAGATAGGCATTCTGCTTTTTTGGGAAATAAGATTGGTCTCACAGTTTAAGCCTTCATAGAGCGGAATATCTGAAGATATGTTCTCTGTTACTGCATGTTTATTGGTTCATAAAAGTAAGGAAGGGAGATTTGCATTAGGCCTTTAATCCTGGGTTTTCATTTGCCTTCCTACACAAACATAGCATTTTTGAAAATTCTTAAATATTGTTACACTGGATTCTCTTTCTTCCCATTGTAACATTTTGAAGTCTACTCAGTATACACAACATTAGTAAATGACACTAATATCAAAAAAAGAAAAAAAAAGAAACTGTTTAAAAAGAACTGCTACCCTGGACTGTTCAAATCTTCTGTTAGAATTATGTACCTTTCTGTTGAAAATGACACCTTTCTCATCAAATATGCTTTCTGAGAAAGTCCTGTTCTTATGGATAATGGGATGCTAAGGGGATTTAGGGATCCTGTGGGAATTCTTAGCATATTTCTATCTATTCAGCCCAATGCAGAATGGGCTGCAAGAAGAGGACAATGAACATTGAAATGCAGGCTTGTTGGCCACTGATGTTGTCTTTCTCTCTGTGTGTCTCTCTTTCACTCTTTCTCTGTGTTTCTTAGTCTCACTACATCTCTCTCTCCTCTATAAAACACTTTTTAATTTTGAGATTATTTAATTGCACTTATTTCCTTCCCTCTCCTCTCTTCAAGCATTCCCTTATACCCCTCCCCAATTTCCTTCAAGTTTATGGCCTCTTTCATATACTGACTGCTATTGCACGTATATATGTATGCACATGTGTATTCCTATAATAACCTCCTCAGACCTGTCCTGTAGATAACCAAACACTTTCCACTGCTAATCGTGTATATGATTACAAGGTTTATGATTTGGTAGCAGACAACTAATGAGTGTGTTCTTCCTTGGGGAGGACCTGTCATCTTCTTATTATTATTTATTACAAGGAAAAGGAACTAAAGTAATACATCAGTTTGTTTTGGAGATTGATAATTTCTCTTGGTTGAAAGAGAGAGTAAGGTCTCAGTGGACTCAGAAGGGGGCAGGGAGGAGATGAGGCAGAAAGGGGAGGACTGAGAGGGAAAAAGGGAGTGGGCTACAGCTGGGATACAAGTAAGTGTATAAAATTATTTTAAAATAAAAAAATACTATTAAAAATAAAAAAATAAAGAAAGAGTTAGGATTAGCACATTCTGATGATTACATTGTTCATTTGTTCATTCATTTGTTTCTGAGACAGGGTTTCACTCTATAGCCTGGAGGGGCATGGAATCCTCCCTATCGCCTAGGATGGCTTCAGATCATGGCCATCTTCTTCTCTTGGGCTCTCAAATGCTAGGAGTACAGATGTGTGCCACCTCATAGCAAATATTTTTGAAATACTGCTTTTTTATATAAGGTCTTAAACCTACTTTGTAGATTCTCTTCTGGATGGTTTTTTTGAAAGAACATTAAAGGACCTGTCAAAAACTTGATAAACTTGAGAAAAAGAAATATAGCTCAATTATTCTAGGGGTACACTGACTGCTTTGGGGAGGTTTTGTTGTTGTTGTTGTTGTTGTTGATGATGATGATGATGATGATGATAATGATGATGTTACAAAATGTCTCACCTTTTTCAGTATCTATTGCTCTATAAAATGTCAAATTGGCATTACTCATCAATACCTACATTCTTCCAGAAACAACTCCATCTTCTCATTGGCTTTTGTATAACTGCACTACTGACTTCAAGTACTTCATTATTTATGCCATATTAAATACTGACGAAACATCCCAGGATCTGTATGTAGTTTTATTTTGGTCCACTTTCTTGTCACAGAAATCAAAAGCTGTTTTTTTGTTTATTTGTTTGTTTGTTTTTTCCACAACAGCCCGTTGTATTTCATATTACTGTCATGGTAGAAGTATAAGATGATAAATATTTGAAGGAGAAAAGGTGAGAGGTTTTCATTATTTCTCTCTGTGAATGTATTAATATGGAAAGCTGAACATATGTTGTGGTTAGGAGAAGTAAACAGAAAACCAGAGTGTAAGATGTTCTTTAATGTGGGAAGAATAAAAGGAGACTTGAGAGGAAGAGTCAGTTAGGCATTCAGATTTGAAACTTGGGAAGAAATTCATCCTCATTGATGAAGTTATAGTTTGGTTAAGATAGCTTCACAGGTGTAGCCCATGGCAGTTCAGTGTCCAAGTGGGTTACATAGTAATGGGAAGAGGGACTGCCTCTGACATAATCTGATTGGCCTGCTCATTGATCACTTCCCCCTGAGGGGGGAGCAGCCTTATCAGGCCACAGTAGAGGACAATGCAGCCACTTTTGATGAGAACTGATAGACTAAGATCAGAAAGAAGAGGAGAACCTCCCCTATCAGTGGACTTGGGGAGTGGCATGCATGCAGAAAGGGGAGGGAGGGTGGGAACGGGAGGGGAGGGGGGAGGGGCTTATGGGGGGATACAAAATGAATAAAGTGTAATTAATAAAAAAATTAAAAAAAAGTATTATATAGAAAAAAAAAGATAGAAAGAAATCTCAAGTTAGAACTTGTCATTCAAGTGAGTATGTCATACTTGTGCTGTAGTTAATGAGGGAGAAAGGCAGGTGTGTATCCCAGCAGGATAATGTGATGTGACTGGAGCAGAAAGGCTGGTGACAGTCTGGGATGCTGAAGGTGAGAAAATAAAGAGAAGAAGAGAACAGGAAAGGGAGGCAGACAGACAGACAGACAGACACACACACAGATGTTCCATGACAAGTTTGTAGAAAAAAAATGCAAAATATATAGAAATATAGACCAGAATATTATATTTATCTTTAGCCAAGTTTGCAGGTATGATAGCCTTCAACCTTCTTTGCATTTATAATGTAGAAAGAGGCTGAAAATATAATAAAGATTTTTTTAACTTAATTAGATTTTATTCACTTGGTATCGCCACTGTAGACCCGTCCTCATCTCTTCCTAGTCCCACCCACCCTCCTTCTTCTCCCCCTATATCTCTCCCCTAGTCCACTGTGGGTGGAGGTCATCCTCCCCTTCCATCTGACCCTCGCCTATCAGGTCTCATCAAGACTGGCTGCATCCTCCTTCTCTGTGGCCTGGCAAGGCCGCATCCTCAGGGGGATGTGATCAAAGAGCCAACCACTGAGTTAATGTCAGAGACAGCTCCTGTACCCCTTACTAGGAACCCACTTGGAAACTGAGCAGCCTATTGACTTCTTCAAAGTGGCAGCAAATATGTACACTACTATTTTCAGTTTTATTATTTATTTCTAATTAATGCACAGTATGGATGTGTAGGATGATGGCCCAGTGGCATGTCCAACTCCATAACATGGAAAAAAAAACAAAAATTAAACAAATAAGAAACCAAATGTCTTTAGAATTAAAAGTATTAGTACTTTGTACAATAAAATTTATGATTATTTACTAAACGAATATTCTAGAAATATAAATAAGAGCAATCCATAAGGCTAGTTTGTGCCAGTTTCTTTTAGCTAAGCTATTCTTAGGTTGTAATTAGTTGCCTTGAAAAGGATTTAATTTCATCCAGCCATTAAATAGCCCCATTTAGTAAATTATTATATCAAACGTATTATTTGCTAAAATACAAGAACAGTAGCATTTTAACAAATTATCAGTCCTAAGGAACAACTTACATTTTGCTTAACTGTAATGATAGCATGAGGCACAGGACCATTAGAGTATATTACTAACAGAAAAGCTTCAGGGTCTTTTATATGTCTAAAAATTAAAGACAAATTAATCCCCACTCTCCGTATTATCAAATCTTTGTGGACTGAGCTTATTTGAAAATCAGTTGACCATGTGACATCCAGTACTTATGCATAATGAGGTAGAAATGGATGGGAGGAGGGTGAATGAGGAGGAAGGGGAGGAGAACAAAGTTTATTAGGAGCTTCTAGGAGACCATAGGCAGTAAAGTGCTTGTCACACAAGCATATGGACATTTCAAGCCCAGAAATCACAGAAAAATTGAAACTAGGCATAATCCCAACACTGAAGAAGCAAACAGGAGGATCCCTGGTCTCTGGATCTCTGCCCATCTCAGTGGGAGTCCCTGTCTCACAAACTAAGGTGGACCTCATCTGAGGAAGAATACCTGAACCTAACACCTTTTCTTCACATGCATAAACATGTACATAAACACATATGCTCATGTGTACATACATACACAGTCAAACACTTTAAGGTGTATCTGTACACAAACATATACAAAACAGCCAATAAATAACAACAGAAATTAGTTTTTATTCTAAATGCCTTGACTTCTTTTGCTCTGTAAAATCTCACATAGTCCAGGGCATCTGCATAGCATTTCATAATTTTAAAAAATTAAGAAAGTTGAAAATTTTATTTGCTGCTTTGAGGAATGAGATAATTAAATTTCAGCGAAGCCTTTAGGCCCGAACTTCCATCTCAGAGAAACCAAATTCTGATTTCTGCCAAAGACTTAATTATCCATATGCTGAGAATCACTATATATGCTGAGGAGACAACTCTCTATTATGGACAAATCTTTCCATCTAAAACTGTGTAAGTCAACAGTTCTCAACCTAAGGGTCATGACCCCTTTGAGGGCCATGACTCATAGGAGTCATATAGCAGATATCTACATTATGAATCTTAATAGTAGCAATATTACAGTTTTACTGCCAATGAAAAAATTTTATGGTTGAGGGGTCACCACTATGTATAGAAAAGTATTAGAGTGTTGCAGCATTAGGAAGGTCTACTGATCTAGAGCAACACTGTTAACCAAAATATTTCCAATGCTGAATATGTGCAAAAGACAGCAAATCTATAACATTTTCACAAACTGTAACATGAAAATGATCATTACAACCTTTTCTTCAAATTCCCAGAAAGCATATTTATCTGTTGTTAAAATTCCAATGACAGGGAAGACATTTTCCTTAACTTCATGTAGAACAAGGCTTCACTGGGTACAAAGCGATCATATATCTAGTCATGGGACTGGACCTGCAATATGGATATTCAATATTACTGGGATGACTTTACTACTTAGAGAAACCATGGAAGATGTCCCAGAGACTTTTCAGAGAGTGTGGTGTCTTTCCTGAACTGAAGAGTGATCTGGACATAACAGAGAAGGTGAAGTTGGAGTGAGGCCAGGCTGAAAGAGCTGGGTTCAATGAGCTGGGTTATAAATCTTTGGTAGTGTGCTGTGCCTGTGATTCATAACCCACTGGTAGTTGAAGTTGTCTGCAGTGGGACACGGGTCAAAGGAATTGCGTGGCATGCCTTGCAAGTTGAATTTGTCAATTATTGAAGAAAGAAAACAATCAAAATATTTTACACCCCTTGAGGTGGTCATTGACAAGACTGGACTTGTGAAGATGCAGCTGCAGGAGGCTGCGGTACAGTCCAGGTGAGAGATGATTTAACTGGAATGGTTGAACTGGATAAGCAAATTAATTCATTAATATTTAGTTCTAAATGTTTGAGATTTCCTTCCTTGTAACTTTATGTCAGGAGCTTTAATGAGAACATTGGAAAATAAATGAGCATTCAATACATACTTATTTGAATTATATACTCTTGAATTCCAGTGGCTTGTGGTAATCTCTGAGTGCATGAAATAAAACAAATCATTATTATAAAAGTGAGTCAAAATCACTGCTTTCAACCAAATAAAGCAAATTTTTCAAGTATTGACAATTTTGAATAAGCTGATCACCATTTGAAAATTACAGGAGATTGTTTCTATAATGGGTTTCAAATAATTTTCTCATATTCATTTCTTTGGACATTCATGATCATTAGCAAATGTATGCTTAGAAATGTATAGAAGAGTAATTTTTAAAAGTAAAAGTAAACATAATGACTAAGCACTTCACAGAGCATTAACAAAAAAAGAATTCTGGGAAAACCAAGAAAAGTATTTTTTTTTTTTTTAATTTTTTTTTATTTTATTTTTCTTTTTAGTTACATTTTGTTAACTCTGTGTCCCAGCTGTATCCCGCTCCCTCATTCCCTCCCCAACCCCACACTCCCTCCCTGGTCTCCTCCCTGCCCCTTTCCAAGTCCCCTGATAGGGGAGGACCTCCTCCCCTTTCATCTGACCCTGTTTTATCAGGTATCTTCAGGGCTGGCTGCAAAGTCCTCCTCTGTGGCCTAACAGACTGCTCCTCCCCTGGGGTGGGGGTCAAACAGCCTGCCCTTGAGATCCTATTAGAAATAGTCCGTGTTCCCCTTACTTTGGAAAACTACTTGGTTACTGAGCTACCACAGGCCACATCCGAGCAGAAGTTCTAGGTTATATCCATAGATGGTCCTTGGTTGAGTGTCAGTCTCAGAAAAGACCCTGTGCCCAGATATATTTGGACCTTGTGGAGCTCCTATCCTTTCCATATCATACTAACTTCCCTTCTTTCATATGATTCCCTGCACTCTGCCGAGGGTTTGGTTATGAGTCTTAGTGTCTGCTTTGAAACACTGCTAGGTAGAGTCTTTCAGATGCCTTTTGTGATAGACTCCTGTCATAAGTTCAATGCACATCCCATTTGTCTTTCTAAATGAGGATTAATCACCTTCGCCTGTGTCCACTTTCTTGATTATCTTCTTTAGGTGTGTAGATTTCATTATGTTTATCATGTCTTGTAGGTCTATATAAGCGAGTATATACCAAGTTTGTCTTTCTCCTTCTGGGATACTTCACTCAGAATGATCTTTTCTAGATCCCACCACTTGCCTGCAAATTTCATGATTTCTTCCTTTTTGATTGCTGAGTAGTATTCCATTGTGTAAAAATACCACAGTTTCTGTATCCATTCCTCCGTTGATGGACATCTGGGTTGTTTCCAAGTTCTGGCTATTACAAATAAAGCTGCTATGAACATGGTTGAACAAATGTCCTTGTTGTGTACTTGAGCAAATTTTGGGTATATACCTAGGAGTGGTATAGCTGGGTCTTGAGGTAGCACTACTCCTAGTTGTCTGAGAAAGCGCCAGATTGACTTCCAGAGTGGTTGAACCAGTTTACATTCCCACCAGCAATGGAGGAGGGTTCCCTTTTCTCCACAACCTCTCCAGCATGTGCTATCACTTGAGTTTTTCATCTTGGCCATTCTGATGGGTGTAAGGTGATATCTCAGGGTCGTTTTGATTTGCATTTCCCTAATGGCTAATGAGGTTGAGCATTTCTTTAAGTGTTTCTCTGCCATTCGATGTTCCTCTTTCGAGAATTCTCTGTTTAGCTCTGTTCCCCATTTTTTAATTGGATTATTTGGGTTGTTGCTTTTCTGCTTCTTTAGTTCTTTATATATACTGGATATCAGCCCTCTGTCAGATAAAGGGTTGCAAGTGAAAGACCTATTTGAGAAAAACTTCAAGTCTTTGAAGAAAGAAATTGAAGAAGATCTCAGAAGATGGAAAGATCTCCCGTGCTCATGGATTGGTAGGATTAACATTGTGAAAATGGCCATCCTGCCAAAAGCAATCTACAGATTCAATGCAATTCCCATCAAAATACCAACTCAATTCTTTACAGACCTTGAAAAAAAGATTCTCAGCTTCATATGGAGAAACAAAAAACCCAGAATCTCCAAAACGATCCTGTACAACAACAGATCATCTGGAGGTATCTCCATTCCCGATCTCAAGCTGTACTACAGGGCAACAGTAATAAAAACTGCATGGTATTGGCATAGAAACAGAAAGGAGGATCAATGGAATCGCATAGAAGACCCAGAAATAAACCCACACACCTATGAATTCTCAATATTTGACAAAGAAGCCAAATCCATTCAATGGAAAAAAGACAGCATCTTCAACAAATGGTGCTGGACCAACTGGATGTCTACATGCAGAAAAATGAAAATAGATCCATATCTATCACCCTGCACAAAACTAAAGTCCAAGTGGATCAAGGACCTCAACATAAAACCAGATACTCTAAATCAGCTGGAAAAAAAAGTGGGAAACAGCCTAGAATTCATTGGCACAGGAGACAACTTCCTGAACAGAACACCAACAGCACAGGCTCTAAGAGCAACAATCAATAAATGGGACCTCATGAAACTGAAAAGCTTCTGTAAAGCAAAAGACACTGTCATCAAAACAAATAGACAGCCTACAGATTGGGAAAGAAAAGTATTTTTTTAATTATTTTTTTTTCAATTTTGTTTGCTGCAAGCCTCAAGCGGTCTCTGAAAAATAATATTAATATAAATATTTTTAGGACCAGGGATGTGTGTTAGAGTCATTGATGCATTCCATGGATGTGTTTCAAATATAAGTCACTCAAAAGGGTTTTGGGCCCAGGGGTCTTTTCTGAGACTCATTTTCCAACCAGGGACCATGCATGGACATAACCTAGAACCACTGCTCAGGTGTAACCCATGCAGCTCAGTCTCCAACTAGGTGTCCTATTAATGGGAACAGGGGGTGTCTCTGACATAAACTCAGTGGCTGGCTCTTTGATCACCTCTCCCTGGGGGTGGGGGTGCAGCCATACCAAGCCACAGAAGAGGACAATGTAGCCAGTCCTGATGAGACCTGATAGGCTAGGGTTAGATGGAAGGGGAGCAGAACCTCTCCTATCAGTGGACATGGGGAGGGGCATAGCAGTAGAAGAGGGAGGGAGGTTGGCACTGGCAGGAGACAAGCCAGGGCATTACAGCCAAGATACAAAGTGAATAAATTGTAATAAATAAAGAAAAAATTTAAAAGTGTTTGAATGGGCACATGAAGCACAAAACAGAAAGTGTTGTTTCTCTTGTTTTGTTTGTTTTTAATGATTGCTTGTTACTAATTCTACCTAAAATATGTGTTGTTGCTAGATGACTTGGAGAATGGGCTCTGAGAGGAATGTAGGTGGCCAGGCCTTCATATTCCCTCTTATTAAAGGACACAGTATGTATATATATATACTTTCCAACTCTTCATAAATATGTATTTTTAGTTGAAATATCTTATCTATGCTGACTTCTCAATTTTCTGCTACCTTTATAAAAAAAAATCAGAGAACACCCATGATGCCTTGTTATGGAATTATTCCTTGTTTCATCTAAAATGCTTGATTACGTAAGAAGATGAATACTTTTTTATTTAATGAAGGATATTAAAATAAAACTAAGATGTATGTCAATGAATTATTTGAAAAACAGAATAATTAATCACAATGGAGATTTATTTAGTCAGAAAGAATAAAATTATGTCATTGTTAGAAAATGGATAGAACTTGAAGTATTCATGTTAAGTTAAAGGAACTAGGCAATATTGTATGCTTTCTCTTAATCTCAACTATACATACTCTACTAGGACTATTGTATAGTTGCTATTGTTTATTAACTTATATATATATATATGTTTATTTATTAACTTATATATAATTATATAATTATATGTAGTATGTTAAGCTAGTAAATGTATTATATTTATCTATGTCAAGAAAGCAGAAGTTATACCATTTGGAGCCAGTAAAAGGGGAGAAAGTAAAATATACTGGGAGAATGAATATAAAAAAAAAACGTACATTATACGCATGTCTGAAGCAATCATAAAGACTCCCAGAATTTTATACAATTACTATACAATAATTAAAATTTAAAATAAATAAAACCAGTTGTTTAGTTGTAACGGCATAAGACATTTTGTTGCTGACTGAGCATGGCCAAACATGGTCAGAAATTAATTTAGTTTCGTGTCACATAAAATGCCATCAACCCAGGAAGTTACAAGAGTGAGGCAAAACACGACCAAAACACTATGTGACCGCTCAGTGATGCTACCCAGCAAAGACTGTGTATGCTGGCCCTGATAGCTTTTAACTTAAAATATTTTATGCTCTTTACAATGCTCACTAAAATGCTTGCAGAAACGGTAGCTGGTTTTGTTTGTCCTGTGCATCGTTTGCTAGCGTGTTACTGTAGGGGGGAGCACTCCCGAGACTGACCGCGGATATA
This sequence comes from Psammomys obesus, assembly GCF_907164565.1. Lineage (NCBI taxonomy): Eukaryota > Metazoa > Chordata > Mammalia > Rodentia > Muridae > Psammomys > Psammomys obesus. Next base: position 6,818,891 of record NW_026596095.1, read on the forward strand.
TGGAAGAGCTGTGGTTGAACTGAGATGACAGACCAAAGAAAGGTCCTAACTGGAAGGAAAAACTGTAGATCTAATGAGCTACTTGAAAAGAAAATATAAATTGTCTTAAGTATTAATATAAAAGATTATAATGTCCTAAAAGCTGTTGGGTATAATTTTAAAACTTAGTTTAATGGGCTTCTATTTTAACACAGCAGACGAAAAACAAGCTTCTGCTGTAAAAACAAGTTTTTACAGTCATTTTTTTAATTATCGAAGTTTTATTTATCTCGAACAAACCAAATTCTAGACAAAAAACTTGCTACAAAATAAACAAAAGACTATTTCCAGCCTCAGAGCTGGGAAGCCAGAAACACTTTAGCTGACTGCATTAAGCATTAGTCTCTCACACTTACATCCACAGACAACCAGAGGCACAGACAAGCATGCATACTGTACCACCAAGACACACACACACACACACACACACACACACACACTTCTTCTCTGACAGTGGAAACAGCAATTTCATGTTGACAGAAAGTTAAGGGCTCATTGTAAAGTTCAACCATCAAAATTACCCATCTATTCATTAGATTATCTCAGACGCCTCAGGGAAGCAAAGCAAAGATTAGATATTATAATAGCTTTTTCTGTAATCTATTTGGAGTTATACAAATTTATGAATGACATTTTTATTCATCCTATTGGCTTTTTGAGAATTTTTGGTTCAACAATAAAGGGCAAGAGCTGTAAACTGTAGATGGTACTGTGACACATTATTATGCCGTGTGTGGAATGCCCCCAATATTGATCATGGCTAGACAAAAAAAAAAAAAATCTGGACTATATTGAGACCTAATGCTAATTTGATTCCATAATTACTTCTTCAGATCATTCCTACACTTCTATATTAAAAGGTTTACTTACGACCAAAGGACAATATATTATATTAATTATATTATAATATATTATGCAAATAATATATTATAATATAATCAATTATTTAATTAATTATTAAATTAATTCATTATTAAGTATATTATTTTAAATGCATGGTTGTTTTTCCTTGCAAGCTTGAACTTACGTCATTATCATTCAATTTAAAACCTAGCATAGTAGTATCTTTTTTAACCAAATGACAGAAGTAGGCTCAAAAAATAAAACAGGATAAAAATCAGGGGCATTGATTTCATGAGAAGATAAAGAAAATAAAATATCAGTATAAAAACTGGAAAAAGAAAACCTATTGCACAAGGAAATTTGGATTCTTTAAATCTTTTTATTCAAAAAATGTTCAAAATTTTGACAATTATTTGTATATACACTATACTGGAGAATTGGTATAAATTCTATGCAGTCTCTTCCCGGAGAATTTGTTGTTTTTATCACTTGTGTGGTGAGATTGCTCAGGGGTAAAGTGGCTTACCCCTTGGCCGAAAACCTGAACTCAATCCTGGGGCCCACATGGTTGGAGAGGACTGACCTATGCAATTTGTCTTCTGTCTCAGTCATCAAGTGGACTGAATTTTAAATCTTATTAGTGAGTTTGTTAAACAGAGAAAATAGTGCCTATCATCACAGAGATCTGAAAAAAAAATCAGACAGTTCTCAAAAACTAAAACAGTGTATGGCATTGTATAAGTCATTATATGCCTTGAATATCTTTTCAAGAGGTGAAATGTTAGATGTCCCTACATAACGGCCTGAGAGCAGAAGGTATATTGCCATGGGTCACATGTGTGAAAGTAAGCAGTTTGTGGAGTTTAGATTCAACCCGCAGACCATGAAAAGGCCCATGAGTCTATTGAGGTCATCAGGGTACTTCCTTAGGCATACCTGTTTATCAGAATCACCAAACAAACAATTGAAGTAAAACTGCCTTGTGCCCTCTGTCCTGAAATCAATGTTTGGTAGGTTTTGTTGAGTCCTCAAGTTCAATGTTCATGTAGCTTTCTTATGCACTTAGACGCCTTCGTATTATGATATAATTAATACTCTTGAAAGCATTATATCATAAGTATGACACTGTGTGCCGTAATGGGGTGATGTTTTAACAAATATTTGCTAGTGATAGTTATTCACAGTGAGGAAGCAAAGTATCTATGACGCATTCATTTGTGCTCAAGTGCTTGTCAATGTCTTCTCTATCATTGTCAGGTATGATTTTGAATGAATGTTATCATTGAGAATAGAGTGGTTAGTCAAAAATGATAAACAAATTGAGACCTTTTTGGTTTTATTTTGCAATGAGAAAAGGAATATGTCTCCTGAAATGTTCATGTTATATAAACACATATATAGTATTGGGGTATATCAAAGGCAATAAAAATCCATTTTATGTCAGTTGACTTTTGTTAAAATATAAGATGTTTGCAGGGTGAGTTAGTGATTTCTGATCCATGCACTCATCTGTGACCCATAATAGTGCAAGAATATCCATGTTCTGTAATATATCCTTTACACAAGAAAAAAAATCAGAAAGGTTTTACAGTTGATTCGAACTTTGCTCTGATTTTGTGTGTGTTGAATTTACAGCATGTAGATAAGCTGCCTTTCACTGTCCTTTGAAATTATTTTAATAGCCTAACCTAAATTCAGTACACGTGTATGCATGTACACACATAAACAGACACACACAATCTATACATATGTGTTTGAGAAGTCTGATGTGCTGGATATATTCATAGGATCAGCTTACCTTATACATTTATTATTATGGCCTAATTTCAAATAGCTACTCTTTTGTCATTTTAGAAATTCAGTTTGGTTTCAATCAGGACAAAGCAATAAGGAATATAATGCCACTTATAATTTTTTTTTTCCTGCAAAATTCATTATACTCCGGGAGGTTTCATATTTCTGAAATGCTAGCATAAGTATTGTGGGGTCAGGGACTAACCAGTGAGTGAAAGTCAGAACTCAAAATGAAGTGTCTTTTCTGTTTAACACTGGGCACCCGTGGAAACTGATAATGTTTGATTAATGAATGGCAGCCTTGCAGCAGCCAAAAACATCTGCAAAAAGTGATTTATTATTTCAAAGGTATCGGAAGCGTGCGGTATCTTGCCGATTTAAGTATGTGTGCCTGAATAAAATAAATGAGATGCAACATGTGAAAAATGAAAACACATTACTTGTAAGGGATGTGTCACAAGCAGGGTGTTTTTGTTCAAGTGCACTTTGTCATGGGGACTTTTAATGCGGTTCTGAATACAAATCATTTAGCTGGTTCATAAAATCTCCTCAGTTGGAATTCTTGCATCTATCATACAAGACACAAATGAGGGTTAAACTTAATGTGCTGTAACATTCCTTAAATGTTCAAATTTTGTGTCATATACCACTATTAAAACTGCACATATGTCTTCTGTATAAAGATGAATTCTTTGTAGCTACTTAAAATAACAGTGTCTGAGTAGGAAAAGAAGGTTTGAGGTCCTAATTAACACTCATTAGCATCTACACAGAGGTGAATTTTTTTCCAGCAGCTATTGTGGCCTTGATTTTAAATACTCTTATTATTTTGTGATTGAACACATTTTATTTAGGTGACATGGTGTGTGATAAATAATGGAATTTAATTAGTACTAACAATCGCATAGTATTTTAAGTATTACTACTCAGGATTGTGATGTACTATGGATTATTTCCGTTGCTTAGGTAAAATTCATATACTACCTATTGATGTAATTACTTTATACATCACATCTATGTATAAAGATCCATTTAATGTAGCAGAATTCTAATGATGATTGAAATATAAATGCTAAACAATATAAAAATTAAGCTGGAGCAAGCTGATAGAAATATTATGCCCCAGGGATTACTAATCCCTTCTTTTTCTGGTTTCTAAGCTCTATCTGCTAATTTAACTATCCCTGAAAGGCACTTTTACAAAGTTGGGTGTCGTAGCTATGAGTAAGCCACCCTTTAGAACAATTAGGAAAATTAATCAGCATCATAAGCAAACTAAATTCTATAAAGGAAGAGTTATCTTTTAATTATGAAACTATATAATTGCCTATGCAATTATAAATTGAAACTCAATTAGGATAAATTTTATGCACGCCTTTTAACCAATGCAGACATAGGACAGAGAATAAGTAAATCCTTGTTAAATGTTTTGTTGTATGGTTGAATAAATTAAACATTTAGAAAGGAGATAGAATTCACAATTGTACTGACTCAGCTAAGAGTCTTGGGGACTGTTCCATGGCAGGCCATAGGCACTATATGGTAATAAAGTGGTCAAGACAATAGGCTTAAGTCCTTGTAATTGCTCATTATGTTGCTAAGCTGGTGGTAGATCGATATTAAGTATGTTATATCCATAAAATTAAACACATTGAAAAGTGATTTTTAAGCAGCCTTGTGAATGAACACAAGGATCTTTTAAGCTGGACTTAAAAGAGGATAAAGTGGCAGAGGTAGTTGGTACTAGTTGGGTTTAGACATTAAATGACTATATTTGCATTCGGAAGAAGTCACTTTCAGCTTCAGTGGCTGAAGGAGGAAGATGGAAAGCCACGGAAGAGCCACTATCAGAGAGACGCTTAGTAGTAACAGGACATGAGAGCGTTGGTATATACTACTCTGGACAACAATCTATTCTGGTTTGATGTCACAACCTTGCTCTGTCTTTCCATTTCTCTCTTTCCTCCCAGGCTAGAGCAAAAATATGAGATCTTCCATTGCTGCTTTTGGGAACCTTAATCTCCCAGTTTATGAAAACATATTTATTTATTTCTCTCTCTCTCTGTGTGTGTGTGTGTGTGTGTGTGTGTGTGTGTGTGTGTGTGTGGTGTGCATGTGTATACTGTGTAAACATGTTCATATCTGCATGTCTCTGATGTCAGAGCCCAACTTTTTGCAGTCAGACCCTGGAGTCGAGCAACCCAACTTAACTAGCTGGGCCATCTCACCCACCCTACATCCATTCCTTATATTTAATGTTGGATTATTGGTTATTTAAAATAAATGATGTTTGTTTGACAATAAGACCATTCCAATGATATCTAAATTTCATAGCAATGTCAAAATTTCAATCCCCCCAAAGAGTGCTGTAGGATTAATTACAATTTGTACAGACTTGAATACATTAATTATCATATTTAGCCACAGAATTACTCAAATACGTAGAAAAATCAATATATTTTAAACCATTCATTCATATAAAAATTTTATAACTAGAACAAGAAGTAGAAAGGAAATTTTCTTAATAGCAGATTCATACAAATAATTTTTATAACTGTTCTATTTTCTAAAATCTCCAACTTCCCTGTCAGGAATATTTCTTCATCCTTTGTGCTAGTAGAAAAATCCAGTTTTTAAGTGGAAATAGGACTGATCATCTTGAAAACTGCTTATAAAGCAAAAAGTCTTCATTAAATAGACTTTTTGAGAAGCTATTTGTACCTCCAGGCAGCATGATTACAGTTCCAATTAATTAAAGACTAAAAATTACTTCCTCAATTAAGACAAAATGTGTAGGCAAACATAACATAAACCTACATTTAGGAGTTCCCAAGAACTCCTTGCACAGGTGTCAAATATTAATATAGCCTAACACACTGCACATCCAAGCACATGCAGAGATTTGTTCTTCCTAATTACATAGATATTACATATGTAAAACAAAATTAAGATCTGGGGCATAGTGACAAGGAATCTAATGAGACATTAGAATAAGTTTCAGAAACTTCTCCTTAGTTGTGTCCTTATAACTACGGATAAGGTGTGCCATTTCTTGTTCCTACACACAGGATTCCTGATAAAATGATGAAAAGACACAACATTTTTATCTCTTCTCTCTCAAACTGAGTATGATTTTTGACCCATTTGTTATAAAGAAGATTCAAATTCGTCCTTATGTACTCTTATTAAAAATAGAGAATCTTGAACCCCAACAAATTACACCTTATTTTTCTTTTATCTTTGTACCTTCAAATTTGTAGGGAGTAACTTTTAGAACACTCTAGCATTTTTAAAGTGACATATTCAGTTGTCAGTATTGATTAATATTCTAAATAATGACGCACATTTGACATTTTAGTTTCACTTGCGATTCATAGAAGAAGCAGTTTTAGGGTAGTGGAGGAAACAATAGAGCTATGCTTTGTGTCATTTTATAATGAATAATGAAAAAAAGTTCCCTGTGAAAGAATACCTGTTTGCTTTTAGAAAAAGTGGTTTCTAAAGTGTTCTAGGCAACAAGTAAATAATAACTATATTCAAACTCTTGCATTATCCTTCCAATAAAACACTCAAAGATAACTGTTTCCTCACAGTCCCAGTATGAAGTAAATGTTGTTGGGATTTGGTCCAGATACTACAATGATTAATACCACATAAGTTTTGTGGCTAGGACAGTGAGGGCAACAGATAGATGGAGAAGGGTGGGGGTTGGGAGGAATGAGAGAGAAAGAGATGAGAGAGACCTTGACATACAAAGAGACAGAGTAGGAAGTCTAAGAAATATTTAAGTATGAAGGATACTGAATGATATGAGATGATGAGATTAATGGCCTATAAAACAAAATATCAAGGGAAATCTACCTTACACAGACAGTGCCATGGGTCTTTGTATTTAAAATATGGCAGTTGCTCTTTAACAGGCCAGTGGCTTGAAGCTATTGTTTGTATGATAACTCTGTTCATAGCACTTTGTTGTTTGCTAAGTTACAGTAGTCTGCCACCAATGGCATCACTGTTCTTAAACTTGGATTCATGTGATATTTGGAGAGGGAATTACCTCAGAATTTCTCAGCACATATGTCTCAGTCTATATACATGACATGTTACCCTTCTGTAGGGTAGCCCAAGCTTGTTCACATGAAAATCCTGTTCTAAGAAAACACATGCTTTTCAAGCCTTCTTGATTCACAGGCTAAGAGATCATGATATTGTTCTTTCCCATCCTTGTAACTGCCAAAATATCTTGGAAGGTGATTCTAGATTCAACGAGAGAATAATGGACCAACGTTCAAAGAAGGAGGACCAAGTCATCTCAGAGAAATGCAAGGAATTCCTCAATTCACCCTGGCAAACAGCCTAATTTCTGGAGGAGCACTTTTCTATTTGAGTATAAGGGCACTGTATTTTTATTCTAGGTGCTTTTCTCTAGTGTAATATTATTTCCACATTAAAAACTTTTGACAGTCCCATCTGAGGTGAGATGAGCAGCTGACTGAAGTAAATCATATGTTCATTCACAGCTACTGACATTCTTGAATTGGCATGGCTTGATTGAAAATGTTGGAACCTGCATCTGTGTTTAAAGCCATTGCAGTCAGGGAGTTACTAAATAACTCTGTTTCCAACTTCCTAATTCTCAGTCTGAATAAAAATTCCATTTTTCTCATAGTAACATTGAGAGGGTTAAGTGGTTGAAACAAACAAAAAAATGCTATAGCAGTGCATGGCATAAATGCTTACTGTGTGTTAGCAATTTTTATCAGATCTTCAGAGCTCTCAATGCTGAATAAAACAATGAGACCATGTCACCCTTAGTCCTATCCTCACTTCTATTTTATTTTCTGAAATATTCATTCTATAATTTTTTCTTCCACTCTTAAAATCTTTACTTGTATATGCATGTGTGTGTGAGTGTATCTCAGTGTGTGTGTGTGTTTGAATGTACATATGTACATATGTGTGTAGAGACCAGAACATAGCTTCAGGTAGAGGTCCTCAGAAACTGTCAAACTTGTTTTTTGAGACAGAATCTCTCATTAGCCTGGAACTTGCCAAGTGGTTCAGGCTGGCTGGCCAGGGAGCCCCACGGATCAGCCTGTCTCTGCCTCTCCATTTCAGGAATTACAGAATTGTGCCATCCTGCCTGGACTTTTTAATGAGAGCTTGGGGCTAAAGTCTTCATGCTGATATGGGAAACACCTTTCTTACTGAACCATCTCTTAAGTCTCAAAAGCATATTTTAACTCTAATCATATGACAGAAAATTAAAGTCATTCCCTAAGTACCTTAATTTCTATCAAACATGTGACATGGTATCCATTCAGATGATGCACAAATGCAAATGTCTCTCAGTCTCAACTTCCAAGTTCCTGCTATGTTAATAGAGTTTAAGGGACCTTTTGGCTAGTTGTTAACTCAGTGTGGCTATAATGCCTAGAACAATGACTCTAGCCATAGGCTGATTTGCACAGTCCTAGCACCTTAAACCAGGAATCCTGCTCTTTGGTTGAATCCAAATGGAAGCTCACTGTTTCCAGTCTTTGTATCCCCCACCCTGGCAATGACAATCACACTATCCTTATACTGCAGTCGGGTAGACAGGACATTATTTTTAGTTTACCACACCAAAATAATGTGATGACCCATCACCTGCTAATACCTGCACTTATATTCATGCCTGGTTATGAGCTGTGAGATGCCTTTGAACAGTAACTTTCTCTGCTTCTGTAAGACTGTGTTCAAGGTGAGAGATAATGAAAATCTGATTTGGTAGTAACAGCAGGGATGGAGATGAGAAGATGGATGAGAGAGAAAGGGCAGAGTGGTATCATCAGTAATTGACAAATCAGATGTACCAGTTGGGGAAATATAGAGGAGATGCAGAGGTCAAAGCACTTTTTGTTTTAGTAACTCCTTGTTGGAAATGATTTCATTTGTGATATAGACTTGACAGCTTAATGATTTTAACATTTTATTTAGAAATAGTTTAGATACATTGTAATTTTCTGTGATTTTATTATCAGAAGTTTTATAATTATGCAAAGGAACAATGCATTTATACTACAGTTTGATACCAAGTCTACCTAGTTTGAAATAATATTTTGTTAGTTGTGAGAAGTTTTATCAATATATAAACCAGTTGAATGAAATAATATTTAATGTCACTCTATTATACATTGAAAGGTTTATACTTCCTCATTCACAAACCTTGGGTTTGAACTTGCCTTTGTGGAGGATAGCCATGTATATACACATATATTAGTATTAAAACTGTACACTGTAAGTTTTGTTGCTATTATTATTTTTCTCCTTTTTATTTTGTTTTAGACTCATTTCTTTGTCCTTTTTTTATATATAGCATCTGAGCCCCAGACAACTTGCTCTCTGTTTTCCATAGGATAAAGCCGGTACTAAAGTGCTTATCCCCAACGTATTAACAAAATATGGAAGCTGATTCTTACATTTAAATTATGTTTACATAGGAATTAATTTATTTATGAAATACATCAAGTATTTATCTTTATATTTTCAAGCAAGGAATTCTAATGCCAAAAAAAAACATGTTTTTAAAAGTTCAAAAAAATGTAGTAAAGTCAGGAAATAACTGTAACTTCGACATTACTCAGTGATTTAAGATATGTTGGGAATTGCTAAAATCAGGAAGAAAAAAAAAACTGTGGAGAGGAAACTAAAGCAAAAGCTGAGTATTCCAGAAGTAGTTTATTAGGCATGCAGCCTATGGTTTATTCAGTAAGCAAATGTAGGAGCAAGATGAGCCACTGGTGGTGGTGGTGGTGGTGGTGGTGGTGTGTGTTTGTGTGGGGGGGTTTGGTGAGATATGGCGGTTTTGGTGTGTGTAAATTTTCCTGAACCTGATTTTCTTCATAAAATTGAAGTAAATTAAAATGTTCAAAGACTAGCGGAGAAACAGGATCTATAAGAAGCGTCCTGTCATTATAGCAGCAATGGACACCATACCAGCTTAGAGGGCGATATTTATTATAGTCTCCAAGACTGCAAGAGCATGCTATAAATAACCATACTAAACAAAACTCTCTCATTTGAAGATATAGAAATATAATGGCGTGATGTTACAATAAAAATATTACTTGGAAAAATCGTGAGAAAAGGCAACCTAACGAATACAGATAAGTCACAGTCCGAGTAAATGTGGTTGTCCATGTCTGTAAGCACAACATACAGGAGGCTGAGGCAGGAGGATGCTAAACTTGAAGCCATGTTAGGCTAGATAATTCTATGGGTATCAACAAGACAAAACAGGAATATTCCCCTGTAGAATATTGCAGTAGAATATGTAAAAGAAAATGAGAAAAAATTATGTGCATTTGTCTAAAATGAGAATAATAGATGTAGCGTCACTTATGAGAATGTGTGAAAAAACACAGAGTACTGTTTCCATAGCAAAGACAGAAATAACAGAGGATGTAGCGCGAGTTGACAGAAAAAAAAAAAGAAGAAGAATGTAGATTGAAACAAATGTAATGAAAAATCGAGGCTTAAAATGAATAATGACTACAAAAAACAGTTATAGCTAGCAGAGTTAAAGAGAATAAAAGTAAAGCAAGAATGATACACGTAAATTTATAGGTCATAAAGAGGAAATAATAGCCAGTAGAAACAGTCTCATCTCAAGTGTACTTAATGAGAGTCTCCTGGTTGAAAATACAGAGCTCCCATAAAACAGAACGTGTGTGTGTGTGTGTGTGTGTGTGTGTGTGTGTTTGTGTGTATGTATCTATATATCATTTTTATATATTATGTATAGATGGCATATATATACATATATGTTAAATGAAATGACAAATTGCCCAAAAAATTTTCCGAGGAAAAATTTTGGTTGCTTTGAATTTTATGTTAACTCTATCTCTCTCCCTCCCTCCCTTCCTCCCCTGAGGTGTGTATGTGCGTGTGTGTGTGTGTGTGTGTGTGTGTGTGTGTGTGATTGTGTGAACATTGAGGGTTGAACCTGAAGTCCTGCACCTAGAGGTGTACATTATTACTGAGCTATATCCAAGTCTGATAAAATATATGTTATGAAAGTTAATGTTTTTATAACATCAAATACAACAGAAAATAAACAATGCATAATGCAGAAGAGAACTGCTGTGTTGTTGTTTTGCTTTGTTTTATTTGTTGGTTTGTTTTGTATTCAGCCTATTAACTTGCAGATAACTACCAGGTCCTAGGAAAGATATTTCTAGAATAATCTTGCAACACTATTAGAAAAGAGAATTCAGTCATTCAGAGAGGTTTCTAGAAATTCATGAGCACCATACATATATAATTAAACAGTTAAGGATGAATTAAATAAGAGGATATTGGCAAAGTATGTATTAACAATGTAGAAGATACATGAAGTATAACAGTCAAAGACAATCAGCTGATGATATTCTAGAAGCAGTAAATGAGCTCAGGAGGCTTAGGGTTAAACTCGGTGTTCAGAGGTCAGTAGCTTTTATATATGCAAATAATAAGCCAGTAGATGGTGTAGCATAAGGAAGATCAGAGGTTAAACTATAATGGGAATGAGCCTAACATGTCAGTAAGTCTCACCAATTAAAATGATTTGGTATTACAGCATGAAGACAGATCAAAAGGACAGATTAAGAAAATCAGAAGTAGACACAACACTTAGACTATGTCAGTACATCTAAAAAAAAAAAAAAAAGGCAGCATGCAGTCAGCATAGGAAAGACAGATTATTCTTTCCACGACATTGATAGAGTGGGAAGATCCTCTGTGGTAAAGTTGAATTCAGGGACCAATGTAAAATAGCACATTTCACAGAAAGGAAATAAAAATGACCTTTAAACAGTAGGAAAGATGCTGAATTTCACACATAGTGAAAGAAATGCAAATTAATATTCTACTGAGGTACCACTTTATCTATCATACTGACAAATCTTTGACAAGACTGTGAGGAGAAAGGTACTCTTATAGATGCTTATGGGAAATGCCAGTGCCACTGTAGAAAATTGTTTTACATATGTCAAATATGTGCCTATAAGTTTATGATGTAAACTATTTTTAATTTCATCTGTTATTTGTATGAAAGAACACACTACACTCATGTACATGAGCCATGACACACATAAGAAGGTCAGAGGATTCTTTGCAAGGAAGTGTTTCTCTCCTTCCACCATGTGTGTTTCAAAGAATCAGTCTCGGGTCCTCAGGTTTGTCTGCAAGCATTTTTATCCACTGAGACATACACTAGCGTAGTTTTGTTTACGTTAGCAAAGTAAACAACTAAACATCCATGGAGAGAAACAGGCTAATAATTAATTCATTCTATAACATTCATAAAGTACAGTACTAAAAAGCTTTAAATACTTTGAACAGCGTTAGTGAAGAAAAAATATTGATTGGATTAGTAATGTAAAAACATTAGTTATATTTTCTGAGACTGCTACTCCAACCAAGGATCATGCATAGAGATAACCTAGAACCCCTGCACAGATGTAGCCCATGGTGGCTCAGTCTCCAAGTAGGTTCCCTAGTAAGGGGAACAGGGACTGTCTCTGACATGAACTCAGTGGATGGCTCTTTGATCACCTCCCCCTAAGGGGGAAACATTCTTACTAGGCCTCAGAGGAAGACAAGGCACCCAGCCAGTCCTGATGAGACTTGATAAACTAGAGTGAGATGGAAGGGGAGGAGGACCCCCTATCAGTGGACTAGGGGAAGGACATGGGTGGAAAGACAGAGGGAGGGTGGGATTGGGAAGGGACAAGCAAAAGGGCTACAGCTGGGATACAAAGTGAATAACCTGTAATTAATAAAAAATAAATAAATTTATAAAAAGTTCACTGTTGAAACTATTGCAAGGCTTACTTTGTAATATGTTATCATCTAAGTGTGTGTTACACTCTCATTACCACTACCCTTGCAAGCATGAAAATGTCAGTTCAGATCCACAGAAAACATTCAAAGTTGGAAGTAATAGTGTGTAAATTAACTTCTAGTGTACCTGTGTCAAGATGAGAAGAGAATACAGGACCCACAGAAGCTCACTGGTCAACTAGCCTGGTACATGAAGTTCTGAAACAAGAGACCCTGTCCCAAACAAGGCAGAAGGGAAAGACCAACACCCAAAGTTTTCCTCTGACCTCACTATACACAAAATAGCATGTGTATGGCTGCATTCACACACACAAGCATACAGTGGAACACACACTTCATATATCATACTTAAATACACAAAACAGAAAGAAAGACAGGAAAAGAGAGAGAGAAAAAAGGAAAAAAAAGGTGGGAGAAGAGACATTTGATTTCTCAAGGAAGGCATAGATGAAGTTCCTCTCTGCTGTACAGGCTGGCCTTGAAAAATGAGGCTCAAGTTTCTCCTCCTGTTTCAGCTACCCCAAGGGTACTGGGATTGTAAGCATCTGCCACTAAGCCAGACAAACCAAGGTTCAACAGTTTTGGTTTGTTTGCTTGTTTTTCTGTGTTTTTGATAGAACTCTGGTCTTGTCCATTGTAGTCAAGCGCTCTAGGACTGGATTACAACCCCAGGCTCCAAAAAGCATTGTGAACATGATCCTTTGGTATTAGTTTTTGTTATTTCAGATTTGTTATTATCATTTCTTAGAGATAGAGGGGGTTGATATTTTCTTATCCAAGTTTCTTTTTGATAGCCCTAGCAGGTATCTGTGTTTGTGAGTGAGTGAGTGAGTGAGTGAGTGAGTGAGTGAGTGAGTAAGTGATTGTGTATGTGTGTGTGTGTGTGTGTGTGTGTGTGTGTGTGCTTACTGCATCTGAGTAATTGACTTCTCTACCAGAAGTCACTATAACTAGCTTGAAGAAAAGATGAACTGCATCAACAATGGAAAAAGAAAGGTTGCAGAGCTACATAGGAGTCAGAAAATACCGGGAGTAAAAGCCACCTTTCCCATCACTTGGTGATGAAGACTGCACATATCTGATCTGTCTGTTTTATCTTGTGTTTTTACCCATCATTATCTCCACCTAGCCTAATTATTCTACACTTATCCCAAAGGTGTGCTCAACCCTGTAGGGCAGTAGGCAGTAGGGCTCTGCTGATTCTACCACCTTCAACACCATTGTCTGCCTCCTGCTACACTGTATCTAGTGACTGATTCAGGGCTCAGAACCCACACCAAACTTGCATCATCCCTGTACCCAGCTGTGTCCAAAGGTGTGATCCCTGGATCTGGACCCATTGTCAAGCCTAATCTAGGCTGAACATTGCCCTGGGTCTCTGCTGCAGCATCTGTGTATCACCCAGGCACTTGTGCCTCCCATCTGAAAAAGGTAAGGAGGCTAAATTTCACATTGCTAACAGAAAAGAGAGAGAGAGAGAGAGAGAGAGAGAGAGAGAGAGAGAGAGACAGAGAGAGAGGTGGCTGAATTTCTCAGAAACATTTTAGGATTAGGGTAGATGCTCTACCACCGAAAGTCAGAGAAGAAAAGAATAAAAAGATATTTTTTCATTGGTACCTCGGGCAACAGGGTTGAGTATGAGTCAGTGATCTGTTGCCTCACTCTTTTGCCTGAAAGCATTCTGAGAAAGAGTCCACTGTATTTACCCAAGGAACATTTCTTTAACACGCAGATATATAAAGGGCAGTGGTGGTGGTTATTGCCAAATGAAGAACTGTCCTAATAATTTTTTCTACGTCTACTGGGGAAGTTCTCTGGCTGCAGAGCTCAGTGTGCAGTGATACAGCTGTTGGAGCTGCTGGAACAAGACTTTTAAATTGTTTAACAGAAAATAAATATTCAGATTAAAGTAATTCTGCAAGACACTGGAGGCGTTAAAAAAAAAAACTTAAATCAATACGCAAAAATGTATGATGTTTTACTTCCTGCTCTGGAAATTCTCCTTGAAAATGAACCCAAGAATTTAAACTCTGAATTATGTCAGTCACTATACAGCTGGGTTTCATTCCTGTATTTTTAAATATTTTGATGTTTTCAGTTATGTATGTATGCAGAGTAGACAGGTGATTTTCTGATGTCTGATTGACACAGGGCTATTTTGTGTTGATAGTTAACTTCTTTGTGATACAGTTTATATACATATATACATATACATAATATATATACATATATACATATATATATACATATATATGTATATATATATATATATATATATATATATATATATATATTCCTACTCCTGAGTTTCAATTAAGTGAAGTAGAATAAGGGCTGGCAGCCACTTGACTGTTGACCTCATCAACGTCACTGAGAAACTGAGTCACCTTGACCAGGACAGTCTTGCATCGTCTGCTGAAAAGTGCAGTGCATTTACATTTTTAAAAATAGATCTTAGACTTCCAGTCAGTTGTTGTAAATTAACAATGAGATAATTGGAATGGATGACATAGCTGGAAATCATATTTCTTTGTTTACCTATCAATTATATGAAATTAAATACACGCATCCAGCTAAAATCCAAGGGCCTTGCTTCTTGCGCTCTCCATAAGCCTGCTGTCTCTGTTTGCTGAGATCACTGATGATTTGATATGGCAAATCAGTTAAATGATCATTAGGATTCAGGCTTTAAACTTTCAGTAAATGTAACTGTTTCTTATCTACAACGTTTGAAATTCACAAGGCTCACGATTTCTTCTTCCCAAATTTTATCTGTAAGGTAAAGGGTGAATAAAAGAAAAAAAAATACATACACAAAAAGTACCATTCAATTGTGAGCACTGTACACTCGGTTTTTCCTATGTCTAAGTCATGAGGGAGAAGATAACAAAACACATTCAGCATTTCAGAAATGTATATTTTGAAGTTACGCACTTGTCAGTATGATATAATGGGTAGCATTTATTAAGGGTGCATGCACACATACACACATACACGTAATATCTGGAAATCATTTTATCAGCCCTAAGTATATGGTCTCATTTAATTTTGTAAGCGGGAAACCTGTATTAAAATTTAAGAACTTTAAACCAAATGATCAGTGAATTAGAAGACAGAGTCAATTCAGATACAAAATATATATAATCTCTACCTCACTCATCACCTGAAAACAACCTCTGCCCCATTTCCCTAGTGATCAGATAACCTCATCCAGAACTCTTTTCTGGAGAAAAAATATACATTGAAAATATCAAAAATGCATATTGTCAAGCTGATGGTGTAGCTCCGTTGGTAAAGTGTTTACCAAAAATACATCAAGCCATAAACAGAGCATGATAATGAATGCCTGTAACCCCAGCACTTGGGAGATGGAAGCAGAAGGCTTAGAAATGCTTTCTTCTATATATTTTTTCTTCTAATCTGTATAATAAGCTATTGCTGACTATAATCTCCCTATTACTCAGTGAATGCGAGAAGTGAGTTCTGTCTAACCAGTGAGCATATCTGCTAACTGAACTTTCTCCATACCTTCCTCCCAGCTCTCATCTATTCAGACTTTGATAACCACCATTCTACTCCCAACTTTCATGAAAACTTATTTGGTTCCAATTCTGCATATAAATGAGATCATAAAATACTGTCTATTTTTAGCTTGTTCTGTTTCGTTAGAAACTGTGTCCATTTGTGGTTGCGAACGGCAGGAGTAACTCCTTTTTTAAAACAGCCGGCACATTGCTCCTGTGTGAGTGTGCCAGGTTTCATTTATTCCTTCACCAGACTGGATTCTTACTTTGTTTTCATTTCTTAGCTGTTACAAATAGCACTACAAGAAACACAGGATGGCAGATGTCCCTTTGCCATACTGATGTCACATCCTTAGATACGGACCAAGTACTGAGATTGCTAGGGATCACAGTAGTTCGACGTTTTACATTTTCAAGGGCTACCGTACAGTCCTCCATATTGTCTGTACTAATTTACATCCCCACCAACAGCGTAAGAGGCTTTTCTTCATATCCTTCCCGATACTCGTTATATTTCATATGCATTTATTTTCGTGTAGGAGTGTGGGCACATACACCCATGGGTACAATAAGACATGTGTGTGGAGGTCATCGAAATAATTGTTGAAGTTGATTCTCTCCGTCCACCATGTGGCTTCTGGGATCTAACTTTGGTCATCAGTCTTGGCAGCAAGCAACTTTAGTAACGAGCAAAATTGCCTATTCATTCTTTCACTCTTTAATAATAATCACTCTACCTGGACTGACTCATCTCATAAATGGTTTTAGTTTTATTTTCCTGATGATCAATCAGGTTGATTTTTTTTCCCATGTGCTGGCCATTTGTATGGTTTATTCTCACAACTGTCTATTTTTTACTGATGTATTCATTTTACATGCAGATCATAGCTTCCTCCTTCATCTCCTCCCATCCCACCCTCCCTCCCTCTTCTCCCCTATCTCTGTCCCTGTTCTCAGAAAAGGGGAGACCTCCTCCCTTACTGACTAACCCCCGACTATTAAGTCTTTTCAGGACTGTCTCTATCATCTTCCTCTGTGGCCTGGCAAGTCTGCTGTGCCAGGAGGAAGTGATTGCAGAGGAGGCAAGAGTCCACATCGGTGTCAGCGCCTGTTATCCTTACTAGGTAACCTATGTGGAGAGACTGAGCTGCTTATGGGCTGCTTCTGAGGAGGGGGACTGGGTCCTCTCCATGCATGGTACCTGGTTGGTGCATTAGTCTTAGCTGCCCCTCCTACCCTGGACCCAGACTTTTTGGCTCTGTTGGTCTCCTTGTGGAGCTTCTGTCCCTTCCTTTTTATCCCTCCCCTTTCATAATATTTCCTGCTCTCTGCACAAAGTTTGGCTATATGTCTCAGCATCTACTTTGATCCCCTGTTAGGTGGAGTTTTTCAGAGGACATTTATAGAGGGCTTCTGTCCTGTTCCCTCTCTTTGGCTACTTCCGTTGTCTATTATATGTGTCCTTCTGAATAAGAATTAAGCATCCCCCTTAGAATCTTTCTTACTTAGCATCTTTAAGTCTGTGGATTGTGGTATGGCTATCCTGTATCTTATGTTTAATATCCAATTATAAATGAGTATATACCCTCTGTGTCTTTCTGGGTCTGGGTTACCTCACTCACAATGATCTTTTCCACATCCACCCATTTCCTAGCAAATTTCATGATGTCCTTGGTTTTAGTAGCTGAGCAGTCCAGGCATCATCTGTTTTTCAGAATCCTTTGGCTAGCACAAGTGTTCTGAGTTCTTCATGGAGCCACACCTCATTCACTGGCTACTTTTTTCTCCTCCTTTCTATGTCTTGACACATTGATGGTTTTCATCTAGAAACAAACAAAAAAAGATAAACAAACCTTCTCTGAGAAGTAGACAGATCTCTAGTTCTCTGATTCCCATCAGCCACACTTTGTATGTTTTCCCTTTACTATTACAATCTCTGGTTTAGTATTTGTGGAAAACATAACAAAAGAGAAATTAAGGTGATTAAATTAGTGTTGGTATGTACTTTGCATTAACAAAATAGCAAACATCTGGGCATGTGGGTAAAATTAGATTTTATTATTTAGTAGGGGAAGAAAGACGAGGCATTCCTTAGAAGAATTAAATGTCAGAATCCTTAGAAAAGTCAGGAAAGGTTTCTTCATCACAGCTCCTGGTTTCTTAGAAGATAACACAAAGAAAGAACTTAAAACAAACTCTTTTCCAGAACGTTCTGTATTTGGGCCGTGTTAAAGAAGCTTAATTCTTTCTGCAAGGTTTCTTTCTGCATGGATTGAACCAAGCATCTTCAGCCCCACATAATCTTCTCCCAACTCTGGAGTTCCAGGTGGCTTCCTGCAGTGTGAAATTGTAGCACTGGCATTTTGCAGTATATCTAAGCTTGGCATCTATCCTTAAGGGATTTCTTAATGACCATGTATAGGTTGTCAAGGCATTCCACTGGCTCACAATGCCCCGCCTGACTGGAGTTTTCATTCTTAGTGTTTAAGATAACAACAATACATTTTTCACTAGGTATAGAAATGTGAGGGGTCAGACTGTACTTAGGACCACTGAAAGCTTTTGAGAGGAAAATCAGCATTTTGCAGAGCCATGGTTTATTTAAGAGCAGTAGAAAAGGAGGATTAAAAACAGAAATTTGTGTTATATGGTAGGTTTTAACAGTAATGGTTAAAATTGTAATTTGTATTCCATTCAGCTTTATTTATTTATATTCTCTTTCCTATAAAATACTTGTTAGAAATCATTCTTAAGGTATGGTTGTCGGGTAACAAGAGATACCAAGAACTATAAATAAATTGATCCTGAATTGTCAGAACTCTTGAGCATGTCTTTATGATAAAAAAGCATGACTTTGGAAAGGTTCACTGAGAGGCTCAAAATAACAGAAGTAAGCATCTGAGATCATGGATCCTGATCCTGATGAATGTCAGGACTAATGAATGCACACATGGAAATATGGAGAAGAGGTGACCACTATAATTGGGATAGAAAATTGTCAGAAGGCACCAGGGAAGTCAATTAATATTAATTCTTTGATATTGATATTATTACTATTGATAATAATGATACTATCACTAAATGGTATTATTATATATGTATTCATATTATACCTTGATGATCGACTTACGAACCACAAAATGAGGCTATGAGAGTAAGGCATGAATGTTGCCAGATGACCCAGGCTTGCCATTTTGTTTTTGGCAAACATGATGACAAAACATCATGTATGTTTTTAAAAAATAAAATTTTATTTATTTTGGCCATGGTGATATGAGGTAATAATAAAGTATTGTTCCTTTGAGATCATTTGACATGAATTTTATAATGCAAAATTACAGTGTATGCATCAAGGCTACTTTGTATGTATCATTCACATCCACTGCCCTGAGGAAGTCCAGGCTAAGTGTTTAAAAATCATATCCATGTATCTGATAGACAAAGAATGATTTTTAAGATATCTGTAAGCAACTCCATCCCTCTGCCAGTTATACTATGTACTCATTTTGCCATGGAGGAAAAAAACCTCACGAAATAAGCACAATTTTCTTCACCCATCCCAATATCTTCACTCTCATTACCATAGCCCTTGGCAGGAAGACATGTCACATTTAGATGGGTCCCTAAAGAAAGGGCTTATTCTTCACATTTGACCTGAAAATAACCTTTGACCTTCGGAGAAGTAAAGTCCAGGGAGGAGAAATGAGAGGGTTTTTAAAATCCCACCCTGCATGGTAGATCCAAACAAAAAAAAGCAGAAGCTTCTGAGGGTCCTGCAAATGTCTATGGCCAGCCTCCCAAGTAAGTAGCCTGGCCTGAGGCAGAACCAGAGCTGCTTTTTTCTCCTCAGAGGTGTGAACTCCTCCACACTGTCTTCTCTGGTATTTTGTGCCTCCTCCTCCTCCTTTGGAACACCCCATCTGAGCAAAACCAAGCATGGTATGAGCACATCCTTCCTCCCTGGATATTTGCATTTTAAGCCTTTTATCTCTAGTTAGAGATTGAAGGGCTTTGGTTACAGTTAAAGGAATTTCAAGCAGTTGCAAGTAGATGGGTGAGATTAGTTTTGGTCCTGAGGGGTTCTTCTTTGTCCCTAAAAATCCTGGTATTGTCAGTTGCACTAGATCCAAACATGAATAGGCTTTGTTCTGACACCATTCTGTAAGCTTTGTGGAAGCACAGTGCCTACTGTGGCCACCAGTGTCAAACACAGAAGTGTCCCGTTCCTCTGTCCTTCTACTTTATTCTTGAAGTCTTCTGAGACTTCTCTTGGCATCTTTCACATTTCTGTCTTCTGGTTTATGGATTTTCTTCTGTCTCACAGATGAATTTGTTGGTCTCATGAGCAATGATTGCTTTGATGTCTTTAAAGTATGGCTTAGCTCTTGTTATTTTTTTATGTCAATGGTTTTATTTTAGTTCTATTATTTTATAGCAATTATTTTTTTTATCTAGTTTCTCTTTTCTTGTGTCATAAGTTGTTTCTGTACTTTGGAGAAAAACATTCACTATGTCATTTTCCAGTTTGAATACTGACATGATGATTTTAAAGTTTCTGCCAGTGTTCTCAAATTGAATTATTTTTGAGTTCGTAATGCAAAAATTCCTGTGGGTTTATTTTTTTAATATTAGAATCTTTCCTTATGATTAAAGTCTGTTTTATCAGGCTGAATTTTTGCCATAGAGCAATTTGACTTTTATTAATTATTTTCTCTAATATTTTTATTAAATATGCTTTAATTGACATAGAAATGCATTACCCATTTTTCCCTCCAGTGATTCCTATGAACATTCTACCCAATTTCAAGTTGATAGTTTTTTATTCTTTGATTATTATTGATGTGTGTGTGTGTGCATGTATGTTTACACAGACATATGAATACAATCTACTGACCTACCGAGGCCAGTTTTATTTTTTTTCTTTTCTTTTTTTATTTTAATGGTTTCAGGGTTGACTCATTCGGGAGAGATGCCAATTCTCCTTCTCCCAGCATTCATTTGGTTGCCTGTAGTTCTTTGTATAGAAGTGGAACCCTGTGAAATTTTCACCCTTCCACATTAATATGTTCATTGATACTGTTCCACGCTTTTTTTTTTTCAGCAATTTCTAGGAGAAACTATTTCACCACAGACCCTCAGATATTCTGGCCCTTACAAATAATCCTTCCTGTCTTTATGATGTTCCCTGAGCTATGGATACCAGAGCCATGATGTAGAAGTACTTATCAGTGCTGGTTTCCTCACAATCCATTGATCTCTTCAGTGTGTCCTGTTTTGTGGGGTTTTTGTTTTGTTTTGTTTTGTTTTGTTTTGTTTTGTGATACTCTTGATACTCTCCATTTGCTCTAAATAGAGAATTTATTATTTTTTTTTAATGAGGGGCAAAGTCTACATTCACATGTGAGTATATGATCAGATTTAGAATATAGTAAGGAATTGTGCTGGCCTAGCAAAGTGCTGATAGAAGATTATTTTCTAAGGTTCCTGACCTCACTAGCCCTGGGATGACTAAGTTTCCAGTACCAGGCACGATTTTTCTCCTGTAGAGTGGGCCTGAAGTCCAGTTAGACAGCTGTGTGTTGTCACTGACATGGTCGTGCAACCTACTCTACCTTGAAGATATCTTGCTGTGCTGTTCATTGTTACGGCGCATAGGTGTTGCAGCTGGATGAGACTGTTTAATTGCTTCTCTCCCTTGGCAGCTTGCACAGGATTTCCTAGTAAATGGGAACTAGACCACAGGGAAGAGGTTTTCAAGTCAGATCCAGTTTGGATCACCTGATCCTTTTGTCCTGAATGTTTGGTGTCCTCAGCAATAGGGGCCCACTCCCTGAGAGCCAACTATGGACTATATCTATAGTCTGTGTTGTTTTGGGCATCAATTGGAATACCCTGACCAACCATTTGAATGGAGGTTTCTCTTGCCTATCAGACTGATCTTTAAATGAGACTTTATTTTTTATTTTTATTTTTATTCTTATTTTTTTTACAATTTATTCATTCTATATCCCGATTGTAGCCCCCTTCCTCATCTCTTCCCAGTCCTCCCCTCCCTCTCTTTTCCCCACTATCCCCATTCCCTAGTCCACTGAAAGGGAGAGATCTCCTCCCCTGCCATCTAACCCTAGCTTATCAAGTCTCATCAGGACCGCCTGGATCCTCTTCCTCTGTGGCCTGGCAAAGATAAGTCACTAGGCAGAGAGTGATCAAAGAGCAAGAAACCGAGTTCATGTCAGAGATAGCTTTTGCTCTCCTTACTCGGGACCCACATGAACACTGAGCTGCCTATGGGCCACATCTGAGCAGGGGATCTAGGTCCTCACCATACCTTGACCTTGGTTAGTGCTGCTTTAACTTTCATATCTGTCCTTATTTCTACGGCCTATTCCTTCTGTAATTGTTATGTCTCTCCAAGCTGATCCTGATCCTTCCTTTCTGTGATCCTGAGTCAGGGCTATAATGAGATCAAAATCTACCTCCTCAAAACAATATTGGGGGAGAGGGGAAGAAGATGGCACCTTAGCTGAAGGGCAAAGGACCTGTAAGGCCGAAATTGGTGAGTGAAGGGGTCCTGGCGCTGTGAAACCACTGTGCGCCTCTCTATCCTTCTGCTCTGCCAGGGCAGGGTTATGGCAGTGTTCTCAGGGGAGTGCCCAAAAGGATTGGATTTTCTCAGCCCCGAATCTCTGTTTTTTTGTTTTGTTTTTGTTTATTTTTTGGTTTTGTTTGTTCGTTTGTTTGTTTGATTGTTTTTTTTTTTGTTTTATTTTGTTTTATTTTTGTGGAAGCTGCAGCTCTCACTGGGGCTGGAGTACAGAGAGTGTGGTCTGTGGCAGGTTCTGCTGGCTGCCTCCTGCCTCCTCCAAAGAGGGAGTAGGGTTTTGGATATGGGGAAGTGCCTAGGGATCCCCTTCCCGGGTGTATTCTCCCAGAGGAGTCTGCCTTGACCTGATTCTAGATGGACTCAGTTCATGGTTAGTCTCTTTCTTCCTGGAATTCTAGATAACTGTTCTGGGTTGATCAGTTCCTTCACTCACCAATTTCGGCCTTGCAGGTCCTTTGCCCTTCAGCTAAGGTACATTCCTTAGGTAAAAATGAAACCACAATGCACACTCCCAAACCAGTGAACCTCTCTCATGTTCCTGAAAAAACAGTCCAGAAAACAGAAAGAGACAATCTTAGCCTGAACTACAAACTCGAGGAACAAATAGTGAGGGCTATAAATAACGAGATGGCCAGAGGCAGGCATAAGAACACACCCAACAAAAATCAGGACATAATGACCTCACCAGAAACCCCACAAATCAATGGACACTTCAGTTCACTAGATACATAAGAGAATGACTTCAAAACTATGTTTTTCCAGCTGTTAGAGGCCCATAAAGATGAAATGAAAAAAACCCACAGAGAAATAGCCACAGAAATCGAGATGAACAAAGAGGAAATAAATAAAGCTCTCAGAGAAATGATCATGAAAATTGAGGCAAACAAAGAGGAAATGAACAAAGCTCTCAAAGAAATATCCACCCAAATGAAGGCAAATAAAGAAGAAATAAACAAAGTTCTCATAGAAATACAGCCAAACAAGTAGAGGCACAATTAGCGAGATATATGGAGGAAACAGACAAAAAAAAAAAAAGAAAAAAAAAAAGAATAGAATCCGTCATTGAAAAGCAGGACTCCACATACAAACAGATGAAGGAAATGGTGCAAGACATGAAAACAGAATTAGAATCAATAAAGAAAACACAAATAGAGAAAAACGTGGAGCTCGAGGACATAGAGAAAAGATCAGGAACTACAAAGGTAAGCATCACCAACATAATACAAGAGATGGAAGAGAGAATCTCAGGTGCCGAAGTTACACTTGCAGAAATTGACATATCTTTCAAAGAAAAAATAAAATCAGAAAAGTTCCAAACACAAAACATCAAAGAAATCAAGGACACCCTGAAAAGACAAAAATCTAAGAATAATAAGTGTAGATGAAAAAGAAGACATCAGGCTCCAAGGTCCGGAAAGTATTTTCAAGAAAATTATAGAAGAAAAATTTCCCAACTTAAAGTAAGAGATGTCCATAAACATACAAGAGGCCTACAGAACATCAAATATACTAGACCAGAAAAGAAATTCTTCACGTCACATCATAGTCAAAACACTGAACCTACAGAACAAAGAAAAAAATTTAAAAGCAGCAAGGAAAAAAGGCCAAGTAACATATGAAGGTAGACCTATCAGAATCACACTAGATTTTTCAATGGAAACTATGAAAGCCAGAAGGGCCTGGACAGAAATCATGCAGTCCTTAAGGAACCACAGATGCCAACCCAGACTAATATACCCAGCAAAACTTTCAATAAACATAGATGGAGAATTCAAATTATTCCATGACAAAACCAAATTTAAACAATATCTACATAGTAACCCAGCTCTACATAAGTTACTAGAAGAGAAACTCCAACCCAAAGAAAACAACTACATATAAGGAAACAGAGGAAATAGATAACTACACAACAAAAAAACCAAAAGAATACAAGCAATGAAACCCAGCAACACCACCAACCCCACATCAAAAGAAAGTAACAATTGTTGGTCACTAGTATCTATCAACATCAATGGACTCAGCTCCCCAATTAAAAGCACATACTAACAGAATGGTTGCAGAAACAGGATCCAACATTCTGTTGCATCCAAGAAACACACCTATGCAACAAAGATGAACACTACCTCAGAGAAAAGGGCTGGAAAAATGTTTTTCAAGCAAATGGTTCCAGAAAACAAGCTGGAGTAGCCATCCTAATATCTAATAAAATAGACTTTCAACCAAAGTTATTCAAAAAAGATAAGGAGGGCCACTATTTTCTCATCAAAGGAAAAATCCACCAAGAGGATATCACAATTTCGAATATCTATGCCCCAAATACAAGAGATCCTACATTCATAAATGAAGCATTATTAAAGCTTAAATCACACATTGATCATAATACCTTAATAGTGGGAGACTTCAAAATCCCACTCTCACCAAGGGACAGATCAACTAGACAGAAAACAAATAGGGAAATAAAGGCATTTACACAGTCCTTAAATCAAATGGACCTAATAGACGTCTACAGAGCATTTCACCCAAACTCAGAAGAGTATACCTCTTTTCAGCACCACAAGGAACCTTCTCCAAAATAGACCATATAGTTTGTCACAAAGCAAGCCTGAACAGATACAAAAATATTGAAATAATCCCTGTATTCTATCTGACCACCATGGACTAAAGCTGGACCTCAACAACAATGGAAAATAACAAAAAGCCGACACACACATGGAAACTGAACAACTTGCTACTCAATGACAGCTGGGTTAAGAAAGAAATTAAAGACTTCCTAGAATTCAATGAAAATGAAGGCACAATATGTCCCAAATTTATGGGACATAAATTTGTCCCAAATTTATGGGACATATTGAAAGCAGTGCTCAGAGGAAAATTTATAGCACTAAGTGCCTTAGAGAAAAAAATGTAACATCACATACAAGCAACTTAATGGCCCAACTGAAAACCCTAGAAAAAAAAGAGACAAATACACCCAAGAGGAGCAGACGGCTGGAAAAAATCAAACGTAGGGCTAAAATCAATCAATTAGAAACAAATAAAACTATTCAAAGAATCAATGAAACAAAAAGCTGGTTCTTTGAGAAACTCAACAAGATAGACAAACCCTTAGCCAAACCAACTAAAAAGTAGAGAGAATCTATCCAAATCAGCAAAATCAGAAATGAAAAGAGTGACATAACTACAGACACTGAGGAAATCCAAACAATCATTAGGTTATACTACAAAAGCCTACATGCCACAAAATTTGAAAATCTAAATGAAATGGACAATTTTCTTGATAGATTCCATTTATCAACATTAAGTCAAGATCAGGTAGAAAGAAGGAATAGCCCTATATCCCCCAAGGAAATTGAAGCAGTCATTAACAGTCTCCCTTCCAAAAAAAGCCCTGGGCCAGATGGTTTCAGCGCAGAATTCTACCAGACCTTCAAAGAAGTGCTAATATCAATACTCCTCAAACTATTCCACAAAATAGAAACAGAAAGAACATTACCAAACTCATTCTATGAAGCCACAGTCACCTTGATACCTAAACCACACAAAGACCCAACAAAAAAGAGAACTTCAGACCTATCTCTCTTATGAACATTGATGCAAAAATACTCAATAAAATACTTGTGAACTGAATCCAAGAACACATCAAAGATATTATCCACCATGACCAAGTAGCCTTCATCCTAGGCATGCAAGGGTGGTTCAACATATGGAAATCCATCAATGTAATCTACCACATAAACAAACTGAAGGAGAAAAACCACATGACCATTTCCTTAGATACTGAAAAAGCATTTGGCAAAGTCCTACACCCATTCATGTTTAACGTCTTGAAGGGATCAGGGATATAAGGCACATATCTAAACATAGTAAAGGCAATATATAGCAAGCCTATAGCCAACATTAAACTCAGTGGAGAGAAATGTAAATCAATCCCACTGAAATCAGGGACAAGACAAGGCTACCCACTCTCTCCATATCTCTGCAACATAGTATTCAAAGTCCTAGCCAGAGCAATAAGACAAGTAAAGGAGATCAAGGGAATACAAATTGGAAAGGAAGAAGTCAAAGTGTCACTATTCGCAGATGATATGATAGTATACATGAGCGACCCCAAAAATTAAAACAGAGAACTCCCTCAGCTAATAAACGCCTTCAGCGAAGTGGCAGGATCCAAAATCAACTAAATAAATCAGAAGCCCTCTTGTATACCAAAGACAAAAGGGCCGAGAAAGAAATCAGGGAAACAACACCCTTCACAATAGACACTAATAACATAAAGTACCTTGGGTTGACACTAACCAAGCAAGTGAAAGACCTGTTTGAGAAATCTTCGAGTCTCTGAAGAAAAAAATTAAAAAAGATATCAGAAGATGGAAAGATCTGCCGTGTTCATGTATTGGTAGGATTAACATTTTCAAAATGGCCATCCTGCCAAAAGCAATCTACAGATTCAATGCAATTCCCATCAAAATACCAACTCAATTCTTTACAGACCTTGAAAAAAAAAGATTCTCAGTTTCATATGGAGAAACAAAATCCCAGATTCTCCAAAATGATCTTGTGCAACAACAGATCATCTGGAGGTATCTCCATCCCCGATCTCAAGCTGTACTACAGAGCAATAATAATAAAAACTGCATGGTATTGGCATAGAAACAGAAAGGAGGATAAATGGAACCGAATAGAAGACCCAGAAATAAACTCACATACCTATGAATACTCGATTTTTGACAAAGAAGCCAAAACCATTCAATGGAAAAAAGACAGCATCTTCAACAAATGGTGCTGGTCCAACTAGATGTCTACATGTAGAAAAATGCAAATAGATCCATATTTATCACCCTGCACAAAACTAAAGTCCAAGTGGATCAAAGACCTCAACATAAAACCAGATACTCTAAATCTGTTAGAAGAAAAAATGGGTGACAGCCTGGAACTCATTGGCACAGGAGACAACTTCCTGAACAGAACACCAACAGCACAGGCTCTAAGAGCAACAATCAATAAATGGAACCTCATGAAACTGAAAAGCTTCTGTAAAGCAAAGGACACCATCATCAAAACAAAATGACTGCCTACAGATTGGAAAAGAATCTTCACCAACCCTTTATCTGACAGAGGGCTAATATCCAGTATATATAAAGAACTAAAGAAGCTGAAAAGCAACAAACCAAGTAATCCACTTAAAAAATGGGGAACAGAGCTAAACAGAGAATTCTCGATAGAGAATAGAGGAATATCGAATGGCAGAGAAACATTTAAAGAAATGCTCAACCTCATTAGCCATTAGGGAAATGCAAATCAAAACGACCCTGAGATTTCACCTTACACCCATCAGAATGGCCAAGATCAAAAACTCAAGTGACAACAGATGCTGGAGAGGTTGTAGAGAAAGGGGAACCCTCCTCCATTGCTGGTGGGAATGTAAACTAGTACAACCACTTTGGTAATCTATCTGGTGCTTTCTCAGACAATTAGGAATAGTACTTCCTCAAGACCCAGCTATACCACTGCTAGGTATATACCCAAAGTTTGCTCAAGTATACAAAAAGGATACTTGTACAACCATGTTTATAGCAGCTTTATTTGTAATAGCCGGAACCTGGAAACAACCCAGATGTCCATCAATGGAGGAATGGATACAGAAATTGTATTTTTACACAATGGAATACTACTAATCAATCAAAAAGGAGGAAATCACAAATTTTGCAGGCAAATGGTGGGATCTAGAAAAGATCATTCTGAGTGAAGTATCTCAGAAGGAGAAAGACAAACATGGTATATGTTCACTTATATAGACCTACAATATATGATAAACATACTGAAATCTATACACCTAAAGAAGATAAACAATAAAGTGTACACAGGGTAAAATGATCAATCCTCACTTAGAAAGACAAATGGGATGTGCATTGAACATATGGCAGGAGTCTAGCACAGAAGGCATCTGAAAGACTCTACGTAGCAGTGTTCCAAAGCAGATACTAAGACTCAAAAACAAACCTTTGGCAGAGTACAGGGAATCATAAAAAAAGAAGGGGAATTAGTATGACATGGAAAGGATAGGAGCTCCACAAGGACCAGATATATCTGGGCA
The DNA here is from genome assembly GCF_907164565.1 of Psammomys obesus. NCBI lineage: Eukaryota > Metazoa > Chordata > Mammalia > Rodentia > Muridae > Psammomys > Psammomys obesus. Next base: position 6,847,653 of record NW_026596095.1, read on the forward strand.
CAGGGGTCTTTTCTGAGACTGACACTCCATCAAGGACCATGTATGGATATAACCTAGAACCTCTGTTCTGATGTAGCCCGTGGTAGCTCAGTAACCAATTGCCTTCCCATAGTAAGGAGAACAAGGACTATTTTGAACGGAATTCAATGACTGGCTCTTTGACCTCCCCACCCCTCAAGGGAGGAGTAGTCCTGCTAGACCACAGAGGAGGACTTCAGCCAGTCCTGAAGATACCTGATAAAACAGGATCAGATGAAAGGGTAGGAGGTACCCCCGCTATCAGTGGACTTGGAAAGGGGCAGGGAGGAGATGAGGGAGGGAGGATGGGATTAGGAGGAAATGAGGGAGGGGACCATGGCTGGGATACAAAGTAAATAACCTGTGATTAATATAAAAATTAAAAATTAAAAAAAAAAACAACATTGGTCCGAAAATGTTTTGAGCTGAAGATCATCTGGTTCATCTAAATTCAAAACACCAATTTTTCTGTCCTTTCACACTATATGGATTCCTCACAAATGATGGAAAGTCAACATCAAAACACCCTTACCGAGAAACTTCCCTAAAATGTCAACATACAGTCATCCCTGCCATTTCCCCTTGTATTTAAGGCTTGCATTGAACTTCTGTCTAACTGCTTGAGTTTAACTTCTTTTTTATAAACTCAAACTCATCTTCATACAAATACTTGTAGCCAGCCCAGGCTACAAGAAAAGTGCTGTCTAAAGTAAACAGTAATGAAATCAAAATTGTAATAATACTTTGGTTTTGCTTGGTTTTTGCTGGTGTAATTCATAGCTCCCATCAACAGAAGCTTAGAGGATAGAGGAAAGGTTTTTATTCTTACATGCAAAGAATGTGTCTGGGTAGAGCAGGCCCTGTTTTCAGTTGGCAGAAATCTTGGTATGATTAATAATGAGGAGGCCATTCTCATTGTCTGTCACTCTTTCTGGCCAATATCCTGAAAGGAAGTCTCATTGTAGTCAGTGAGGTGGCAGCAATTTCATTTACAAACTTTCAGAGAGACAACTAGTTTGAGGTACCCATCCAAATTTTAGTGTCTTCTACTTAGTAGGACAAGTACTTAATAATTAATTAATTGAATAAGCTACTACCGTGAATGTCTGTCTCAGGTCATGATCCACATTATCTTTATCTCTGTTTTGCCATTACTTATTTTGTTGTTGTTTTTTTGACTTGCCTATTTATGACTTTGCTTTGGCTTTCTTATTTAACCTAACTTATTGCTGACATCGCCTGCCTTGATGGACCACCAGTATTTCTAAAGGTATTTGATTCACAGTTTAGCTTGATTTTCAGGAATCTCAAATGTTTTTTTCTTAGAGGTTTTATCTCAAAAACTTACTGATTTGCAAACAGTAAGTAATTAGTAAGAAAACCAAAGAAGATTGTGTGACTTTTACAAATTTGACGTACTTGAAATTCTTTAGTAGAATTACTTCTGCTTTTTTCAAGCTGGAGAGAAGCCATGAATAGTTTTCTTTGCAATGTGTGTGCTGTCTCTTATCTTTAGACTTTTAATGACCATCTGAGATTAATTAGCAATTGTACAAACATTCAAAGTTCTGAAACAATTTTGAATATTTTTGCCTTAAAAGCAGTCAATTCTCTCCTGTAAAAACCTGCTGTTATAGATTATAATATGAAGGTGATGTCATCTGTAAGTATATTAGGAAGTCTAGATTCTGTGATTTTGCCCAAAGAAACAAGTAGCTGTTTTAATAAAGGTTGCATTTCACACCCCTGTAATACTCAAACGTGTAAAAATCAGACAGTAAAATTTGGACCATTGCTTGGCTTAAAACTTCTCCAGTGAGAATCAAAATGATAATGATACATAGTAATGACCCAGTATGACTAATAGTCCAAGATAGGCTTTTAACATGCTGTACATCTTAAAATACTTTGTGAAGCTTATCCATGCTTGAGTTTTGAGTAAGTTCAGAGGTATATCTTTAAGATCTGCAAGCACCATGACTAATTATTCCTAAATGCATTTATCACTAAACAAACCTTACAGGAGACAGAGCGATTGTTTATTTTAGCAGTATAAGACGAGGGATGGTAGATCGCTCTAGAACATGGGATTACATTGCCAGAATGGCACTATTTATTAAGCTATGATAACGCTAATGTTCCTCTTTGATGTATAGCATGTGCGACTTCAGCTGAACTTGTAGAAAGCCTTAAGGATGTTTCATTGAACATTTAGTATGGCAGCCAGCCAGAATACATTTAGCTTAAGCCCAGATGACGGGCTGGTAATGAGGTAGTGATTGATGACCACAGCTTCCTTATGAAAACCTGCTTGAGATGCTATGGGGGATGCATTGCTGACTCTTTTCATTTCCCTCCTTGTGATATTAGTTATTTTTACTGTAGAAGTTACATGGGCTTGGGCTTATGCATTCCTGGTATCACTTTTAGATTGCAATCGAACTGTGGTGTGGAATTTTAGAAGTCCAGCCCTATGGCTATATTTATGTATAATTCAAATCTCAATTTCAAAGGAGTCTTTAAAAATCACTTGAAAAAACTAGAAATGTCTTATCCATAAAATACTCTAATATTCTTATTTTGCATCTTTTTAATGTTATAATCCTTCTGACTTCTTTCTTCCCACACCCACTGGTGTGAAGAGGCTCTTCTCAGCCTCATAACTTCAAAGAGAAAAAAATTGTCTAAATTACTAAATACAAAGACTCTATTTTCAATTCTTCACACATTTTAGTGGTGTGCGTGTTTGTATCTTTTCCTGAATAAAACATAGAAACATTATTAATTCATGTCTATTTGTATAAATGAGACTGCCCTGTCTTCTTTGCAAATGGAATGTTCCTTTTTTGCCTCTAGTCTGTGTCTCTGTTGCCTTATGCATTTGCTATCTTCTTCTGTGACCACATCAATCACTTCCCACATTGGTTTCACAGAAGGCCGAGTGATTACAAAATGCCACTTTCCAGAATGACCACTTTGGGTGCCTACTGACCTGGGCCAAGGTGGAGAGAAGGCCCTAGATTAACATTTCACCCGTAATAAATCTTGCTTGTTGAAATGCCAACAACAAATAACGTTTGCCAAGATTGACAAGAGAAAATAAACTACCCTTCCATCCGCTTTGATCCTGGCTAGCTGGGCTTTCAATTTTGTCTGTCAGAAGAGTCTGTGCCCTTTTGTTGCCTTGAAGCCATCATTCTTTTGGGGTTAGAGTGACCCAACACTCAAAACTCCTGATCACAAACTATCCCTGCAGCTGCTCAAGCAGTGTAAGTTTGAAGTGATAGGGTACCCAGCTGAGATACCAAGAAATGTGGCTGTACAACAAACTTGTACCAGGAAGATATTTTTGAGTTTGTTTCAGTTAACTTTGTGTCTTCAATTATTTAAGTTATTATAAGACTTGGAATGAAACAAATGGAGACAGTGGGAAGATTAGTGTCCCATTGAGGTTTGAGTTGTCTCTTGAAGCCTATGATAATACTTCCCATTGACAGGCTGTGTAAGCAGTGAGAAGCTTTGTTACCCCTAAAATTCTTTACTCCTCATCAAAAAATAGTATCAAAATTAGAGTTGTACCAAAGTAGAAGACATCCATTCCGATTACTAACTTTATCTTTTATTAATAAGTTGCTAACCACTATTACCACCCAAACATACTATTTTTTTACTGAGAAAAAGTTGTTATTAACTGGAAAAAGTTTCCAGTGTCAAAATTTTGACCTGAAATTAATTATTTACAAGTTTAGTAGAAAGTCTTGCAAAGTCAGTGTTGCAGCTGAGAAACAAGCAACATTTTCTCCAAAACAGCTTGAAGCTGACAAAGCACTAGGCTCTGAGGTCCTGAAGAGGCAAGAGGTCTAGGTCCTTGTGAGTGCTTGTGAGCTTGGAAGCTGCAGGAGAGCTAGCACAGGCAGAATCCTCAGAGGAAGTGGCAAGCCTCCAAAGAGGGGATTGGAGGCTCTAGAAATAGGATGACTGGGAAGTCAGAGGAAAAAGGAACAGTGGTAAATAAGGCACAGCAAGATAGTGAGGCAGAATAAAAGTATTTACTGGTACTTAGAAAGCAAAACAAACAGGCATGTGAAAGTATATATTTAGGAAGGAAATAGAAGGTGAATCAAAAGATATTTTACAGAAAAAAATGTGTAGTAAATTATCAAAATTATTAACAAAAAATATTGCATTTCACTTACATTCAGCATATCTATTCTGCTTAATTTGATTCTCGCAGCTGTCGACTTTTTCCTATCTCTACTTTACAGGTAAATCATAAAGTGATTTATGTGATCACATTGTTGTCTAATTCCCTATTTCTCAAACTCACTGTTTGCTGAATGTATTGATACAAGAGAGATGCTCATAATATTTTATTTATATTTTTGTCTTGAATGGAAGGTGGGGTAATCTTTTAAATAGGCTTCTCAGAAACAGCTAACCTCAGGAGGATTTCTTTCTTTCTTTCTTTCTTTCTTTCTTTCTTTCTTTCTTTCTTTCTTTCTTTCTTTCTTTCTATTTATTACAATTTATTCACTTTGTATCCTAGCCTGTAGCCCCCTCCCTTGTCCCCTCTCAATCCTGCCCTCCCTACCTCTTCTCCTCCTATGTCCTTTTGAATTACATGATAGTGCCAGGCATGGTGGCTTCCTTCCATGTGATAAAATATAACTTTATCAAACAAAATGAGCTGAAGCATGGAAGTCCAAAAGGATAACCTTCATGATACGGATGTCCCTGTGTGCACAAGATACCCTGAGGTGGATGGCTAGAGTCGTGTGTTCCACCTTGTTTCTTGGCTGCTTCAGTAGAATGTTCATACCATATTCACTTCCTTTATTTCCTTTCTCAAGACCTGCACCCCAATAGGTGTTGTCTGCTATAATCTCCCAAATAAAATACTTGCATTCACTCATCTTAGGTCTGAGATGAGTTCTCCTAAGAGAACCCGAGCCAAGACAGTGGTAGTAATTCCACTAAACCCAAGTTCCCATTTAAGGGTGAGACTCAGCAGCTTTACTGATAGGTTTAAGGCAACATGGGAGGAAGTCAGAAAATCGAAGAACAGATTTACTTAGGAAAAATATAACTATTGTAAAGAGTCCTAGTAACAACTAACTTGTATACTTTCCATTTGCACACTTCTGAGCCTATTAAAAATGCCAATCAAAGCAGCTATTTATGCATCTTCAGCATTATGAGTCTTTGGCCCTTCAGTACACAAACAACAGCCGGGATCTGAGCCCTGGTATCTAGTTTCAGACACTGAACTCACAGCCTTTGTGTTTTTTGCACTGGGAGTATACATGGTAAGAAACCACAGGGAACTTCCCAGAGACTCATACTCCAACCAAGGACTATTCAAGGACTATAACCTAGAACCCCTACACAGATGTAGCCCATGGCAGTTCCGTTTCCAAGTGGGTTACATAGTAATGGGAAGAGGGACTGCCTCTGATATAATCTGATTGGCCTGCTCTTTGATCACCTCCCCCTGAAGGGGGAGCAGCCTTACCAGGCCACAGAAGATGACAATGCAGCCACTTCTGATGAGAACTGATAGTCTAAGATCAGAAAGGAGAGGAAGACCTCCCCTATCAGTGGACTTGGGGAGGGGCATGCATGCAGACAGGGGAGGAAGGGGAGGTTCGGGAGGGGAGGAGGGAGGGGCTTATGGGGGGTACAAAATGAAAAAAGTGTAATTAATAATAATAATAAATATAAAAAGAAACCACACAGTCTTACATTAATACTTATTAGAATTTTTAATTTTACATATGATGAAGTTGCATTTTAAATTCCTTGTTCTAGCAATTTTGTGCACGTGCATACATAACATATAGCACATTTTGCAACTCTTAGTGGGACTTGGGTACCATTTCACAAATTGTAGTCTGCCTCAACTCTTAAAAATTATGAGGCGGTACTATTGTTATCACCACCATTAGCAAGAATGATAAGTGGTGCTGAATTTCCTATAATTAACTGTTATTTGATAAGATTGTTCCAGAGTATTATGGAATGCTCTACTGTGAAATCTGAAACAGCAGGCAAAACACAGGATGCCAAAGGCATCATCTCCTGTTTCCAAGAAATTTTCAAATGACAGTTTAACTGTTCATGTCTGGGAATATTCTGACCTTCACACAGGCAGTAAGACAGTCACTCTATGTAGTGGGTGCCATTTGGGGGTATGAAATGTATTGAGACAAGTTGCAGTTATGTTAAAATCAAGGCCTAGGTGAAAGCGATGAAGACATGTAGGTAATTAGTGGAAGGAGAGTAGTCACATATAAGCAGGAGTCATGAGGACATGCAGGGAGTAGGCTAAACATGACTAAAGCAAATCTGTTTCCTTCAGAGACTGAGCCTACTGTGTTGTCTGGTTGACAGGATGTGTAAGCTCCTTCTGGATGTGGTCTCTGAACATGACCTAGATTTCATGGGTATTCCTCCTCCCTTTCAGTATCTATGTAATTTTCATATCCTGAATTTGGCTCATAATGTCTCTGAAATGGGAACCTGTATATACAGTCTATCGTCATTATCGTAGCCCAGATTTTTTTTTTCTCTTCTCCATCCTAGATACTTACAATACAGCTTGTAAATTAATTTTGTAAGGATAGCACCAAAACTTTTTATCAGGTCTCTAAAAGCCTTTTATGATTTTGCCTTCTGGACTAAATTGTATTATAACCATAACATGATTTTTTCCATTTATCTTATGTGATATTTATAGATAATATTATATTCTATAATGTTTTCTGTGACATCATAGCATATAATGAATGGTCTGTTGATATCATCTGAAGATGCCATGTCCCAGGCTAAGGGAATGTGAGCTTCAGCGCAATATTTAGTGTCAGAAGGGAAACAGGGATGTGGAAGTCACAAAGCTGTGGCCTTATGACAGAGGGTTCCACAAATGACTTAGATAGCATTACATCAAGGGAGACAAAGGGACACAACATCCCCTAGCATGTACAGAACCCTAGGAAATGCAGAACAAGAAGAGCAATCTATGGAAAACACCTGAATGAACTGAGGTTACATCTGATGGGTGGCCTCATGCTCTTGGGTGCTGAGGACTAGCCAGCATACAACACTTCCCATCCCCAGGATAGCAATGTAAGTTGTATACCTTAAGACTTGTTACGGACTGAACATTGTCAGCACTGATCCTGAAATTCAGTGTGTCTTAAGGTAAAGCACACTGGGCTGATGTCAAACCCAAACTAAGCTTCTGGATCTGAAGCTTAGTCGATAGCTTCTTTGTTCTGTAGACTGACTGTGTCTATCCATCGCATAGTCAGAACTCCTAATGCAGTGACATTAGGAAATGGGACATTGAGGAGGACCTGATGGCTATGAGTCTAAAAGTCTCGTGGACAGTGTTTGCAAGAGAAGTCCTGAGGGGCTTTCTGAGCTTATTTTCTATGAATGAAGATGAAGGAATGTGATGATTTGCAGGTAAGCCGCAGAAAGGCCCCACGGGAAGTGGAGCTCGCTGGATGCACCTTGTCTCAGAGCTGTGACTTCTTGAACTCTGAGAAATAATCTTCTTTTGTGTATTAGCCACTCAGCCAGTTCTTGTTATAGCTGCCTTAAAAGAGTAAAATGCCTCAGAAATGTGCTTAATGTTTTTTCCTTTTATTTAAAGTAGATTATGTTCTCACATCATATATCCCGATTCATCCCTCTACTCCTCTCCATTCTTCATCCCTCTACTCCTCTCCATTCTTCCTCACAGGATCCCCTCCCTTTCTGTCTTTTAAAGGGCTGTTTTTGTTTTAAATAAACTAAGCATCCTATATATTTCACTAAGATGCTTTGGGAATTGAATGTAAGTCACCCAGAAAATAGGTGACACATAATATATATTTCAAGAATGAAAGTCCCTCCTAACTCTGTTCCCTTTCTGTGTCTTTTCATTTTGCAATTGTCACTCCAACACAGGAGGAAGGCATGCTAAGACTTGATTGCTCTCACCTGAGAAAGTACTATAAATAATGACTGATCCCAATTTCACTTTGTATTAGAAGACCAATTTTTATGCTGGTTCAGAGGCAGAAATTGGAGTCAGAATATGTACTTTTGTCAGACAAAGTTTTTTCTTTTAATTTTTTTTTCATTTTTGTAGGAGCTAGAAACTCATTGCTTGTTTCTTTTCCTGCTATTTGAAGTGAATAACTGTGTTCATTGTAAGTATTCACTTTCAGATTCATTAAGATGAACAGATGAAATACAAAAGACTCCAAACTTGGTATATGTGTTCAACCAATATTTATGTATTCCTACATTTTCTTCATATCACATACAGAGGGATCAGTAATAAAGAGAGGTCTCTGACCTCTCCTTGTCTTCCGTTATTTAGATAGAGGAGTCATGATGACAGGCTTTCTTATCATGGATCCTCAAGGTGACTCAAAAACGCAGAGCTGTGCTGTGTGGGAGGATTTGTCATCTGCCCCAGCCCACAGAGCTCCCTACTCCATTGTCCCTGTCACAAGCAGAGATGTCATGAGTGTGTGAAGCTGCAAACCTCAAGACAGACAATTATTGTTTTATTGATAACTTATTATCCCGGGACTGTGGTGGCAAAACACCACAAACTGAGAGCCGAAACAAAAGAATTTTATTTTTCCACAGTTCTGGTAGCTGAAATGTTGAGCAATGTGTGTGTGCATGTGTGTGCGTGTGTGTGCGTGTGTGTGCATGTGTGTGTGTGCATGTGTGTGTACTTAGACTTCTCTCTTTGCCTGCAGGTGGTCCTCTACCCTGCGTGTTTACACTTTCTTTTCTGTATACATCTGTCCTCGTATCGTCTTCCTTTCAGGGCATCAGTAACAGTGGACTCTCTTCTAAGTAACCTTAATTTATATGGATTCTTAATGACCATTTCTGCAATATGGTGACTGTAATTAGTTCTAAAGCACTGAAAATTTGGGCCTCAGCCTATAAATTTGAAGGAATATATAACTTCTCCGTGTATCTGAAATCAACCTGTCATCATTTTAGAATAATTTTTAAAATCCCTTTTCCAACGATAGAATAGGTGCATATAAACAGTTTTACAGAATACCATCAGAGATTTTTTTCATTTAATTTATTTTTGTTATGGTTTGAATATGTCCTTTTATAGTTCACTTATTTAAATCTAATTTAAAAGGTGTATTTATTATTTTATGCATAGCTGTGTGTCTTCGTGGATTTAGGATCACCTCATATGTACAAGAGCCCATAGATGCCATAAGAAGGCATTTGATTCCCTAGAACTGGAGTAACATGCATTTGCAATCTGCCTTGTGGGAGGGTGCTGGGAACTAAGCCAGGGTCTTCTGTAAAAGTCATACAATTTTCTTAATTGCTGAACTCTCTTGCTAGCTACCATTTGCTGAAAACTTTGCAATAGATAGGAAAGTAATAAGAGGCAGGACACTTAAGAAATATTTGGTTGTGAGAGCATAGCCTTTATGAATGGATTGATGACATTTTGGAGGGTTCTCTTGAGACCAAAGGGAATCTGTTCCTCTTTCACTTACCTGAATTTTCTTATTTTGTTCTTCTGCCATGCTGTGATAGACCACCATGCATTTCTCAGAAGATAAGCAGATACAAGGATCATGATATTAGGTTTCCCAACATTCACAACCATGACCGACACAAACTTTCCCTCATAAACAACTCATTCTTGATGATTCTGTTATAGCCACAAAAATCAGACTCAGAAAGCCCATCTGTCTAGAACTGTCTTTCTTAGTAGCTTAAAAAACAATTAACATTAATAATGATTTTGACTGAAAGATCATAAAATGTTTATGTTAGAAATTACTGATTATTAGCTCTTGTGAACAACTGCACACCAGTGTATCAAGTATATCTCTTGTTAATCCTGTTGTCAGTGTAGTGTGCTGTGGATTAGAAAGCACCTTTTGTTGTTTATAAGAGACCACCTCTAACAGATTGTTCTCCTGCTAGCACTCTGAGACCAAGTGCTTTCTTCTCTCAGAGAAAAATCACCAAGGATCCCACTTTGACATTCCGTATTGCCTTCTCCATATTGCTTGACCCTCTGGGACATCCCTCAAATTGCATGTGATATTTATGCTGTTCCACCATCCATGGTCTTGCTTCTAAACAGTGTTCATTTGCCTCCTGAATCACTGGTCATGGCCAGTGCCCTTAGGCAAGCTGCATTCAAGCCCAGTTTGCAGAGAACCCAAAAGGCCCATATATGATGTCACAGTCTCTTGGGAAGGGGTCTTTACTTTCCGCCTTGCATTTTGCCTACATTTGCTCTTCACTTTCTTATCTTTCCTCTCAACATCACTTATGAAAAATCATAGCTATTTTCTGTGATTCTATGGAAACACTGTTTATTTCATGAATCCTTTCTACCCTCCCTCTACATCTTTCTGCCTTTCATGATCTTGTCCACACTGTGAAATGCATATTTTAACATTCAGAATGTACCTGGTATTGCATACTCTATTCACACTTAATGCTATTTTACCTCCCATTTCTCACTGTATCTGTTAAGTAAATTTCTTTAAATATTAGAATATTTTAGATGTATATAATTTCTAGGAAGATACTCTCAGTTGCTTTTCTCTCCAGGTCACTACTGCATTATTATCTGATATTAATATATTATGTGTTCTATAATAGATACATTGACATTAATACTTTATTACTAAGTTTGTGTTTTACCTATATTACCTATGATTTTTTTTAACCTAGTATCTTTAAATATTTGTGGACTCTCATCCCATTCTGCCTCCATGTTTGGTGCTCCTCTTAGTGATTACAGCAACTCCTACTTTGCTTAATTAGATAACCTTGACAGTCTAGATTTCAGGGCAGGTTTTAAAAATTGTTTTTAGCATGACATTTCACAAATGCTCTAAAGTTGCCTTGTCATGATGCATGTTACCGTCAGTCACGAGGCTACAGTAGTCTGTGTTGTGATTCTCAGTCACAAAGCAGCTGCTTATTCTTTTCTTAAGTAGGCCATACTTAAATGAGTCTTGTTTTGTACCTCCTGAAAATCAGCGTAATTGTGTAATTCTGATCTGCCTGGATATTTTCTCAGCCTGACGGGTTACTGCTAGTCATTTTTCAATGCTATGACAAAATTTCTGAGGAAGACATTGTAGAAGAGGAAGAGTTTTCTATTTTTAATATAATTTTTTATTTATTACAATTTATTCTCTTTGTATCCCAGCTGTGACCCCACCCTCTTCCCCTCCCAATCCTGTCCTCCCTCTATCCCTCTTCTCCCATTCCCCTCCCCAAGTCCACTGATAGGCGAGGTCTTCCTCACCTTCTATCTGACCCTAGCCTATCACATCTCATCAGGACTGTCTTTCATAGTCTTCATCTGTGGCCTCATAAGTTTGCTGCCTCCTCAGGGGAAGGTAATCAAAGAGCCAACCACTGACTTCATGTCATAGACAGAGACAGCCCCTGTTACCCTTACTAGGGAGCCCATTTGGAGACTGAGCGGCCACGGGCTACCTCTGTGCACAGGTCCAGTTTATCTCCATGCATGGTCTTGTGTTGGAAGGAATAGCTTTTGTCTCACCATATATTTCCAAAGTTTCCATCATGGCCACTTGTTGACATTATCGTCTAAAGGGGATGAGGCTGTATATTTTGGCAGGGAGAGATGGTCGTAAAGAATGCTGGATGCTCATCTAGACATCCTGAGTTCAATTCCTCGCAACCATGCAGCAGCTCACAACTGTCTATAATGGCATCTGATGCTCTCTTCTGGCATTCAGGCATACATGCAGACAGAGTATTCATACATAAAATGCATAAATAAATTAAATATTTTTTTAAAAGAGCTATCTTTCATTGACATGTGAAAGCTCATTATCAAAAGTAAAATAATCAGCTGGAGTTAAAGGCAGCCACTGCTCTTCCAGAGGCCCCACATGGCTTTCTCATTGACTGCTAGTTGGTGTGTGGAACCTGCTAGCTGGGTAGCCAGCAGGTAGTAAACCAGTAAGGACCGGATCAGTGGAATGAGAAACAGTGTCTCATCAATAGAAGGAGACACCCAGTGTGAATCTCTGGCCTCCACACACCTGTGCACACTTTGATTAGGTGAACGCACTCATTAACAAGTACAATATATACATTTACAGCACACACACACACACACACACATTCAAGCACAAACATGCACACACGAGAGAGAGGCAGAGAGAGACAGTGAAATGGAAACAAAAAGAGGGTTTAAAAAGAAATGATATTGGAGAATGAAAGAGGACATCCTGACAGTTTGATGAAATAATAAATACTATGAGAGAAAAATGCAGTTTTCTGGTTTTTGAAATTTTAAGCTAGTTGAAGTTCAAATGAAGTACTTTTTTTGGGAAACCAAGTTTACTTAATTTAAGAAGACAAATGATCTGCAGCAACATGTGAGGTTTTGCTTGCGAGAAATCTGAACACATTCAGAGGAACTGGAAACAGTAGGAAATGCAGAAATTTGAGATTGGCACCCTGCGTGTCACTTGGAATCAGGACCGAAGCTGAACGAGACCCAGGGTGATAATTCTGAAGTTCTTAGTCTAGGAGATGGTGAAACTTCAAATTTAAATTAAAACAATATCTAAAAACAGTTCTTGGAGCTTTCTTCTTTCTTTCCTCTTTTTTTTTTTTTTCCCTTTTTGTATTTAGAATCAGTCATGGCGATCACAGATGTTTGAATTTGATTTAACTTCCCAAAATCTATTTTTCAACATGAGAAAAAGCTGTCAAACAATATAGACATAAATGCCACTGGCAACATTTCAAGACGCTAAGCCCAGAAAATATTGTTTTCCTATTAAAAAGTATCCATTTAATAAAGTTCCTTTCAGATTTCCTAGAAATTAATGAAATTAGAAAGTACAAATGCATAAATGCATGGAAATAGGAATGATGCCAACAGGGAAGAAACCGAAACTTGTCAAAGGTAAAAGAAATGTAACTACTCTGTGGTAGATACTGGTTAGGTTTCCTGAACTAGAGCCAATAGCTGAAACTTTGGTTACTCTCTCTTGCACTGATTAAAAAAGAAAAGAATTGTCCTTTCAGAATCATCACTGTAAGCATTCTAAGCAGTAAAGTAAGAAGTTGATTGTTGTGTAAAAAACTTTTTCCTCTGTCTATTGTTGTCGAGTGCTAAAGAAACTCTAATTAGACAGCAGAGTTTTTTATCTCGCCAACTAGCATTTCTATGTGAGCACAAAAGAGTAGTTCCCGGCCAGATATAAATATGATGCTTGAAAATAACTTGGTGCCCATTTGTTAAAGTGAGAATAGTTGTAAGAGCATCTCTAACCTGTCCAAAAAGAAAAAGAAAAAAAAAAAAGGAACAAAAAAAAATATGAAAAAGAATGTTGTGGCTGACAATTGACATGAAGCCAAACAGTCGATCACGTTTCTACAGAACATAAGATTTTATGATTTGCCAATCGAAGTGAAATAGAATAATAAAAGTTAACAAACTATATCATCTTGATAACAACTCAGCAATGTGAAATGTTAATTAATAGTTACCATCTGGTATATCACACATCACACAGAAGCAAAGATAATGACAAATAATGGAGATAAAATTACTTTCACTGTGATTACTTTTCTGAGTACTGACAGAAAGTTGCATCCTCTGTTGTTTTCAGCTCATAAGTTTTTCTTCTCTCAGCTCCACTTAAATTACAACCTGGTGTCATGGCCAAAGATATGATTCTGGCTCTGAGCAGGAACTCGATGCTCCCTTAACAGGGTAGAGCAGGTGCCACGTCTGGACAAGGTGGTTTGCAAACCTGGTTGCCTGAAATCAAGCCTTAACCTCATTTCTCAAGTATGGCTTCTTGCATTGACTCACAGCAGTGTTGTTTTTGTTGGTTATGGTACTGTCAGGGACTGGCTCTAGACACTGAACTGGTTGTCACTTGCCTTTAAAAGGAGACGTGGTCTATGTGCCCACTATACTTTCATACCTACATAAAGAACAAAGGTTGCTTGAGAAAAATGAATGCAGCTAGAAAAAAAAAATTAAGTAGCTTAAGTAAGTCTCCGAAAGACAGTATTACATGTCTTCTTTCTTTCATACTTCTGAGATTTCGTGTAGATCTATCAAATCCTGTATGGCCTGGAAGTAGGAAGAAACTGTTTAGGAAAACAAAAGTAACAGGAATCAGGAGTGGGGAGAGAGGTGTTTGCAGGATTACAGAGAGATATTTAGTCAAAGCACACATTAACACTTTCATGTGTATGTATTAGTAGAAAACAGTACAATTTACAGTGAACAAATGCCAATGAATACAAACATTGCAAATTTTGAATATTTTTTTTTAATAGAACTCCAAAAGACTCGATAAGTCCAGAAGCCTAGCGTGCTTGAAAACCTATGTGGGATCTTGAAACAGCAATTACGTGTGTAATGACCCAAATAATAAAGCACCAAAGACTTGTGTTTCCATGCCCAGCCTTTCTTTTTCACTTTCTGTGCTAGTAATTTACTTTTTGCATTGTTTTTAAAATATATATTTTTTCAGGGTGGACTGGAACTAGAGGAGGGTGGTTTCCGAAACACTGATCTAGAACGGTACTGAGGCAATGGTTTAATTTTCTTATCAATCAAATAAAAAAAGTAAAGCAGGACAAAGTCCTTCTACTTTCTCTAGATTCTTGGTCACTTAATTACGTCAACATGATTATCACCCCCGTAGCAGGTATGGCCATATTTGGAGTGTCTGACTGTCTTCCTAGGAGTCTTCTTACCCATGAGGCTTTTGTCTTCTCTTCACGCGAATTTTCTCTTTCAAGGTGAGAACTGGTGATGCCATAGGGCCAATGTTTTATCAGGTGAAGATGAGCTTCCTGCTCTGATCTCTGGATCTGGGTGAAGTCTGGGTTTCTTTGCTTCTCACATGTACCTACATGGTACAGACACTGCACATCAGCAGACCGCTTAGCAATGCGAGTATTCGTTCTCATTTCTGTGCTCTCCTGCCTGATGCCCGACAACAGACTCCTCTCCATCCCTAAACCAAATTTCTGTGCAAATGTTTGGTGGCTCCGACAGGACTGTGAGAGACAGCTCACCTGTAAGCTGGTCTGGTCTTCTGACTGGGTGTCTCCTTAGAGACCCAGAGGTCCCTGTAATTTTAGGTGGCTGGAGAAAGGGTCTAGAGTGTTTGACAGCCTTCCTGTGGACCAAAGTCCAGGTTTCCGCACCAACAAGTGGCCCACAACCAACTGTAACTTCAGGGATACAACGCCTGCCTCTTGTATGCATGCGGATCCACATGCTTGTAGGAGAATTCTCTCTCACATACAGACATTCATTAATTTTTTCCTACACCAGATGGCCTTATTTGTGAATCTGAACAAATAGGCCAACTTTACTCATGTAGAAAGACCAAGACGCTGTTGAAGGAATGCATGTTCATGTACAATAGGCTTTGCATTCAAGCCCCAGTAATGGGGAAGAGAATAAATGGAATAAAATACGAAATATTTTTTACTTTTATTTTTTTATAATAAAAACAATGTAAAATTACTCCCAGAAAATTTTAAGTGTGCCATACACACACACACACACACACATCTTCAATTGTCTGGCAGGGTCTCTAAACTCTCTGAATCTTTGTTCTCTTTTTTGTTTTCATTTCAGTTTACAGATTCAACAACTTTTATTCCTCTGTCTTTAATTGTTCTGGGGTTTTCTCCTGCCATCTGTGACTACTATTGAGACTGCTAAAAATTATGTCCGTGCTTTTTACTTCTATAATTCCATTTACATCTTCAAAGTACTTTCTTCCTCCACCATGTATTAAATGTTAACCCACAAACATTACAAAGACAGGCTACCTGATTTGACATAGCTGCTCTTCCTTGCTGGTTGATAATAATATATATATATATATATATATATATTTAAGTAGCTGCTTTCTAGCATAAATTTCTTCACTGTTCCTTTGCAGTCATTTTCAAAATTTCTGTCAAATTTCTGTCGAATAGTAGTATTGTGGCTCTGAGGTTTTCAGCATGTTTTTTCAACATGATAAAATTCAATTTGAATATTTAAGAATGAGGTCATTGAATCATGAAGGCAAAAGACAGAAAAAGAGAAAGAAAAGAAGGACGGAGTAAAGAAATGAAATTATGAATAATTTCATAAACACAATTTTAAAACAAGTTACTAATCTACTAAGGGTGTATGTAGGTGTTTGTGTTAATGTGTGAGTGTTCAGTATGTGTGTATGTGTTTGGTGTTTGTGTCTATGTATGTATGTTTGTGTCTATGTGTATGTATGGGCTATATATGTATGTGTGCATGTGTGTTGTGTGTGTGATATATGTTGCTGTGTGTCATGTAACTGTGATGCGTGTATGTATGTCAGTGGGGAGTGTGTCTGTTTGTGATATGTTTGTATGTGGTGTATGGTATGTGGTATATCTGTATATGTGTGTTTGTGTGTATGTGTGTTTGTGTGTGGTATGTATGGGTTGTAAATATGTACATATGTGTGTATGGATTATGTGTGTGTTTGGTGTATGTGTGTGCGGCATATTGTTTGTGCTATGTGGTATGTAACATATCTGTGTATGTGGTGTGTGTGGTGTACCTGCATATATTTGTGTATCAAGTATGTGTGTGTGTGGTCAGTGAGTATGTGGTGCACTGTGTGACTGTGGTTTGTATGTAGTTGTGGTGTTTGTGTGGTGTGTGTATGTAGATGTGTGTGGGTTGTGTGTTTATGTATATGTAGTGTCTGTGTGTTCATGCACATATATATCTCTTTGTTCCTATATTATTTACATACTGAAAATGAAAATTACAATTGCTGTTCAAGTCACTCTTTGGTGAGGTGTTTTTATCTAAGAACTAATCCTCCCATCCTTTGTGTTATCAGAGTCGTCTAAACATTTAAGTATTTTGAGCTGAGTTGGTTATTAATGTTTGTGAATCTTAGATTTACAATACCAGCATGCCTGGAATCTCTGCTTGAGTGTAACATCCAAGTGATTTTTATGAATAATTAATTGAATGTTATGCAAAGATCCGTCTTTCCGTATTGTCCCTCTGCTCTCCAAATGTAATCCTACTTGCCTCAAAAGACATGGAGTTTTGAATGTGAAATTTCTCCTAGATTTAGAACAATTTTCAATGCCTTTCCAAAATAACATATTAAGCCTTGGACTGTGAAAAGTAAGGTTACATGTTCACATGTATGCATTCTGAAAAAAAAAATGTAAGTTAATGAAAATTTTAATTACCATTTCTCCACTAAATTAACATTTAATAAATGTTGAAAATCAAATAGGCAAAAATAATATATAGATAGGACAATTGAGATGGCTCAGCAGGAAAAAGGAACATACAGCTAAGCTTCATGACCTGAGGTCAATCCACAGGGGCACAGGGTGGGAGAAAAACTGACCCTTAAAAGCATTCCTATAAAATCCTTATGCCTGCCATCACACACACACACACACACACACACACACACACACACACACACACACACAC
>NW_026596095.1:6865213-6936395 GCF_907164565.1 Psammomys obesus
CACACACACACACACACACACACACACACACACACACACACACACACCACACAGACACACAGACACCACACGTATTCTCACACACCATACACATATGTACACACACCAAACACACATACATACATACAGATACCACACACACACACACACACACACACACACACACACAGTACACCTACACACAGAGACACTCATTAAAACCTTTTTAAAATTTTATTTATTTTTTTATATTAATTATAGTTCATTCACTTTGTATCCCAGGTGTAGCCCCCTCTCTCATCCCCTCCTAATCCCACCTTCCCTCCCTGTTCTCCTCCCAAGCCACTGTAGGAGAGGACCCCCTCTCCTTCCCTCTGACCCTAGTCTATCAGGTCTCATCAAGACTGGCTGCATTGTCTTCCTCTGTGCTCCTCCCTCAGGGGGAGGTGATCAAAGAGTCAGCCACAGAGTTCAGAGACAGTGCCTGTTTGCCTTACTAGGGAACCCACTTGGACACTAAGCCGCCATGGGCTATGTCTGTGCATGGGTTCTAGGTTATCTCCATGCATGGTCCTTGGTTGGAGTATCAGTCTCAGAAAAGACCCCTGTGCCCAGATATTTTGGTTTTGCTGCTTTCCTTATGGAGATCCTGTCCACTCCAGGACTTTCATCTCCCCCTTCTCTCATAAGATTCCCCGCACTCTGCCTAAAGTTTGGCTATGAGTCTCAACATCTGCTTTGATATACTACTAGATAAAGTCTTTCAGAGCCCTCTGTGGTAGGCTCCTGTCTTGTTCCTTGTTTTGCCCTTCTTCTGATGTCCATCTTGTTTGCCTTTCTGAGTAAGGACTGATCATCTTACCCAAGAAGGGTCTTCCTTCTTTCTTAGCTTCTTTAGGTGTACTGATTTTAGTATGTTTATCCTATGTTATAGGTCTAATAAACGTTAATAACAGAATGTAGAGGACAATGAAAGAGCACCTTTTGGAACTCACAAGAGGAAGTGAAGAGAATATTACTGTGCATTCCGAATGCCAGGGACACTCTGGTTCACAAGTGCATGGAGATTTGCAGCACAGGTATCAGTGATGTTCCGGCAATCCTGCAGAGTTCAGCAGCCTGGAGCGGCCTTTAGACAAAGATCTATTTCTTTTTATGCTATGTGTATGCGTTTTTCCCTGCATGTATTTGTGTGTACTATGTGCATACCTGGTGTCTGTGAGAGCAAGAAGAAGAAGGTGTCAGACCCTCTGGAAGTAGACTGATCCTGCCTTCTGAAATGCTGTGTGGGTGCCGGGAACCAAACTCTGATCTTCTGCAAGCACTTGTAACAGCTGAGGCATCTTAACAGATCCTAAAACAGTTTCTTAGGCACATATGAAAAAGTTGGCAATGGCTCTAGGTTTTTATAAGTCGGAAATTCTAAATGATAAAGCGTAAGTGAGAGACAGCTTTGATTATGGACACATTGCAAATTTTTAGATCAAGGGTGTTATATTTGCGGTTAACCAGATTATGATAGGTAAGTATATTTATAAAGTTTTAGGCTGGTTTCCCCAATTCTGAGATAGTAGGGTTTTATAATATGAAAAACCTCTTCAACTAATGACATTCAATAGTCCAGTGTATTCACTCATAAAAGGTGACTAAGATATATATTGAAAGCATATTTGCAAGTGTGAAGAAAGATGCTCAGTGGATTTTGATGAGCAGTTGTGAGTCTTTCACTGTTAATGAACATGAAGTGTGGCAGAGACTTTAATAAGAAGATCCTGCCTCGGCACTGGCAGTAATTAGCTGCAGTTCTGAAAGAGTCAAGCCCCTTCAGAGCAAGTCATACACGAACTGTGTCTTATCTCTAGCTCTCCCTGGGTCTATGAGTATTGATGTTAGATTTTATGCTCTCCAACTGATGGGGAGACAATCACCACTGTCTCATAAATATGAGGAACTATAAAATCCATAATATAACTCCTAACCTGCTAAAAACCCAGAGTCAATGGTTAAACTTAATTCATTATAACTTGGGTGCTAAATTAATTCTTCTAGATGCAACTCTTTGTCTTGTAGGTCTTTGGTTACCTACTAATGTTCTATGTATTCTGTTGTAAATAAAGTATTTGTTTTATCCCAAGTGCTGAAGATGAAACCTACGCACTGCACTTGGTGCTCACATGCTCTGCCCCTCAGCTACCCACCTCAAACTGTCAATAAAATATCCTCAAATCTGATCTGAAAGTGACATCTGGTCCTATGCTTCACAGACAGACTCTATGACCACTGTAGTGTTGGGAGACAAGGCAAATATGGGATTAGTGCCTTTATAAAATATGCTCAAGGGAGCCTGATCGCCCCCTTCACCAACTGAGAATGCATATCAAATGTCATCTTTGAAGAAGAATTCAACATTATTATTCCAAACAGGATGGTGTCTTGATCTTGTTCTTCCAGGATCCAGAAAAAAAATAGAGCCGTTTTCACAAATAACCATAACTTATTTTGTAATAGCAGTTTAAATGGTTGAGCATGTGTCTTTGCATTTTCTCAGTGTAGCATTTAAAAGCCATTTTCTTGATATTGAATCATCAAATTGTTTTGTGAACTAGGTGGTGAGTATTATATTAATAAAGGATGAAAATGGTAAAAAAAAAAATCAAAGAATTTTAATGACATACAAACATTTTCTGAATAATTTTCAGAATAGTGATGGCTGATTTCTTTTTTTCTTTCATTTATTTATTTATTTATTTATTCATTTCAGTTTACTCACCTTGTATCCCAGCTGTAGTCCCCTTCTGGATCCCATCCTAATCCCACTCTCCCTCCCTCTTCTCCTATGCCCTTCCCCCAGTCCAATGAGAGAGGAGGTCCTCCTCCCCTTCCCTCTGATCCTAGTCTATTAGGTCTCATCAGGCCTGGCTTCTTTGTCTTCCTCTGTGGACTGTTAAGACTGCTCCCCACTCAGGTGGAGGCGATCAAAGAACCTGACTCTGTGATGACTGATTTCTATGACAGCATAGAACAAGCAAAATTTCCCCTTGTTTAATCAAGGCTTTCCTTAGGAATGACAAAAAGAGGATTTTCAGATTAAATTTCATTGATGTTGGAGACTAAGATCATTGTTCCCAACCATGTTACCTCAATATATTAGGGGGGGAGCAATGAATACCTAGCACAAAATACTCACTCTAAACACTACAAAAATCTGTCATAACTATATATGAGACTTTTATTCAGAACCCATTCACCTTGGCTTTGATAATCTTAGTATTTCAGCATAGTGCATGGTTCATTAGAGAACTGAGGGAAACTAAGATTTTTTTTCAGCACATTGGACAAGGCAAAGGTTGCCAAGTGGAAGTACCAACAATGAAGATATTTGTTTTGGTTTTTTTATTTGGTTTTTGAAACAGGATCTCTTGAATCACAAGCTTCTTTGAAACACCTTGTATAGGTGAGAATGTCCTGAAACCTCTAATCTTTCTGCCTCTATCTCCCAAGTTCTATAATTACAGATATGTGACCCAGTGTCCACTTTATGCAAAGCTACAGATTAAACTAAGGGCCTTATGTGCGCTTGGCAATTACTCTCCTGACCAACCTAATTTCCAGCAATTGTCAGTTTTTAAGCAATCATTACAGGTAAAATTAAGGTAAAAAATAGGAGACAATGTTTGCTACTTAATAAATGACAGGTGCATTACACTTTTATTAAGGATGCTACCTTCCTTAATTGTTCCAAGCCATGAGCTTTTCATTGAGATGCATATTAACTGCAGAGATAATAATATTTCTATATGTTAATAATTATAAATGAAAATCACTGGAGCTATTTTTGAGGCACACAGGGGAACCATTTATATCCTTAAAGGATTAGTTTGCCATTAACCCCTTCATTTGAGTGGGTAGCCATATGAGAAATTTTAATTTTTTTACATTAGTTCTAATAGCAAGTATTTCAGACCTACTGGGTTAAGAGGATTAAAAACCAATGTGATGGGTATGCATAGATCATCCTGAGTTTAATCCTTGTTAGAACAGCCTAGCAGGGACAAGCTACTTGATTCCCTGTTTATTGATCAGGTGCTTCTTGATATTTTTAATCATGAAATGAATGAAACTCCACAGAGATAATACCATCTTACATTTGTATGGTTAAGTTAAGATGTAGTATCACAATAATAAGTAGAACTATTAAACCCTATCTCCTTTTAATACCACTTAATATAAATGCAGAGGGGTCTATGAAGTTTTGATATAAATTAAGTATTTAGGATTATAGTATATATTACATATCAGTACTCCTGTTTCCTCTCTCTTTATCCCCTGAAGTTGAGCCCTATGTCAACGATGAAATGATGGAGATTTTTACTTCTGTTTGTTTGAAAGGCAATTGAAGGTTTCAGCATCAAAATACCTCAGTTCTTCTGAGATTTTTAAAAGTATATTGCAAAAAGGACAGGGATAAATTTTCTCTATCTTTGGATTTCCCTGTGACTTTTAAACCATCATACCACACCCTACTTTGTAGCCATGTAGCATCCTCCTGTTTAATTTTTTGAAAAAAACAAAAAAAACAAAACAGGAGTAACCATCCACCTATTAAGAGATAGACAATGGGAATGGATCTGGATGAGAAGGGAATTGAGGTGGACAGGAACTGGGAGGGGTAAAGAGGAAGAAAACCATAATATGAATCTATTATGCAAAAAATAATCAATTTCATTCAAAGCAAAAAATCATTTAAAAACAGCAATCAACATGTATGTAACCTAGAAAGAAGCTGATAGAGAATTATCTGATTGGCTAAAACTTAGGATGGAATGCTGGGAGTTTTATCTCTAGTTCATGGATAACTATTAAAAAAAAAAAAAAAGAAAAAGATTGGAGAAAAAGGTCAAGAAAGCATTTAGGAAAAGAATATAGAATTTATATCCTTTACAGTACCTCTCTGTGTAAATGGTTTTGAACTGTTGAAGGGGACTTTAGTAACCTATTAAGACAGTTTATTGTGTAATAAATTTACACTGTTTCGATTACTAATACATTCTTATAAAACAAACAAATCCAGATAAAGGCAGAAACCAATCCAGAGTCTGTTCTCAGTTAACACATGATTTTGATCCAGCAAATTCATACCCACTTTAAAACTGAGTAAGTAAATTTATCAGAAAGTTTTGTCAGATAGTACCGTGATTTTAAAATAGTTAAAGTATCAAGATATGAATATGTTTAGTTTCATGAAGTACCTCTGCACTGTTGCACAGTGCAGCATGCCCCTTTGTTTGGCTGAGTCTTCCTCACTGTCATTTCTCTCTTCCGTCTAGTCAGCCCTGGGTTCTGGATTCTCATCAGGCCTTTTGTGCTTGCATCTTGGCGTATTGCTCCCTTTCACCACATTGTAGCCAGATTCATCTGTCTACCAACCACCTGGGTTTGATGTTCGCTAATTTCTTTTCCACTTAAAATGCAGGCATGTTCTTGGTTTCTTTCCCATCTTACCACTGAAATTACTGTGGAGTTACCCATCAAAAAAGGCTAGCTGATGGCATTGCCTTGTCCACAAGAGCTCATCATCATACTAATTGCTTTTATGGGTGGGTAGAGCTGGATTTGACTAGACTGGCACACCGGGCCAGAGAAAAAGAACTTTCAAATAGATATTGTTGATATATCTAATTAAGTGACTACTTGTGAAATGAAAGATTTTTAAATACTAACATTTATATAGAGAAATAGATTCAATTACTAATTTATTTCACTTGTCTGAAACAGTCACTATATTTAAAGCAAAAATGTCAAAGTGAGCCCAACTTCTTATCCTTTTTTTTTCAGAAATTTTTATAGCAATCAACCTTAAATCAAATGATAAAATAAACCAGTCATTCCCTACTGCCTTACGAATATTATTTTATTACTATTGCTGAGTTTGAGCTATGAATTGGTTTTATGTGACACTGTTCCTGGGAGACATCAACAAATATCTCATTTGAAATAAGAAACCAATGACAGATTAAAGGTAGAGTACTACAAAACTCCAACTTGGTGAATGAGTGGATTTTATCCAGTGTTACCTGCAGAAGTATGGGTGAGGTGAATCCTCATGTCACCCCATCTTGGGTGACATGAAAGCTGAAGGCCTGCAATTCACTACACAAATTCTAGGCAGCTTAACTGATTTCAGTCTTTTTTGAGGCAGCACAGTTGGTTTTGACCCTCTTCCAGGAAGCTTGGCTGGTCTTCACTACTCCCAGAGAGCTCAGCTGATCTCTGCTCCTTCTAGTTAGCTTTGCTGGCCTGGTAGTCTTCTAAGATAGCACAGCTTGTCCTTGCTTTGTCCAGGCAGCTGAGATCTGACCCTCTTCTTAGCGTCTTACTGAGTAAGAGATTGTCTCTCAGCAGTCCTTATTGTGTTTATGTTTTTGAAGGAGAGAGCCTAGTATATCTGATCAGTTTCAGGAACTTCCTGAGTCCTTTGAGTTGTTTATTTCTTGAGCATAATGAGCTTGAGGGTAGGAGTGGTGCATGACTCCCTTGGTGAAAATGTAAATGTCAGAGGACAACTTCTAGGAGTTGGGTGGTTCTCTCTACCATAAGGGTAAGGGCCCTGGAGATTGAACTCAGCCCCTCATGTTTAGTTGTAGGCGCTTGCTGTGTTATCCTGCTTTCTCATTATTTCCATTTTTACCTGTCAGTATCAACTCTGTAGTGATACCTACACAATTTGTTCATTCTCTCTTTGTTATAACAAACCTTATACATCACCCACTAATTATCTTATCCATACACACATTTGTTCTGTTAGTGTTTTTATCCCTTCATTCAGTTAACATATGTTGACCATCTCTTTTTATAGCTGGGGCTATAAGGGGAATTTTACATAATTAATTATGTCTGCTTCTCATAGCAGTTCTCCAAGATAAATATTAGTATTCTAATTGCAAATTCAAAGGCTGGTTCCCAGAAGAAGTTAAACAATTTGGAAGGTCAAATTGCTAAGACATTTTGGCTCATCTTTATTTCCTAACACAGACCTTGGGACATCCAAAGCACTTAACCAATATTTAGGGAGCAATGAATGAGCAAGACAGAATATATTTTCGTGTAGCTAACATTTGTAAGTGAACAGTTGAATACCTTGAATGGTCTAGATTTATCCTCATTTTCTTCTTTAGTTATAAATTCTTAGTAACTCCAGTGCTATTGAAGAAATTATTTCAAAGAAGAAGGACCTGTAGTTAAAAGGTGTTCAGTGAAGCTGGATAAGATTCCACCACTTTAAGAAGCAGGTTGGGGATACGGCATAGGTTCTGACTTGGGATCCCTGCTCATACCCACCGTTCACAATGAATATGAATGGACAGAACCTACACTGTTCATGATAGTGATTTGTGAAAGTAAAAATTTTGCTGACCTATTGAGAAAAACTAATTATAACTATAGAAGTGTCCGATTATAACTAACTTGATTTTCCCTTTAAAATTCCCAGACACCATATATTCAGTCCTCTGAAAACAATGAAACATCTTACTTTTTATGTTTATAGAAAAATGCGCACATACATGCACTTATGTATAAATGAATTACCAAATATATGCATGTACATATATACAGAGAAGAATTTAGCTATAGGCAATAAACATATGTACATGGTGATATTTTCAGTTTCTGACATCCTCCAAATTTCCCTGTGTGCTTAGATATATGCATCCAGGAAGCAGTTGCTCATGGTGTTTCTAAATGTTGCATTCTTCCAATGATTAATAATGTCAACTGAAGAAATTAGACATAAGATTATTACTGTAAAATATATAAATTATATAAAATTTAGCTAGAAAACCCAGTTTCACTTGAAATGATGCAGCAATCAAATACACAATTATAAGGTCTTTTCTGTAGTCTGTTGATCATATTTACAAAGATTTCTTTGTGTACCTTTTTTCAGTGTTTCGTTCTGTCAATACAGGACATGGAAATATAGAGATAAATTATGAAAAATGATAATTTAGATGTATTCTTTCCTGGAATACCATTTGAATTAACTCTTTCATTGCACCTGCAACTGTGCAAAATGAATCCAGAATCAGTAGTCTGCATTTTTTCATTCATGGTCAGGAAATTAAAATTGATCATAGGCCACACAAGGGAGTCTCCAGTTCTATCATAGCTCAATATGGTTAACGAGACTATGCTTGTCTTCTGTTCTCCTTAACAAGTTACACATATTATTGATTCCAGGGTCGTCTGTGACTGAAAGGACATTGTGTGGCTTGACAATATTTTGCTACCTTTAAGAAATAAAGAGCTATGAGCCCTCATTGCAGCTGGGACAGGTACAGTTTAAGTTTGACAAATGAAGATTTATACTTTTTTTGAGCTGGCAGAATTCTTCATGTAGAAATAACGAATGAGCATTTGATACTTGATTTAACACAGGTCAAATGACTTGCAGTGAAAGAATGAGAATAACACTTTAATTATTACCCTTTCCTCAAAATGAATTGATGATAGGTTTGTCATGGTAGATCTGCGCTTTAAACAAACGAGTCGGGCATGGAGCATTCTTCAGAAGACATCATTTAAATACAAGGAGGCATGCTTTACCCAAAATCGTCTGGCAATGCAGAACAGAAAAGACTGGTAGGGAATAATTACCCACTAACCCTTTAAGTCTGTGTTCCTTATTGTGAATAAAACTGCTGAATGCCAAAATAAAAAAAAAATGCTGAATGTCTAATCATATACCAAATTGTCAGGCTAGGTTAAATACCTATTTTCTTCTTCCTAACCATAAAATTGTGTATTATCTTAACACACACACACACACACACACACACACACACACACACTCAAACACACACACCACCCTGGACCTGGAGAGACAGGCAGTTGTAAGTGCCCCTCTGTGGGTTCTGGATCCTCAGCAGCAGCAGCAAGCATTCTGAGGAACTACATCTCTGACATCCATTTTACAGAATTATGGAGAAAGCACTGTGTTGAAGAATTTGAGCTGATGTATATCTAGTTTCTCTACTTACTGTGAGGTATTTTAAAGCACATTTCACTTCCCCAAGCCTCACATTCTCATTTGTTAGTGGGCCGGAAGGTACCAGCTTACTATTGTACCATGGATCAATATACAGAAAAAAATTTCTAAGTAACAGAATGATCTTCAAAAGAAAGTTATTACAGTATTCGTTATTAGTGAGCTTGTACAAGTTTGGGTACATATTTAAGATACTTTCTGGCAAAAATTGGAGCTATACTAGACTTTGTTTCCCTTTAAAATCTGTAAAGTGTACCAACAAAGCCTCAATGAACACCCAAAGAAAATCAATAGAACAGAAATCACCTATTTAAAACCTGACCAAAAAAAAAATGGGTCAAATCATTGACTGCTTGGTTTATCACACCAAAGGCATTTGGGATATAAATTGTTATTTTATACTGGCATAAAAAGTGTGAACTGTATTGACACTCTCAAGTGGTGTGCTCTACTATGGTGTAGAGTGGGTTACATACATTTGAGTCTCATTTAATTTTGTGAATGTGTGAATGTTACATAGCTCAGAGAAGCTAACTGATTTCTAAAGAGTAGAAGAGAAGTATAATTTTGTTTCTCTCATTTGAACCTTCATCTTTGTAACTAACTATTGTTTCCTTCCGGATCACAGGAGAAAAAAAAAAAAGTTAAATTTCTCCCATCTTCATGAATGTTTATAATTCAGCACCACCAAGTAGATTAGGAGTGGGCACTCAAAGTTTTATTTGACAAATGAGGAGAATGACACTCAGAGAGGGAGAAGATGTACAGGTCGCACAGTGTGGTGGTAGTGGTCTGAACGAGAATGCCCCTCTCCATAGACTCATATATTTGAAACCTCAGTCCTCAGTGAAACTGCTTTAAAAGGATAAAGTGGTGTGGGCTTGTTGGAGTGACTGTGCCTTGGAGGAAGGCTATCACTGAAGATCATCTTTAAGGTTTCAAAAGCCCATTCTAAGGTGTCTCTCTCTCTCTGTCAGGATGTAAACTCTCATCCCCGTACTTGCCTGCCTGTCACCATGCTGCCTGTCATAACAATAATGTATAATCCTCTCAAACTTTAAGCAAGCCAGAATTAAGTGATTTCTTTATAGGTGTTGCCTTGGTCATGGTGTGTATTCATAGAAGTAGAACATGGCATGAGTATGGTGTGGGCTAACAGATGGAGTATTGGCAACAGTCCCAAGCACTGTCAGGAGTCCTTATTGGCTTTGCTTTCAAAAACCATGTTAGAAGTGACTTAAAGAACTACCTGCAAAATATGATGTTCTGAGGGATTCTCAAGCCTGTGGAGGAGGGACAGAATGCCCCTGCCTGGACTTTGGATGCATCTTTTCATGGTTGTCAGAGAAGACTCTACCAGTTGCTTCCAGTCAAATATTTAAATTGACATTACTCTCTATCTGATCTAAACCATCTCTAAATTACATACAGTATCTGATATAGATGCTAGTAAATAATCTTTGGTTGATATCTTGTAGTAGTTATCAATAATCTTTATTTAAAACTTAACATAATTATTAATGTGGGTTGTTTAGGGAAGGAGAGGACACAATATGTATATTCAGAACAGATACAACTCTCTAAATGTATCATCATACTCATTATAGTTTAATGCGTGGATACACGCCCCACTGATAGAGAAAGCTAAGCTGACTGTACATCAGTAAGAAAAATAAATTCTTGGAGAACACAGGAGCTCCACAAGGAGAGCAACAGAACCAAAAAAATTGAACACAGGGGTCTTTCCTGAGACTTATACTACAACCAAGTACCATGCATGGAGATAACCTAGAACCCCTGCACAGATGTAGCCCATGGTAGTTCAGTGTCCAAGTGGGTTCCATAGTAATGGGAACAGGGACTGTCTCTGACATGAACTGATTGGTCTGCTCTTTAATTACCTCCCCCTGAGTGGGAAGCAGCCTTACCAGGCCACAGAGGAAGACAATGCAGCCACTCCTGATGGGACCTAACAGACTGGGATCAGAAGGAAGAAAAAGTAACCCTCCCCTACCAATGGACATGGGGAGGGTCATGCGTGGAGAAGGAGGAGGAAGGGAGAGTTTTGGAGGGGAGGAGAGAGGGAACTAGAGGGGGCATACAAAGTAAATAAAGTGTAATTAAAAATAAATTAAAAAATTAAAAAAAGAAAAATAAATTCTTAAGTATTAAAATGTTCACATAAGCTAGAAGTAAAAAGTGTTTTTGAGACACCTAATTTTTCTGCTTTGTCGTGTTCATTGCTGTACACTATATGATCCTCATTTTTTTGGTGTGTATTTATCTCTGTTCTATAGTTTGAAAAAACTTTGAATTAGCACCTGCCATTGCTCAACTCCTAGGGTACCACTCTCTGCTACAGTGTTTATTGTATCTATCTTCTCTCCTCATCCTCCAGCACCATCACTCTTAAAGTTGATGCTCTCTCTTGACCTTAATTTTAGTTTCCTTTTACATTCTTCCCTGCAAGTTAGCTGTCATTCCTGGCATTTAAAATCATCTCTTTGTTGATAACTTCTTATTGTGTTTGTCCTGGCTACACTTCCCTACCCAGCTTCCTACTTATATGTTTACTTATTTGTCTACCTAGCAAACAAATCTCTTATATATCTCACATCCCATTAAAGATATCGAAACAAAACAGGTGAACCTGTCCCCTTTCTCCACTTTCTCTGAGCCACAGTTAGGTGCATCACTATGGAAATGCACAGACTTAAAGTAGGAAACTGAGACTACTTTACCATTGGAACACTCCTCAATACAGCTACAAGGTACCAAATCCTAAGAACTAGCCAAAACCGTTCTAGGAATATGTTTGAATTCTCTGTGTCTTGGTTTGAGTCCATTTTTCCACCTCATTGATGTCCTCTAAGAGCAGGAGAGTAAAACCATACATAACTCTAGAAAATGAGAGCAGAAGTCTCACTTTTCAATTTCTATGAAGCACTGTAATTTAAATAAAAATTTGCAATCTATCTCAATATCTTCATATATGTCTTTATATAAATATATCACACAAGTTACTTTAGCTTTGAGTGAAATTTTTGTTCCTGTTTGACCATGCTTCTCCTGAGGCTTTATTCCCTGTAAAGCCATGTGAGCAGAAGCTGAAAGCCCTTCAGGTTGAGGAGCATAACAGATGTTTTTCTTTTCTTTTTTCATCTGTATTTTTGTAGCATGCTTTTACCTTTTCCACTTCTGCCTCTTTCTACCAAGAAAACAAGCCCTGTTTACCACTACTACTTGTTCTCCTGAGTGGACAAAACGCATCATCTTGTTTGATGAAATAGCTCCTTGATGTAAATTCTAAGGACTGATGTTCCTTTTCTAGCCCTTCATTGTAAGAACTACATATTTGTCATTTCAGTTTTTTCTATCCCAGTCCTTTTCCTTCAGTTTTCATGATCTGTGGCCCACTCAGATTTCACTCATGCACTTTCATTTCATTGAACGTGGTGATTATTTTTTCCCCAATTCTAGCATCCAGGCATTGGCCCTGGACTCTCAGGATTCAGCTGACATAAATTTGTATCCTCCCTATCCACATTTTGCCACCTGTCTCCTATTGTGTAGCTTACCACTTTCAAAATTTTGATTGTATGTCTTCTTTTTGCCACAGTGAAATATCTATATGCATCTAAATATTCTGAACACTTACATGTTCTATAACATGTGGTGGCTATTCAATAAATATTAATGAGGGAATATGTGGTTAAATAAAATAAACAACTAATATTTCTCTTTCCAGAATATTATAATCACAATTCTAGGAAAAATCCTACATAATAGTAAAAACCATTCATATTGTATTATTTTCATTTTTTTTCTCTTTAATGTAACCCAGATACACACCAGGTAGGTGATCTACCAATTTTTTAAAATGTGGAATACCAATATTTATGGGAATCTCAACTTGGTTAATGTCTGTTGCTATGGTGGTGTTTTATGTAAACATTTATACTACATATCAGAGAAAATATCAAGAATATAAGTATGAAAACTATGTGGGGCTAGATAGATGTCTCAGAGACTAAGAGTACTTATTGCTCTCACAGAGAAAGTAGGTTCAGTTCCCAGTGCCCACAACCATCTGTAATCCCAGTTCCAGGGGACCCTTGCCTCCATATATGGAGCACCAGACATATACATAGTTACATACATAATGCATATAAAGAATCTATATGCATAAAATAAAATTAATTGTGCAAATATTTTAATTTTTTTCTTCAGTTAATTGTATATTTTCCTGTGATTTTATTTCAAAAGAAAGTTCTTAAGCAGTCCCATATCAACCACAGTTCACTGTGAAGGTAAGGCTGTGGGCAGCAGATGCTCTGGTCCCTACCTCCTGGGTGCTGGATTACAGACATGTAGTACTAGGCTCCACTGCAGAAAACATCCTTGAAGGATGTATTTGATCAACACTCCTAGGAACACATTTTATTTATGTATTTTTGTGTGCACACGTGAGTATTCATGTGTGTGTTCTCATGAGAGTATGTGTGTGTGCTCATATGTGTTTGTGTGCACTCGCATGAATGTGCTACAGTGTAAAACTAGTAGTTGTCAGTTCTCTGCTTCTACCTCATTAGTCCTGTGAATTAAATTCAGGTTGCCAGGCTTAATGACAGACACTTTTCCCTGCTGAGCTATCTTGCCAGCCCAAAGCATGACTTCCCAAAGCTGGGGGGGGGTGGAGGAGGGAGGGTCAACCCATGGAATTATTTGAATTTATATCAAACTATTCCAGTTTCAGATCTTTCACTCAACATGTGAGTAATAATAAATAATTTCCAAATATATTTAGGAAAGATAATTTAGCATTTCTTTTTGTTGTATACACACTTCTTCTAAATATGACTTCAAGTAAGTATTTTCTCGGCAAAAAATATAAATTGCAATAACGACTTAGAGTAAGAAAGACATTTACATGGAAAGAAATCATTTAACTTATATGAGGGAAACACAAGCGTGAGACCGACACAGGACCAATGGCTCTAAGAAGAGGCTGCTCCACAGGGGTGAACAACTTCATGAGATGAAAGAAATGAAAGCATACATCACAGGCCCCTATGCTTGAGAATTACATTTAATACCTGTAAAAAAAAAGTGTTTCAACGATAGGCAGCTGTTTCAAGCCTACTTGTCCACAGGACTTGAAAAGGAGGTAGAGTTGTGTAACTGTTCTCAGTGTAATGATGAGGAAACTGATGTTTGAAGGGTCTTGTCTTGACTTGCATTGAGCTAAGTGTGCAGCTGAAACATGAGAAGGCCCTTTTTTGCACATCTGATGCGGTGTCCTCCTCATGCGTCTCGAGATGTTTCTGCCTCACTCTGCAGAGCTGCAATGTGAAGGAGATACTTTGAAATTCAAAAGGATTCTTCACTCTTATGTCAGTTAAGTCCATGACCCCAACTTTTGCAGTGCGCCTCACCTCAGCTTACCCTAGTCCTTTAACACACAATTTTGGCCTTAGATTGAGTCATTTAAATGCATTATCTAAATCCGTATTATGTTAAGAATTAAGACATGAAGTTTTTCCACGTACAGAAAGCTAATTCTCACAATACGATCATAGAACACACTAGAGTGGTTACAAATAAAGAGGTTACCTGTGCCTACATTAAAGAATTTATTTCAATAAAAACAGAAGTATAATTCTTAAAAATACCTTTGAGAAAGTAACTAATACAATACAATGGAAGTGCGGTACATTTACTGGTGATTAACACATTAGTGACACTTTTGAGATTACATTTTTAAAGGGTCCTCTTCCTCTGCAGAATGTGTGTTTATGGTGGCAGCTTTAATGTTGTTGCCTGCTGTGTGGTTCAATAGAGTATGTTTTTAGGTGGTTGGCTGAGGGTTTTTTCGTTATGTATGTCGATGGAGATAAGTGTTTTAATTACTTTTTTAATGTCTGTGCTTTTGTATTTTTTTTTCTCTTCTCTTCCCTTTTATTTCCTGGCGCTGAGATTACTGCCTCATCGCCACAGCAGGTGGCTGTTGCAAATTTGTTTTCTTTGTAAGGCTGGTAGATTTATTTCGTAATATAACTGCTCCTTTTTAGTATTTTATTATTAATGATTTCTTTACTTTGGAATATAGTCTACTTACACAGCCTTAAATACTAATTTCCTAAGACCATCTAAGAACTCCAATCATTAAGAAAAAAAAAACTGCCTGAGGCGTATTACTTGAGTTTCCCTTACCCTAGTTGACAATGTGAAGATTAAAATTTAAGGAAATTGCTTATAATAAATGCCAAAGGAGAAAACAAAAACAAGCAGAGAAAGGATGGAAGTCAAGAAGAGGAGGAAAGAATAAACCCAGGAGACAAAAACATATTTTAATGAATAATACCAAAAGTATACAATTTTGTGATAAAAATGTTACATTAATGCATGCATTTTAGAAAAAGGATTTTAATCAGACCTTGTATAATACTGAAATTAAATTTTAATTATTAAAATAACTGCTAATTTTTAAATAATTAGAACCCTATAAAATTATAAAAAAAGAAAACCTTCATGTCTTTTCCAGGGAGTTTGTTGTATCCTGTCCTACAGATAAAACAAAAGTGAGATGAAATATTAATAAAGAAGTTAAGAAGTTAAGTGTCAATAAAGTGGCTCATATTCCATTTTTATCCTATGCATACATACTTCTTAAATTACTGTATTTTTATTATGCTTGTGTTTTTTCTGACCTTGATATAACAAAGTTTTATATATTAACCATAGTGCTATGAGAGATTTTTTTTTCCTATTTTCTACATATGGTATGAAGGCTTTTTAAAGAAATGTTTGTACTTTATGTAATTATCAATTTTGTTTATTGCATACTCATTTCTGATACTTTTCATAAAGTATTTTCTGTTTTGTTAATTGAACACATTACCTTATTTTGTCATCTTCAAGTTTTTGAGCATAAGAAAAGCTCAGCATACAACATGGCTCTGAAATGTTATATGATTTTGTACAGAAATACCTGTGTATTTTGGGAAATTAGGGTTTGAAGTGCTGGTTCCACTTATAACGTTTTTATGAATCTTATCCTGTTACACTCTAAACAGTTGTGTGACATACACAAGTAATGTGTGTATTTGTAGGGGGAGAGCCCAATCGGCAGTTCCAGAAAGCAGATGTTTAATGGGGATTTGAAAAAATCAATGAAATGAATATTATTGTGATCCATGGTGATCTAATTTCATAGGTGTTTTATTGAATTGCTCCATTCTTTCTGAATTCAACCTGAACACTCAAACTAACCATATTTACAGTGGTTTGTCAGGGAGAAGGCAGAGGCTTTTATTGAGGAAAGAATCACAATAGGGTATCATTGATCTGTTCTCTTTCTAATCAATATATGGATCCCAGAATGATAACCCATATGGTACTCTTGTCCCTTGGAAGCAAGTCATAAGTCCTTTGACTCTATAAATGATATTTAAGTGACACATTAAAAAATGTTAAATTGTTTATAGAATTGCAGACTATATAGGGCCTTGAAAAGTTTGTTTGATTTCAATATTATAATTGCAACATTTGGGGTTTAATATAGGAACTATTTATTCTCTCTAAAACACAAACACATGAGTTTATTCATGATTGTATGCATGTGTTTGCTTATCTAACACAGTATTTTAAATAGTTAAGGCTAATAAACATCTTCTGTGTTTGAAAGGATTTGCCAGCATTTTCTTTACTGTTTAGATCTTTAATTTTCATGGTTTTTATGTTTTATCTGTCAAAACAAACATGACTCAAACTTGAATGTTTTCTTAAATTTACTGGAATGCGTTCATGTATTTTTGATTCAATTTTCAACACAATTCCCATAGATGGAGAGATGGCTCAGTGGTTAAGAACACCAGATTGATTCTTTTACAGAGGACCTGGGTTTCATTTCCAACATCCACATGGTGGTTTACACCCACCAGTTAAATCCAGGCCCAGAGGAGCCAGTGCTCTCTTGCCTCTGAGGGCACTGCACGCTACAGACTGCCATACACAAAGACAAAACACAAACATGGAAACAATGAATACATCTTTACATACATCTCTTTAATAAGTCAAATTTACTTATTTAAAAAAAAAGAATTCAAGAGCCACTATGTTAGGCAATTCATGAGTGTTTCTATAACGAGGAAATAAGGAGTCTAGAGTACAGCTCACTCACCAGGTTTTTAGGCTATTGATATTTGAGATGCTAATATTATTCTTTCTGCTCTGAACTGGAAATCATAGTCACCATACTGTCTTTATTTTTCATATTTCTTGGTTTTGATAACACATGGCTCAAGTCTATTGAACGGATGACAATCAATGAATGACTTTGTCCTAATCACTTTTAATTCTAGACAAAGAAGTCATTTCCTAGGCTATAAACTAATGCATTCAGTAATGACACTTTGATGTATAATGATATTCTGCAGATGATAGGTTAAGTGGGCGTTTAATTCACATGCACACAAATTTGTTGTTTCATTGCATTAAACAATGATTTTTTTTTCTATCTCCCCCTTCTTTCATAAGTTCCCTGAACTCTGCCTAAAGTTTGGCTATAAGTCTCAACATCTGCTTTGATACCTTGCTGGATACAGTCTTTCAGAGGCCCTCTGTGATAGGCTCCTCTCTTGTTCCCTGTTTTCTCCTTCTTCTGATGTCCACCCCATTTACCTTTCTGAGTAAGGACTGATCATCTTACCCATGGCCTTCCTTCTTGCTCAGCTTCTTTAGGTGTACAGATTTTAGTATGTTAATCCTGCATTATATGTCTCATATCCACTTACAAGTAAGCATATACTATGTGTGTCTTTCTGCTTCTGGAATACCTCACTCTGGATGATCTTTTCTAGATCTCAACATTTACCTGCAAATTTCATGATTTCCTTGTTTTTAATTTCTGAGTAGTATTCCATTGCGTAAATGTACCACATTTCTGTGTTTATTCCTCCATTGAGGGACATCTAGGTTGTTTCCAGGTTCTGGCTATTATGAATAAAGCTGCTAAAAACATGGTTGAGCAAATGTCCTTGTTGTATACTTGAGCATCTTTTGGATATTTGCCTAGGAGTGGTAAGGCTGGATCTTGAGGAAGCACTATTGCTTATTTTCTGAGAAAGCGCCAGATTTTTTTCCAAAGTGGTTGTACAATTTTACATTCCCACCAGCAATGGAGGAGGGTTCCCCTTCCTCTGCATCCTCTCCAGCATGTATTGTCTCTTGAGTTTTTGATCTTAGCCATTCTGATGGGTGTAAGGTGAAATCTCAGGGTCATTTTGATTTGTATTTCTCTGATAACTAAGGACGTTGAGCATATCTTTAAGTGTTTCTTTGTCATTTGATATTCCTCTATTGAGAATTCTCTGTTTAGTGCTATAACCCAGTTTTTAATTGGATTACTTGATTCGTTGCTTAACTTCTTGACTTCTTTTTATATCCTGGATATTACCCAGAGCCTACAACATGCTGCTTTTCATTTGAAAATAATAAAACAAATGCATTTAAATGTTCTCAAGTTTTGCAAATAAGTTAGAGGAATTGCAATTGCATTTTACCTTTATTTGATTATTACATATTATATATATATCAAATTATAATACATAACCCCTGAATTAATAAATATAAATATTATATATTAAAGAGGTAAAATGGATGAGTTGAGATGAAATAACATTTTGAAATGTGAAGACCTTATGACATCTGCCATTGACTGCATCTCGCTCTTCTCTCATCATGAGGATAGTAACGTATCAATAGTGTTTGCTTGCTGAAGTCTTGTTTCTGAAGAAATTTGTCGTAACAATACCCAGTGTCCTGAACACTGTTCAGGGAATCACGACCTACAGCCTCATCCATTTCAGTAAAGCTTGTACTAGGGACCAGTTCTCATCTTCACGGTTGTATTCTCATCAGTGAGGTTTGTGGGACACGCCAAAAAGACAATTTATCTGGTGGGTATCTTTCTCACCATGTTCAGCTGTTACCCCCGGAGAAACCTTTAAGCACACAGATCTCATCACATTTTTGTTAAATCAGATTAACACAAATAATTGACCCACTGAGGTCCCGTAAGCAAATATCATTGATTCTCCATGATTGTTTAAAACAACCTGCCACAACTACAAAGATCAAAGCACATACCTGATTCTTCCTTTATTATTTTTTTGGATGAAAATACATTACAGGATATCTAGTATCTTGTTCATGTTAATTGAAATGCAAAACTTGATATGAGCTTGAGGAATGTGGTTCCTATGAGTGCTGCTGTTATTTATCCAAAAGGAGGTCCTTTGGAAACAAAGCAAGGTTACATTTTTTCAAAGAATATCAAATATTGAAAAATCACCAGCAGATGCCCAAGGGGTGTACATTTAAGAAGAAAAACACTTCAGAAAGGAAGTATGCTAGAGAAAACATTCACAAAACACAAAGGCCATCAAAAGACTCAGGCAGCCTTTTCTAAATCAGGAGATTAGAAGCTGGGGGCCACCTTGTCAGACCACAGAGGAAGAGGATCCAGGCAGTATTGATGATACCTGATAGGCTAGAGTCAGATCCAGATCATAGGGGAGGAGGACTTCCTCTATCAGTAGACTCCAGGTGGGGGATAGAGAATAAAGAAGGCAATGGAAAGGGACCAGGAGGAGGTGAGAAAGGGAGCTACAACTGGGATACAAAGTGAGTAAACTGTAAGATAATAATAATAATAATAATAATAATAATAATAATAATAATAATAATAATAAAATAATAATAATGAAGGAGGAAGAAGAAGAAGCTGGTCATAGATCTGCTATCTGCAGCATATACCATCTTTTGGCAAGAAAATGGACTATATGCATTTGGAATGCTTTGTTGGAATACTTGTAATTAATGTGCATTGATTATAACAAGTTCCATGTATAACTTTACCACAGAAAAGACAGCCCCTATGAAGGCTGGGAAATGGCATGCTCAGTTAAGTGCTTGTTGGACAAGTGAGGGTATCTGCATTCACAGTCCAACACCCTTGGAAGAACCAGGCAAAGGGTTGTGCACCCCTTTCTGGGAAATGCCGGAAAGTGGGAAACAGAGACAGGAGAACTCTCTGGGAATTGTTGGTCAACCAGTAAGTTGGTGAGGTAAGTTGTAGGTAAGTTGGTGAGCTCCAGATTAACTCACTGAGCTTACCTAAAGAAAAATTAGGTGGACAGAAATGGAGGATGAAATCTGTCATCAACCTCTGGCCTTCTCATACGTGAGCACATGTACTCACACACACATGCACACACAAGTGGGAGAGTGGGTCATATAGACAGACAGAGACAGAGGAACTTTTTCTGTGACCTTAAGCATAGTTTTTTAGTTTGTGTGGGGTTCACTTTCCCCATATCTAAATTGTGGATAGAAATATTGACATGTGTGCCATACTTCTTTAGATATTTTTTTTCAGTTGCTTCTAAATATTTCTTTTTTAAATTTATTTTTATTATTTTTACTATTATTTACACTTTATTCATTTTGTATTCCCCCATAAGCCCCACCCTCCTCCCCTCCCGATTCTACCCTCCCTCCCCCTTCCTCAGGCATGCCCCTCCCCAAGTCCACTGATAGGGGAGGTCCTCCTCTCCTTCCTTCTGATCTTAGTCTATCAGATATTTTAAATGAATTAATTATACACATCCGCTGCCTACCGGGCAATCATTGCACTGCTTATAGTCGATAAAGGTCAACTAATTTTTTTGGTATAAGCAGAATTTACTTTCTCATTGGGAGCAGTTAAGAATTACTATTTTCCTATACTTCTTAGGGACATGTTGGTTTGTGTAATACAGGCAGCAACAAGCAAATCTTTGACAATTGCCCTTATAAGGAGCACCAATGTCCCGTAGAGCCTTGGCAAGAAACACCCATTAATGAGCATCATGGAACTGTTTTGTTTGTCAAATCACTGTCCATCCCTCCTTATTCATAAACTCTCATCTTCCTACTGGAAGGTGAATCAAAAAGTCATTTCTGTGTCATTTTGAAGTCATCTTCATGGAGACACAAACCTTATTTACTAGTATATCATTGATTCTCAGGGAAGCCTTCCTTTGATAGATAGGGTTTTGTAACTTTCATTTTTCACTTAACGTTGCCTCATTTTTCTTTCCTTGAAGAACTTTACTTAAATTTGCTAAGATTTAATACTTTCCTATGATTTAAACTTTATTCTTTCCTTAGGAGGTGTGATGTTAGAAAGAATTTATAAACTATAGCTTAAATAAGCCTGTCTTAGATCAAAGGCTCATTGAACATTCATTATGTACCAGTTCTCAATGACATATGAATTCACATCAGCATAGGTGATTTCTGAATCTTGCATTCAAGAGAATACTGCAGTTTTTACATCCTTAATAGAAATGGTGATTATCAGAGACTGTGAGTGTCTTGAAGTTCAGAGATATCTGGAAAAAACAGAGTCAGTAGGCATATATGTATATTCATTCATGTGAGAAAGAGAAACAGAGAGACAGAGACAGAGAGAAACAGAAAGTCAGAGAGTATGTATTGACAATCTTATCATTTATCTTAGAAAATAGGTCATTTTTAATTTTGAGAAAAAAAAATCAGAATTATGTAAGAAGCCAAAAGGGATCTCTCAGGCATAATATGGTGTTCTCTCTCTCTCTCTCTCTCTCTCTCTCTCTCTCTCTCTCTCACACACACACACACAGAGAGAGAGAGAGAGAGAGAGAGAGAGAGAATGAGGTTCACAAGCCCAGACTGGATGTGCAATTAGCAATTAGCACGTAGCCCAGATTGGCACTGAATTTACTATGAAGATCAAGATGAGCTTTAGCTCCTGCCTCCTCCTCCATAGTGCTGGGATTACAAGCATGCTTTACCACACCTGATTTAAAATTGAGACCAGAGCCTTGTGCATGCCATACAAACACTCTTGAGCTGGAGTCCTAATGTTCAGTACAGAAACAGGTTTTCTTCCTCTCCCCCACCCCCAACCTTAGGGAAATTGGTTTTCTTAAGACCTTTGGTTGATAGAGAATAAGGCCTGCTCACACTAATGTCTTCAGTTAAAGTCTTACAATTATAGTTTTAAACAGCATTATCTACAGTAATACATAGATTACTATTTTAGTGCATAGCTGGCTCTCTAGCTCAGTCAGCTTGACATATAAAACATTTCATCACAGGATCTTACACAAGATCGCAGCGCTGTTAAGTAGGTGAAGAAGGATTTACTCCAAAATCAGTCTAGTGACCAAGAACTGCTCCTGGTCACACCATAGCATTATAGGTACGTATCTTCCAAAGTGCCCGTGACAAGAACGTTAATGTAACTATATTGAGACATAAGTTACCTGCATTAGAGACATGGCCTTCATGAGTCTTGGGACTCTGTATGCGACCTGAGCTATGCAGGGTGCAGGGATAATTTAATCATCCTAAATCTGTCTAGTTACTGGCTCGTTTTTCATCTTCTTAAGCCAACATTCATAGCTCAGAACAACTTGCCAATTCCCTTTGAAACATTTATAGGGAAACTCTGACCCAGTAAATGTTAAATCCATCATAGTGCCAAATGTAGATCCAAATGAAAGAATTAGAAACCCAATTTCTTTACCCATGTCTTGATCCAAGTGAACAATGAATGAATGAATGAATGAATGAATGAATGAATGAATGAATAAAATTATTATCCCACCCAATATCAACTGATCAGTCCTAAAATCCTACATATACAGGTAACTTTGCATTGACTTAGCAGGTTTTATTTATGTTTATAAATATTTAAGACTGATTCATATTAAGAATTATCTGTGTACTGTTATTTTTTTAATATATTTATCATAACAATTAAAAATGAACCATGAATTTGAGACAGAAGCAAGGGGTGCAGAGTGGGCGCGGTTGCTGGTGCTGGTGGCCACGATGTACATGCTCAGGTTCCCTGAGTATCTCAGTGGCCTACACTCCCGTAGTAGTATTGTCCTCCTGGTATTCAGATCTGTTTGGGCTCCAGGAATTGTTTGTGTGGACTCCGTTGGTGGACCCACAGCACAGGGGCTTCAATGTTGAGAACGCTGTTCCAAGGATCCCTATGTTGCCCACAGTGGGGGTGTGGGTAGGAGGGATCCAATGGATGTCTGGTTGCTAGTGTAGGGGGACCCTGGATCTGGGGCTCTGCAAGCACTCACTTGAAGGTGCACTCACTTGCTTACAGGCCTATTCAGAAAGTAAAGGGTTTACTCCTGTTCTCCACTCTCATATTTGGGTCTGCTGAGGCAAATGAGAACG
This sequence comes from Psammomys obesus, assembly GCF_907164565.1. Classification (NCBI taxonomy): domain Eukaryota; kingdom Metazoa; phylum Chordata; class Mammalia; order Rodentia; family Muridae; genus Psammomys; species Psammomys obesus. The sequence continues at coordinate 6,888,528 of NW_026596095.1, forward strand.
TAGGAGATCCATCAGCTCAGTGGTGTCCACTGTTTGTACGCCAGGCAGAGAGTCCTGTACTTGAGGTAGCCACCTCTGCTGTTTCAGTCACGAAGCGTGGAGGCTCCTGCTTGGGCTAGCTGCCCATCCTGCTGCCACTGCAGACCTGGAAGCCTGGTACAGCCGCCTGCTAGGAGGCCCATACAGCCACAGGCCTGGGAGGCTTGCCTGTGCTCTCTCAGTCACTGAGCATGGAGACTCGTGCCTGGGGCGACTACTGCTGCCTCTGCTGAGGAGGGAGGCAGGTGCTTGGGGTAAAGGGAAGTACAGGGGGCATTGAATATTCACCACTCTCAGTGCCTGGAGATGTCTATGGGTGACCTGGATCCAAATGGTCCCAGATCACGGGTTGTCCCCTCTCCAACAGGAAGCCCCAATTTCCATGTTCTGGCTTCAGCTGCCCCTCCACTCACCAATTTCAGAGTTTCGGATCCTGTGCCCCTCAGATAAGGTGCACACTGGTTGCTGACAACTTGAACTCTTATTTTCATTTCTTAAATATATATAGTTCATGAGTACATGTTAACAAAGATTTGGAAAAGAAACAATAAGCAAATAGAATATCCGGAATTATCAGAGATAATCTCAATACCAAGTGAGTGTTTTTTTATGTATTAAGTTTGAGCTTGAATATGATATAGTGTTTTTAAAATACACATTATAGGGGCAATTATTGTTTTCTTCCCCCCTTTGGAAATATGATTCATTTAGTTATAACATGGTAATCCTAGTCTTTGTTCACCCTTGAAAATGTTTTTTATTGCTCCTTTTTTACATTTAACATATATATGCATGCCTTTGTCTCTTTGGAATAGATTGGAAACCATTTTCTAAAAATTCAGTAGCAATGTGCTTCTACTAAAAGTGCTTGAAGAGTTGTGTTCACCAACTGTATATTCTTTTCTAATATATTTATTTTTAATTATTATTCTTATTACTATTATTATCACTTACAATTTATGCACTTTGTATCCCAGTTGTAGCCCCCTCCATCATCTCCTCCTTGTCCCACTCTCCTTCCCTCTTCCTCTTCTATCCCTTTTCCCTAGACCACTGATAGGGGAAGTCCTCCTCCTCTACTGTCTGATCCTACCTATCAGGTCCCATCAGGACTGCCTTAATCCTCTTCCTCTGTGGGCTGGCAAGGTTACCCCATCAGGGAAAAATAATAAAGGATCAGGCAAGCAAGTTCATGTCAGATACTGTCTCTTCTCCTCTTACCAGGGAACCTACATGGAGATTGAGATATCTATAAGTTACATCTGAGCAGGGGCATAGGTCCTCTCTTCATTAAGACTTCCTGCACTCTGTCCAAAGCTTGACTGTGAGTCTCTGCATCTGCTTTGATCCCCTGCTGGTTGGAGTCTTTTAGAGGACTTCTGTGGTAGGCTCCCATCCTGTTCTCTCTTCTACTGCTTCTGGTGCCTATGTTGTTTTCCCTTCTTTGTAAAAATTAAGCATCTTCCCTAGGGTCCTCCTTGTTACTTAGCTTCTGTAGGTCTGTAGAATTTAGTATGCTTAGCCTATATTATATGTCTAATATCCGCTTATAAGTGAGTAATATATCAGGCTTGTCTCGCTGCCTCTGGGATACCTCTGTCAGGATGATCTTTTCTAGCTCCTTCCATATTAAATAATATATCTGAGTAATAGATGTTTTACTTCTTAAAGGTTTTTTGTTTCCACTCATCTTTTATTATTACTATGACTCTGCTTTTCTGTGGGTGCGCATATGTATGTGTGCATGTATATATGTGGATGTGAGTGCATGCACGAGTGTGTGTGTGTGTGTGTGTGTGTGTGTGTGTCTAAGTGAGCAGCAAGCATCTGCAGATCAGAAGACACTTTTGTAGTGTCTGTTGTCCCTTTTATCTTTACATGGGTTCCTGAGATTGAACTCAAGTTTGAACAATAGCTGTCTTTACCTACTGAGCCATCTCATCAACCTTCATCTCTCATCTTTTAATTCACCTATAATTTGACACTGAGGAGAAGCTGAACTTTTGTTGTAAAATCCGTTTATTCTTTGGGGTGTATTTATGTCCATTTTCCATAGAATATTATTCTTTCTTGTCCATTAATTAAATATGTACCCACGACAGATTTTCTTTTTAGCTTTGCTAAAGGTTTTTAACTCTCAACATATTCTATACTCTCAAACATTTTTATTTAAAACATAAAATACTATAATTTTCCCACTAATACTGTATCAGGGCATACTATGTTTTGCATGTTGTTAAACAGTATATTTCTATTTTGTGTATATTTATATATTTTTGCATGTAATGTAAGTTAATATGAAGTTTGTGATATCTATTTAGCTTTGTATTAAAGATATACAAGACCTGTTAAATCAGTGTCTTAGGTAGGGTTACTATTTGGTGTGATGAAACACAATGACCAAAAGCAAATTGGGGAGGAAAGGGTTTATTTGGCTTATGCTTCCACATAGTAACCCATCATTGAAGAAAACAAAAATAGAAACTCAACAGGACAACAGCCTACAGGGCAGAAGATGATGCAGAGGCCATGGAGGGGTACTACTTTTTAGCTTGCTCCTAATGGCTTGCTCAGCCTGTTTTCTGATATGACCCAGGACCAACTGCCCAGGGATGCTACAGTCAACATAGGCTCAGCCCTCCCTACTCAGCCACGAAGTAAGAATATGCTCTCTAGGCTTTCCCACAGCCTGATCATGTGGAGCCACTATCCCAATTGGGGCTTCCTCCTAACCAGTGACTCTTGCTTGTGTCAAGTTGAATAAAACCACCCAATACAATCGCATTATCTACATTTATTTTTTGGTGTGTGTATAAACATTTTTTTCCACTAACAGCCATATTATTTTGAACATTGTCTTTATTTTTCTAATCTTAATAATCATTTAGTAAAGGGATTGCTAATGATATTATTTTTTTTAACTTTGTTAAATAGGCTTGCCAGAACCCAAAAAAGACCATATTTTCCAAGGCTTGACACAAGACCAAGGATTTTACACATCCAAAGACTTTCTGCCACTTGTTGCCAAAGGCAGTAAAACAGGTAAAACCTATAGATTTTGTCTCAATGTTGTCCGTGTTGCTCCAGGCATTATAAATTTATATTAAATTCAAACTCAGTAGGACATTGTTCATATCTTATCTGGATTCTTGAATAAACAGCACTAAGATAAAAACATTAAAGAGCCTGATACTACATTTTGCAGGAATTATAGAATAGCCTATTCCGAGAAAGCGTCATGATACAACGTTCTTTTTTTTTTTTTTTAAGTCTGAATGTTTTTTTTTTTCTAAGTCTGAAATGCATCATGAACAATTAACTCAAAATAAAAAAAAACATTAGCAAACAACAGAGGAGACTCTAGCAATGCAGGCGAGATTTCTACTTAGCGAGCTATTTTAAAGTAGGGTGAATCTTCTCGTGTCGGGTGTGATGTGTGCCTGCAGAGGCAGGAAGATTAAGACTAATCTGAGCAGTAATTCTAGGCAGTTAAAGGAAGACACTTTGATAGACACCCTTTTATTTCATGTACCCCAGGACTAACAACCTGAAGGGAAGACTACACCAAGCTTTACCTACATTAATGCCCTTGACCTGGTGATGAAGAAGCTGTAATATATATATTTTTTTAACTAAATGATCTAAAATTTTTAAACGTTTATTTTTGAGGAAGGCTGAGCCATATGTGTCCCTACATCTAATTATGTGTGGAAATGATCAAAAACTTTGTTTCCTTTTTCCTCAAAATTTAAACAGGAAAGCAACTTTCTGTATTAAATTTACTTGAAAGGTAGTGACAATGAAGTAAATCTTCTGTATCTGTGTCTCAACCCCTGAGTCCAGAGAGCTTGTGTTTTTCTCACAGGAAGATCATAGTGCACCAAGCTTGTATTTGACTATCACAGAATGTCAACTGTCTAATCCCAAATAGAAAGTCTTCTAAACAAAATGATTATAGTTATTGAAATTATAGGTCTAGTCATCATCTGGGGTGGCATTTCAAAAATTATAGTAATTTATCTTATCAGCAGTTTATAATACAGTACTGATAATAGAGTACTGTCTAAGACAGAACACAATCTGAATTTCTTTTTCTCCAAGGATCTTCAAAAGGGTGCCGGGTCTTCCTCTAGTTATCCTGAGAAACGTATCTTTTCGAAGTCATATTTCTCAATCTGGTGGGATGGCTCAGCAGGTAGAGGCACCTAAGCATACACTGGACACATGAGTTCCATTCCTGGACCCCACAACATGGCAGGAGAGGAATTACAGCTGAAAGGTGTCCTCTGACCTCCCCATGTACACTGTGACATGTAAAAATGCCTGCACACACATAAGCATGACATTAATTAATGAAATAAAACAGTTTTAAGAGGAACCTATGTATATATACATATAATATATATATATATAATATATATATGTTAATTTTCCAGTTTCACAGAAAGAGCCAGAGAAATTAAAAAAAGAGACAGCTCTATTAGAGCCACCATCCCCAGAAATTCCTGAGTTACAAACATGACACTTAACATGTTAATTTAAAAACTCTACTAAATATAAAATATGTAGTAGAGTTATGTTAGAAATTATGTAAAGTATTATAACAAAACGTAATAGATATGGGATGAGATGATAAGCATTGCTTTGTTTCGCTAATGTATAGAAATTTAATTAGGCAAAAGTAAAATATGTATCATGACTTTTAATTTATTCATTATGTTTATCATGACTAAAATTCCATAAAAGTGTTGCAGCAGTCCTTTTAGAAGGGGAAAAAAAGAAAGATAAGGGTACTGAGTATGAAATTACATATATGAGCATATTTTTAAAATGGGAATAAAACTGTCTCTCAACGAAGCAGAATAATTTGATAGTGACACTCCACCCCGGAAAACTGCAAGATGCAATTTTACAGTGCTTTGAGTACAAGTATCTTTTGAGCTGTCATGCAGAAATGGTTTCTCTACTTGAAAATGGGGTTTTCCTTTCATCGTTCAGGAATGTGCGCCTGTCACTCTCCGTTGCCGTCCATCCGGGGAGCCGTGATTGTACTCGGAGCTGGGGATACTGCCTTTGACTGCGCGACATCCGCTCTGCGCTGCGGAGCCCGTCGCGTGTTCATCGTCTTCAGAAAGGGCTTTGTTAATATTCGAGCTGTTCCGGAGGAGGTAAAGCATCAGCTTCCGAGGAGACAGGGCTGGCGTCCTGCAGACTTTAGGCAGTGACACTGTTGCTATGCAGCCCTAATTTAAATCATCAGACTGTCCTTAAAGTGGACCGATGGAAACTAATTAAATTCTGGGCTATGTGTAATTATTTTCATTTTGACAGTCCACTTAAAAGGAACTTTAAAATATTAATTTGGATAAAATGATACATGCATTTGGGTCAGAATCGCTGGTCTATCTTTTTGTCAGCGTTGTAATATCTTTGAAGTGTATCCTAATTAGTAACAGTCAAATGTGCTAAGTCTTCCATATCCTCAACAATCTGCATTTTTCATAAAATGTCTGGATGTTATATGAATGTTTTATTGAAGACAACTAAGATCCCCAAAGTCTAACTACACTAATAACTAATACACACACACACACACGTGTACTTATATAGACATATATCTACACACATATATGCATATGTGTATATATATAGAGAGAGAGAGAGTGAGAGAGAGAGAGAGAGAGATGCACTTTGTTCATACTTAGAGTGAACTGTTTCTGCTAGAAAGAAAATTGAATGAAATCGCAGCATAGTATTTTTGAAGAGCCTTCATATGAGCACTGATTAGATTCAGTATTTAGTTAACTTACTAAAGATGACAGATTTAACACCCTTTCATTCTGGCCTGACTTCTATAGAGCATAAGCTGACTGTGTACACCAAGATCCCTCCAATTTAATCCTATCAGAGAAAGATAATATTTTATAAGGGACACTAGTCATGAGGCCATAAGCTGAGTATATTTGTGGAAAGATAAATTGCCCATTTTATTCAAATCAGTGTTTTGAATTTGATTTACTTGAAAATGCCCGCACATGCTTGGAGGCTTCTATCTGGCAAGAATTATAACTGCAGTTGGTGGGTAATTTGTCAGATGCAGATTAACCATAGCACAAATTGACCTCAGTAAATGATCGGTAGTCACTAGTTCAAAGCTACTTCAAATGTCAGTTTTGTTCTGTGGATTTTACTCCATTTACTATTTTAATATGTTTTTTCCATTGTGGTCTTATAATCATCAGAATCTTTTCTGACATATACTTTTAGGAATTCACTAGTTCACTCATGTTATCCTACAAATTTAAACAGCCTACAACATTAATTGGAGCTAATTTTACTTATTTTTATTGCTTTGCATAGTGTAGGACTTGCAAAATATAACAAACTTGTGAAACACACTTTACATTAAGTATTTACCTTTTGTTCACCTATTTCATATAATTAAAATGGATTCATGACCAAAAGTTGAACTCTGAGGGTTGGAAGTGAAAGATAGCCCTGTATATTGGCACTCTATTTGGTGTGACAAGAGTACCTGGCACAAAAACAAAACAAAATAAAACAGGACTAAACAGAACAAAGGTTTACGTTAGCTCAGTGTTTAAGTCAAGGCGTTACTTAGAATCACCAATTTGGTCTACGTTGGCAGAAACTGTGGGAGAGACCTGTTACGCGGGAACATGCTTATCTCAAGATGGCCGTGAAGGGGGCAGAGGCCAAAATAAATCTCTCAAGATCACTTCTTCAGGGACATATTTCTTACAATTAAGTCCTGTCTCCTAGAGCTTCTACCAACTTCCCAATAGCACTGTCAAGCGAGATCAGGGCTTTTACATATGCTTTTGGTGGACATTCCATATTCAAATTTTAACATCCCCAAAGGCAGTATTAATTCCTTCACTATTGATTGAATCATCGTCTTCTTATTGTCTTACATTAGGAAGTGTGACTAGACACACATTTCAACTATTTCTCTCTTACTCCGAACTCAGAAAAACAAAAAACAAAAACAAACAAACTCACTCTTGAGAGCTACTTAGGAAACTAAGTGCGTTTATTTATGTTGACTGACCAGCTACTGTGTACTAGGCATTATTTCAACTGATTAGAATGTATCAAAGAGAATTTCATGCCCTCATAATGTTTGTAGTTTCAGGAAATAAGCAAGGACTAAGCAAGCACCTAACGTGCCTTGCTTATTTGGGAAAATAAACGTATTATACCATAAGTAATAATTGAAAATTTTGTTCTTATATGAAAAACTTGTTCTAATATATATATATATATATATATATATATATATATATATATATTTACCTGATGATATATGGAGTGAACAGGATGTGCTTGGGTGCAGAGAGTAGTGGAGGAAAAGGCAGCATACCCCTTACGTAGGGTATTCTGACAGGTATTTCTGATTAGCGTTGAGTATAGAAAAGATAACATTGAGGGAAGATTGGCACCCGGTAACAAACACTGTTGACGTAGTTAAAGGTTCTCAGTCACAATAGAAAAAGTCTCTTAGAGAGCTCATGTGATCATAAGATGATATAGGTGGGCTGCCTATGAGGATTCGGTGAGGACTTGTGAGAACCTGGCACAAAAACAAAACAAAATAAATCTAAGTAACGGAAAGTAAAACCTCGGAATTGGTCTGAATCAAGAATAATGAAGGCCTAAGATAGATTTTGGATTTACTACTCTGCAGAATTTTGCTTGTGGGACAGTACAGACAGAAGGAAGGAGGCTAGTGAGTTGGTTGGTGTAATAAGATACAGAACAGAAGGGATCACAGGCTAGGCAAATCCAGTAGAATGGGCATGGTTGCAGGGTACAAAGAGGAAGTAATGAGCCTCAGGAACACAAGCGGGATGCCCACAGTGGATCTTCAGTAGAGCTCCAGTTGATCAGAGCTTACTTAAATATAGAACAACTGGTATTGTTATTGTTATTTATTTATTATTATTACCTTATAAGGAACTAAAAGTCTTATATATTCTTAAAAGGAGATGACTTGTTTTTTTAATTTAATTTTATTTTATTAATTACACTTTATTCACTTTTTATCCTCCCATAAGCCCCTCTCCCCTCCCCTTCTGATACTACCCTCCCTCTGCCTTCTTGATGCATGCCCCTCCCCAAGTCCACTGATAGGGGAGGTCCTCCTCTCCTTCCTTCTGATCTTAGTCTATCAGATCTCATCAGGAATGGCTGCATTGTCATCTTCTGTGGCCTAGTAAGGCTGCTCCCCACACAGGGGAAGGTGATCAAAGAGCAGGCCAATCAGATTATGTCAGAGGCAGTCCCTCTTACCATTACTATGTAACCCACTTGAACACTAAACTGCCATGGACTACATCTGTGCAGGGGTTCTAGGTTATCTCCATGCCTGGTACTAGTTTGAGTATGAGTCTCTGGGAAGAACCTTGTGTTCAAATTTTCTGGTTCTGTTGCTCTCCTTGTGGGGTTCCTGTCCTCTCCAGATCTTACTATTCCCACTTCTTACATAAGATTCCATACACTCTGCCCAACAACTGGCCATACGTCTCAGCGTCTGCTTTGATAGTCTGCAGGGCAGAGCCTTTCAGAGGCCCTCTGTGGCAGGTTCTTAGGTTGTTTTCTGTTTTCTTCTTCTTCTTCTTCTTCTTCTTCTTCTTCTTCTTCTTCTTCTTCTTCTTCTTCTTCTTCTTCTTCTGTCCATCCTCTTTTCCTTTCAGGATGGGGATTGAGCGTTTTAGTCAGGGTCCTCTCTCTTGATTAGTTTCTTTAGATGTACAGATTTTAGTAGGTTTATCTTATTTATGTGTCTATATGAGTGAGTACATACTGTGTGTGTCTTTCTGCTTCCTGGACAGCTCATTCAGGATGATCCTTTCCAGGTCCCACCATTTACCTGCAAATTTCATGATTTCCTTATTTTTCATTGCAGAGTAATACCCCATTGTGTAGATGTAACACAATTTTGGCATCCATTCATCAGTTGAGGGGCATCTGGGCTGTTTCCAGCTTCTGGCTATTACAAATAAAGCTGCTACAAACATGGTTGAGCACATGTCCTTATTGTGTATTTGAGCCTCTTTTGGATATATGTCTAGGAGTAGGATGGCTGGATCTTGAAGAAGCACTATTCCTAGTTGTCTGAGAAAGCAGCAGATTGATTTCTAGAGTGGTTGTACAAGTTTACATTCCCATCAGCAGTGGAGGAGGGTTCCACTTTCTCCACAACCTCTCCAGCATGTGTTGTCAGTTTCCTTGTGTGTGTAGGCTTTTTGCTATTTCTGTTGTTGTTGAGGTCCAGCTTTATTCCATTGTGATCAGACAGGATACAAGGGATTATTTCAATCTTCTTGTATCTGTTGAGGCTTGCTTTGTGACCAACTATATGGTCTATTTTGGAGATGGCTCCATGAGGTGCTGAGTAGAAGGTAAATTCTTTTGTGTTTGGGTGTAAGGTTCTGTAAATGTCTGTTAGGTCCATTTGATTCATGACCTCTGTTAGAGACTTTGTTTAATTTCTGTTTTGTTAACCTGTCCTTTGTTGAGAGTGGGGTGTTGAAGTCTCCCACTATTAATGTGTGGGGATCTATGTGTGGTTTAAGTTTTATAATTTTTTTTTTTTACAAATGTGGGTGCCCTTGTATTTGGGGCATAGATGTTCAGGATTGTGATGTCTTCCTGGTGAAATTTTCCCTTGATGAGTATGAAGTGTCCTTCCCCATCTCTTTTGATTAATTTTGGTTGAAAGTCTATTTTATCAGATATTAGAATGGCTACTACTGCTTGCTTCTTGGGTCCATTTGCTTGGACAGTCATCTTCCAACCCTTTACCCTCAGGTAATGTCTATCTTTGTGACTTAGGTGTGTTTCTTGTATACAACAGATTGTTGGGTTTTGTTTATGCATCCATTCTGTTAGTCTGTGTGTTTTTATTGGGGAATTTGAGTCCATTGATGTTGAGAGAGATTAATGACCAGTGGCTGTTAGTTCCTTTGATTTTGATATTGGCTGTGGTTATAAGGTTATGTGCTTGGTTGCTTTTTGTTTTACTGTAGTAAGGTTAATTATTCCCTGTGTTTTCTTGAAAGTAGCTAGTTTTCTTGGGTTGTATTTTCTCTTCGAGTGTCTTCTGTAATGTTGGATTTGTGTGTAGATATTGTTGAAATTTGTTTTCATTAAGTATTTTGTTTTCTCCATCTATGAGGACTGAGAGTTTTGCTGGGTATAGTAGCCTGGGCTGACATCTGTGTTCTCTTAGGGTCTGCATGATATCCGTCCAGGCCCTTCTGGCTTTCATAGTCTCTGTTGAAAAGTCAGGTGTGATTCTAATGGATTTGTCATTATATGTTACTTGGCCTTTTTCCCTTGTAGCTTTTACTATTTTTTTGTTGTTGTTGTTCTGTATATTTACTGTTTTGATTAGTATGTGGCGGGAGGATTTTCTTTTCTGGTCTAATTTATTGGGTGTTCTGTAGGTCTTTTGTATTCTTATTGGCCTCTCCTTTAAGTTGGGGAAATTTTCTTCAATGATTTTGTTAAAAATATTTTCTGAGCCTTGGAGGAGGGAATCTTCTTTTTCCTCTATTCCTATTATTCTTAGATTTTGTCTTTTTATGTTGTCTTGACTTACTTGGATGGTCTGTGTCAGGAATTTTTTAGATTTAACATTTTCTTTGACAGATACATAGATTTCTTCCATTGTATCTTCTACACCTGAGATTCGTTCTTCCATCTCTTGTAGTCTATTGGTTATGCTTACCTCTGTAGTTCCTGTTTTCTTCCCTAAGTTCTTTCTCTCCACAATTTCCTCCATTTGTGTTTCCTTTAATTTTTCCAATTCTATCTTCAGAGCCGTTTTGTTGATTTCCTTCACCTGTCTGACTGCATTTTTCTGTTTTTCCTTCAATTCCTTCAGCTGTTTGTTTGAACAGTCCTCTGTTTCTTTTATTTCTTTCAGTGATTTAAGCATTTCCTCTCTAAAGGCCACAAACTCTTTGGCTGCAACTTCCTGTATTTCTTTATGAATGAATGGCCATAATCTGTTTGTTTTTATATTCCTCTGTTTCTTTACGGATAGCCATAATCTGTTTGAGTTTATCTTCCTCTAAGTTTTTACTCATTTTATTTGTTTCCTCTGTTATCTTCTTCATGAGCATAGTTGTTAGGTCATCTTCTTGAATTTCAATTATGCTGGGGTGTCCAGGGCTACTTGCCCTTGGATAACTGTGTTCTGGAGATGCCATATTGCTCTGTCTTTTTTTGTTTGAGCTTTTACACTGGCCTTTTACATTGGGCTATCTTAGGTGTTTGGGGTTAGTTTCTGGTGGTTCCTGGAATCCTGTGGTGGTGAGAATCCCCTTGGCAGGAAGATGGTTTTTCCTGAAGGAAGCCTTCTCAGCTTTTTGGGTATAGTCACTGGATGGCCGGTGTTTTTCAGGAGTTGCCAGTGCTCATCTCAGGCATAGAGACCTGAGTGGTAACTGTGGTCCTTGTTAGTCGAGAGGGCTCTCCTTTCACCCAGAGAAGTCCTGAAGACAGCTGCCCTGCTTCTGGGTTTCTTGCTGTAAATTTAGTGATCTGCTGCTGTAACCTGTGTGTCCTGTGGTTTGGTCAGTTTTGTTAAGGATAACTCGTTGCCCCTTGGAGCAGTATCTGGGGGTTGATCTCAGGAATTCCAGGCTTTTATAGGTCTGAGGTTGGGGCTCTGTGCCCCAGTACCCAAGCGATAATCTGTGGTGTGTGTGTACCACTCTCCTGGTAACAGCAGGCTATCTGGTGCACAGCAGGTCCCTGGGTTGGGCCGGTCTGTGTGACCTTTTTCAGGGATATACTGGGTGGCCTAAGTCTGTCCCCTTTGCTTCCTTCCCTGTGGGGTTTTCTCCTGACAGGGACTCGCAATCTCTGTTGCCCTGGGGAGCACAGCTCTGTCTGTGCCAGAGAGCTGGGTGCGCAGCAACTGTCTGTGCTCTCGGCTGGAGCCCAGTTCAGTGATGGCGACTTGTACCCACCAGTCTGAGAGACTTTTTCCAGGGAAAGACTGGGTGACCTAAGTCAGTACGGTTTCCTTCCTTCCCTGTGGGGTTTTCTCGCGACTGGGACTCCCAGTCTCTGGTGTTTTTTGTGCCCACCGATCAGCCTGGGAAGATGATCAGGACACACATGCATGTGGCTCTGGTATGGCAACCTAGTGCCTGTGCGACCCGGGATCTCCTCCGGGTTCTGGCTGGGTGACCTGAGAGTGGACCCGACTGATTCCTATGCCGTGGGGGTTTCCTCTCACCTGGGAAACACAATCGCTGTTGTTTTAGGGCCCAGAGTTCAGTCTCTTAGTCACTGTATGGAAAATGTGGTCCTGCTCCTCAGATGCAATGTTCTCCTGGCGCCGCCATCTTGTCCCCAGGAGTTGACTTTTATATGAAATCAAAGACTGTGGACATCTTTCTTGCTCAGTTTTATCATTTTTCTTATCAAGCATGTTAGTGACACATGTAAGGTGTTCAACAAACAGTTGTGGTATCAGTATTATCTAGAGAGTCTCAAAACTATGGTTCCTTGTACTAAACATATAGGTTGACCGAATTTTACATTCCGAGAGTGCTCATGTAGTAATTTTAGGCCAAGCCAGAACATGAGATGTGTAACATGTCATGCGGAGTATATTAACATAAAAGTATATAAAGACTTCAAGCTTGTGTATTTGCCCAGTATGCATGATACTTTGAATTGAATGACTCCAGCATTTATAGAGGTTTCCATGTTCGTTTGTCATAGTCATTACTTGGTTTTCTATAGTTCAAAACAGCGCTCAAAGTTTACAGTGAAAAAGAGTTGTCAGTGTCATGGATATCAAGTATCATTTATCTACTTCAATACATGGAATTTGAGAGATTATGTTCAGGGACATATTTTTCCTAACAGTGTCTCAATTCTTTTGTGTTTCTCTATTTTTCTCATATGCTTCATTCTCTCAACACTTTTTTCTACCATACTCTATTTTCTCAAAGTCAATGAGTGTTAAAGAACATAGCTTACATAGCTTTCTAATGAGTTTTTTTCCTCCTATAAATATAATATATAATCATTTGGACTTGGGTTAAATGTGGAAAAATGGCTTGTCTACTAATAAATTGCCTCATAACTGAGTAAGTATTCATATGTTAGCATTCGTATGTTTAAAACTTCACTCCATTTTTTTTTGAGAGAGGAAAAGCAGACCAATTAGACACTTTTCTGAGCCTTTAGTAACAGGTATGAATTATTGCAGAGACAATAACTTTTGACATGAAATTGCTCTTGTGGTTGTGGTTAATAATTAGTTTATTTTCTGCTGTTGTGACAAAATACTACAACCAAGACAATTTATAGGAGGAAGACTATTTGGGTGTTATGCTTTCAGATGGATAGTCCATGATGGCATAGGAGGCTTGGCAGTGTGTGATGGGCATGGTGGCAGGAAGAAGAAGCTGAGGGATCACATCATCAAAAACTAAAACGAAGCAGAGAGAAAGCCTGGGTAGGTCAAGACGGTGACATCTTCATGTCCACATAGTGATGTACTTCCTCAGTAAGACTGCCTCACCTCCCCAAACAGCACTGACAATTGGGATCCAAGTGTTCAAACATCCACATTCACGGAGGACCTTCCTTCATTCAAACCACCACAATGACCAAGACCAATACGCCTGAATCTAAAATTATTTCAATCAATAAAACTAGGAAGCATCTCATAATAAAAATTTTAAGGACAAATGCAAGCTTGTTTTTTTTTCTAATGCATAGGTTTTCAAGATTTAGAGTGGATTAAAAATCACATAGCTAAACACAGACCGCCAGGTCCTGTCCCCAGAGTTTCTGTCAAAGTAAGTTTGGTGTGGGCCTGAGAATTTGCATTTTAACAAGCTCCCTGGTGGTGCTGTGGCTGCTGGTCCACTGCTCTAATGTATCATCAATGAGTTTCCAGCTGTCTAATTAGAACCATAAGCAGTGTGCTGTTTGGAGGCGCTTTCCATCTTAGTTAAGAAAGCATTAATGCTGAAGGATATAGGTTTGATGAGATGAAGATAGGAGGGCATCATCAGCATATTGATGTAATTCTGATTCCAAATGTCTCTCAGGCTCCCTAGTGGCCTCACACACATGCTAAATAGGATGCTACTGACACACTAGCACTTCTCAGCCCTCAGTCCTTGGGGAAACCAGCCAATCACTCAGCGCTATCCTTTAAGAAGATGAGGAAAAATCTGTTAATAATTCCCTCCAGTACTTTCTGCAAGCTTAAATAGGTGAGATTAAATTTCACAGGATAGCAGAATCCCCCAAAATGCTGGTATTAAAAGCTGTTGACAGATCAGACAGAACTGCCAGAATGCTGTAGGCGATTGGGAATCCCTAAAAGGAGGCATGAAGGTCAGGACTCAATAGACCTGCTTAACTTGATCAATTTAAACGATAAGGTTAAAGAAGGACTTTGTAGGTGTTATTGATTATGGTAGAGAAGAGTGCAGCTCAGAATTAGTTTTAATAACAAATCCCATTCATAAAGTATATTTCAGGAATCTGTTGTATAGCTACCTAGTTTCTAAATGGCAGCAGAGTATCATCTATATGGTATTCTTTTCTGTACTATATCCTCTGTTGCTTTATCAGGATAGTAAGTGGTTTAATAGCTTTTCCTGTTACCAAAAATTTTACTTATTTAAAAGGTTGGCTGTCTTGATAATTAAGACTATTTATTATCTTAATATAAATATTTGTGCCTGATTATTTGGTCCATTAGTCCAAAAATGTTTTACTGTGATTTTGAAATGGTACATTCCCATATGAAAGGATATACCTATGAACTGAATCCTTTCAGGAAAATAGACAGATCCCACATTATGTCTTTTATGGGGCACGACTTACAGTCCGCCTACACAGCATATTGAACATTAAATGACAATGTTAAAGCTACATTCTTTGTTTAATCCTCTGTATCTTGCTGATCCTTTTTATTTGTTTATTTTTGTACAAGTAACAGATGCTTCCTAGCTTTTATTTAATTACATATATATATATATATATATGTATATACATCAGCCTGTGATTATTTTTAGTAAATAACCTATAGAAGCTCACAAATTTAATTTTCCCCAGCAAGGGTGATATTCACAACTGCTCCTCTGCATTTGTCACCTACACATTTGAGAGCCATTCTTCATGGAATGTGATCAGAGACTTGTTAGCATGATGGGCCGGGGGGAGTTGATTACAAACAAATAAATATACACGACGGCCCCCAGGCAAACAAAGTTAATTAATGGCAGTTAGGAGCTCCCTGGGTACTACTATAGTAAGTGCATATTGAATACTTTTTGATGGCAGAGATATGAGATGTATGAATGTGTTTACCAGGTGTAACGTTGTGTTGGTTTAGTGTCGTGTGAGTGGTTAGAAAGAAATAGAAGTATGGAAATGAAAGTTGGAGCATGTTGTTCCGTGATTATAAAACCCAGTCTGAGTTTTCTGTCTATGATATCAGTGCAGGAGCAACATGCTTTGTAAGGATTCTTCTATTCCCCAAGTTTTGTCATCCTACTATCCAAAGAGAAATATGAGAGGGGACTGCAATCTGGGCAAGAGCCAACAAAAAACCTCATGTATATTCAAGATTGTGTATTTAAAGGCAATGTTCAAAATGCCATGGGGGTTGTTGGCTCTGGGTATCTCTAGTGCTGAAGATGATTCATATTTTGGAATGTTTTCCCAATCTCTTTTATATATATATATATATATATATATATATATATATATATATATATATGAGAGAGAATGTACCATATTAAATATTGCTGTATTAAGTTTAGTAGCCTTTCTGCCTTTAATTCTACTTACTTTGGATCTTAATATTTTTAAATTGTCTTATAAGGTGGAAATCCTAAAATGTAATTATTTTATTTATTCATTTATTTGAACAAATGGCCTTACACTGTAGTCTAGGCTAGTCTTGAAATTACTAGCCAGACCAGGCCAATTAATCCTCCTGCCTCAGCCTCCTGAGAACTGGGATCACAGACAAGTTCCATCTTCCCTGAATTGTGGTAATTTATTAAATCCATATTTTAGCCAGTATGTAGCACTCAAAAAGGAATAGTAAAAGAAAAAGACACAGGGATTACCATAAAATTATCATATTTTATATTTTAGTTCTGAAAATTGAGCATAAGCCTTCAACATTTTACACAAGCATTTTACTTCTGAGCTACATTCCAAGCCAATTTTATTAATTATATTTTGAGATGAGTTCTTCCAATGCTTCAAAAAATAGCCTGGAATCTCTGTGTAAGCCAGGTGTGTCTTGAACTTGTGATCCTACAGTGTAACCTTCTTGAGTAGCTAGGATTTCAAACATAAGACTACCTTAGCTACTTCTCTCTCTCTCTCTCTCTCTCTCTCTCTCTCTCTCTCTCTCTTAAAGGTGACATAACTGCCCTTCAAGGCCCTCCCTGAAGATTTTTTTTTTCCTGAAGACTTCTTCTGTTATTTTCTTAATTCATGTTTATTTCAAGACTCTTTTTGGACTTTTATGCTTTCTGCGGCTCTAATACTCACCATAAATGGTTGATATTTCTTTATAATGATCTCACAAATTAAAATGCAGATTTCTTCCATCAGTTCTTTTATTCAGTTCATTAGTTGACTACATGAATACAATAATTTCCCCTTCAAATTAGCTGATGAATGACCCATGTTAAATAAATATATATAAAGCATCTCAAACTTGTAAGAATATTTTAAATAGGAATGAAATGAATACTATGCATTTCCACACCTCAAAAATATTTCAGATATGTTTCAGATAAATTATTATTTTTTTACTTTAAATTTTCATTTTCTCTCATTTCAGGTGTGATATTCACTTTTAAACACAGCTTGTCGAAACCTAAAACAGCCTTAGAAAAATATCTCAGTTGATCAGTTCTCTAGATCAGGCTGACTTCGGTGCAGTTTTCTTGTTTGTCTGTTGATACATACCATTGTGGGGCAGCCCCATTCCCTAGAATGGTCTCTAAGATGTATAAAATAAAGTAGCCATCTGAACACAGACAAGCAAACAGGTAGCATAGGTGCATTTGGTTCCTTTAACTCTTGTCTGTGGGTATAGTGTGACAGCTGTTTCAAACTCTTACCTTTTTTACTTCTCTCAAATAGTGGATTGTAACTTAGAATTGTAAGCCAAATACTCTTTTTTTTCTACCCTGTCCTGCTTTTATTAAAAATAAGACACACTTTAAAATCATCATCCAAAATTAATTATTTATGGACTCTGGACTCTTAAAAGTTAACTGAGGACTGAAAACATGATAAAACCAGAAAACATGATCAAGGAATATGAAAACATCAAACTTAATTAAAACATAGCAGAATTAGGGGAAGACTGGCATTTTATAGAAGAAGAGAGAATTGTAATTGATACAGAATTTGAATATCTAGTTGTTTCCAGATTGAAAAAAAAGATATCTCCAACACACCAAGTTATACGGGAAAATCTTTTTGTGTAATGTTACAGTAGCAGCCAGAATAGCTTTACTCCAGCAAAATTTAAGGTGAAGAACCATGAGATCTAGTCAGGTTTAAGGGAATGTCATCAGTCATAAATGAAGAGTATAAAAATGTTCTTTTCTTCCTAGAAGTGATATGCTTTATGAGAGCTGGCGAAGTCACTTTATAGTCTCTCAACTATTCCTTATGCTGCAGCTCTGATTGCTGCAGCTCAGTAGTGGCCCAATCCAGCTTGTAAGGACTCAGTGAGAGAACTACCGTATTTATCCAATGTGTACTACAGCTCTCATGTGGAGTAGTATGCCTTTATGCTCAAAATGTTTTGCCTTTTGAAGAGTTTTAAGAGAGAACAGTGATGACTGTGGTAGGCAGTGGATTTTAAATTGTCGTGCATTCCAATACTTACTCCCTGTTAATTTGTGTACCAAAAAAAAAAATTATAAAGCTGCCAAAATTTCAGTATGAGTGAGGGAGAGAGTCAAAAGACACCACCCCTTGTGGAATAACTATTGGCAGTTGGGGACTGCTGAGGGATAAAGAATTTTTTTTTTCAGGAGTGGAACCCTTTCATTAGGTGGCATGCTTACCCCTGGGAACATAGGTAGCATTAATTGCACTCAGTCAGCTATTAGAAATAAGTAAAAAATAAAAAATAAAAACTCCACAAACATGGGATGAGGACACTGTTGAGGCAGAGTCACTAAGAAAAGTTGTGGGCTTAAGGAGGAGTGCTCTTTCTTTATGAGGACTATGAGGGGTATATGGAGAAAGAAGGTTGGTGGAACCAGGAGGAGATGAGGGAGGGGGCTACGATTGGGATGTAAAGGGAATATATATAAAATATTTTTTAATTATAAAAGTAAATACAAATTGTCCAATAAATTCAGGAGTATGGTATTACGTGTAGGTAGTTAGAATTTACTGTGTTCCTTTATTTCTTTGGTAACCAAAATAACTAGGTGATTAGATTTTAAAATTAAACCAGCATGATTGGTAGTACTTTGTTTCAGGGTTTATCACTAAGCCAGCGAGTAGAAGGTGTCAGGTAACCAAGAGGAAACGCACTGGCGCTGGCAGGTCTCCTCATGCAGTACCACTACTTGCCACTCAGGTCAAGCTGACTCTAGGAGATGTGCGTAGTTCCACCTTTCACACAGAAGACAGCTAGTTCTACCTCCACTTTACACTTAGTGGCATAGCTTATAGGACTGCACACTTGCGTCATTTTCTAGGAGGCCTGTCCTGCTCCGAACATTACACAGACAAGGATGGCCTCATTTGAAATTACTAGCTTTGTTTCCCATGAGCGTGCTCATTCGTGGATTTAAACAAGCCCCAGTGACTGTTGAGATGAACTTCCTTCTTTTCTCAACACTGTTCATGAGACAGAGAAGATATTCATTCCAGAACTCTCTCTGACCCACTAACCAAGCATTCAAGGTTACTTTCAAATATAGCTTGAATAGCATATTTTCTACTCTGTCCTTTTAAATAGATATATATTTATTATGATTGTATGTGTTTGTGGTGTATCTACATACATGAGAAAGATATACAAAGAGAGAGACACAGACAGAGAGACACACGCACAGAGAGAATGGACACACATGCCATGACATTTAATTGGAAATTAGCAGATGACACTGGAAGCCACTTGCAAGTTAAGAAACCTCTTATTTATCCCATTAAGGGGGAGATAGAAAGACCTATACGGCACAACTCATATTTGGATAAATTCACTGTGTTTACACACGATGAAGACTTTTGATGGGCTAAATGTTAGGATTCTGAAATGTCTAGGCCTATCAGTTTACTTTCAGGCAACATCCAGATTTAACCCAGAACATGAACAAGTCAGGTTAACCAGAACATCTGACTCTCGATAGTCAGTTTTCATTGTTATGCCTTCATCAGATTTCAGCTCCAAATACAACATAAGCAACTGTGAGTAATACCAAGGTGTAATGTGTGATAGATGAATTAAAATATTCAAAAGTGGGGCCTTCCAAAATAAGGCTTAATCCTATTGGTTCTATTTTTTATCAGTGTTCTTTCTAATGCTAGATTAGGAGATTAGATATAACCTCAATGACAGAGAATGGGGAAGATGATCAGATTCAGAGAGGTTTATAAAATGAGGGTCTGGGATTTTGATACACTAACTTAAATGATACCCTGTTAAATCTGGATTTCACGGGAATGTACACAGGTGAGCATAGAAGGTTCAGAAACCCACCTAAAATATGGACTACTAGAGAATTATTTGTCATGTTATCATTGTGAGCACAGGTACTGTATGTTTTACAGCATGAGTTCTTTTTTAAAGACGAGCAGTATTTTATTACATATGAAAACTAATAGCAATTTTGTTATCAATTAAGGATCTACTTAATATTGGGTTCAATTTTTGCATGTATTAGACTGTGTAGCAATAAATATTCGTAGCATTTAACAGTGATGAAATAAGATCTTTTCCAAAATTAACACTGGGCTCGGAAGATTACTAAGCAATTTTGACTACAAATAACATCCTTTTGGTCTTTGTGTTATTTGACTGATAAATAGTTAAATATACTGATCTTAGAGCTTTCTTTTTATAAAGAATATTGTTTCTTCATATTACTTGTTAAACTTTGGCATAATTAGCATTTATTCCAGAATTAAATATATGCTGGTTTTGATTCTGCTCGTTATGATTTATAAGCTATGCTTACCTTGCCTATATGCAATCTAAAAATGAGTTGACATCATGCTTTTAATTATAGGAAATTAAGTTGTTTCATAATTTCTGCAGTATGATGCCTGTAATATTAATCAGACCAAATCATCACATTACATAAAGTTAATCATTAAAATGATTATCATTATTGCATGCTGTAGCGAACTATTTTTATTTTACTTAGCTTCAACCATATATCTTTCCTAAATATGGAAGTGAAAATCAAAGCCAAGAATTTTTTTTTAACTTTTTAATACTGAATGAAAGTAAGTAACAAACTGACTTGTTGAACCTAACTCTCAAACAGTTGAAAATTGATGCTTCACATGGCTATATTCTCTGAGTAATTATTGGTGAAAATAAGAGTTAGAGAAGTTTGCATGTTGGTTGGATGTCCGGGTTGTCACATGTAAGAATTGCGTGGTTGCTTGAATATGAAAAGTCCCACACAGACTCATGTATTAAACATTTGACCCATAGCAGGCAGTGCTGTTTGGAGAGTTTCTGTGAACATTTGTGGATGCATCTAGGTGAATGGTATAGACCACTCTGGTTACGTCCTGGGGAATTTTTTGCCTTGGATACCTTTCTGTCTTTTTGTCTCTCTGTTTCTTTGTCTCTATAGTTCCCAATCTGGTTCCTGTCCACAATGAGTTAAAAATGTTCTTCTATATCAGACCAATGAACCATGGACTGGAAAACTTTCTAAAAGCATGATTTAAAATAACCCTTCCCTTACATAAAATATCCTCTCAAGACTTTCGAACACAATGATGAGAAAGATAACTAATAATATATCATTGAAAATATAAGTAGGTAATATGCCATGACAGCTGCATTTGTATACCAGACTCTCATACTTATTGATTATTAATGAACATTAGCAACTTTAAGTATGAAGAGGACCTAGCACTGACATTTGTGAATTACTTAGTTTAGAAAGCTGGCTTTTATGAATACCATAATATTAAGAGTATACATATAGCCTGACAACTGATTGATCTGATCCATAATATTCTGATGGTAACTGACCCTTTTTTCGTTATGTAATGTAGGATTATGGCCAGGTAGCATATCTTCTCCACACCAATCTGCTTATACTTGGAGGGGTTTTAAAGCCATTCACTGAAATCTACAACTAGCTAGTTTTATGTTCACTACTCTGAGTAATCTTCCAAAAGTTTGTAATGTTTTATCACTCATTCTGATAAAAAAAATAATAATAATTGATTTGGATTCCTCTGTGTACCAATCCTTTTTACAGAAAGAAATAGGATGGCGCCCTATCTTGATGCTCCTGAATATGACACACTGGATGACATTTGTCAGAAAGTATACTTGTTTGAAATTATCAATCATTGATCATTTGAATAGTCAATAGCCTTTTGAACACTTGAGATAGAAATTTTGATAATATAGCTTGTCTGTATTTAAATAGTTCTGTGGAATAGTTTGCTATTTGTTAAGTAAACTGAAACCCTGTTTTGTTTTTCTACCTTGAGATAATATGTTTTTGCTTTTTTATTCCATGTTGTGAAACCTGCTCTGTTCCTAATTGAGACTCTATTTAGGTCTCTATTAACTCATTTCTAGAACTGAGTCATAAATTTATTCCTTGGTTTCATGAATTTAATACACTCTTGTATTTATTTTGAGAGGGAGGCTTGACTCTTGAGGAATCTCTCTATCCCTCTAGCTTCCCTCTAGTAAGAGGCTCTGTTGTTGCCTCTTATATTTGCATCATCAAGTCTCAGTGACAGAGTTGAACAGCCTTACAGAGTGTGGAGCAGAGGAAACCCAAAGTGCATAAAGTCTCCAATGAACATGTGTTGTTGACTTGAGTCAGCCATACCAAGAAGCCCAGAGCCTCAGACACATGGCCTCCCACCCCAGGGTCAATCTCAAAAGAAATAACAAAGCCTTTCCCTGGTCCATGTGTGGATGTTGATAGTTTCTGAAGCAAATGTCTATCATAGGTCTCTCGCCCTAAATATTTATAGTCTGAGACCCATGACCTCTACAAGGACTACTTCTACTGAAATTAGCTAAACCTGTGTACTTAATACACCGCTCTACCAAAACCCTCACCTACTTTATTCAGCTGTATGCAGTAACGCTGCATCTCTGTTCAAGTGTGTGTAATCAATATGCCAAGCTTTCGAAGTTTTACCATTCCTCCATCAGAGAGTTGGGTTCACCAACCCCAGGTCTTTCCATGTGTCTGTGTTCAACCCATGGGCATTTGGCAATGTTCTTCACTGCCCTAAGCAGGACAAAGTCCTATGAAGAGGCCGCAGTACTATTTGACACAGTATGTAGCACACCGGTTCCCCTTGGACAAAATGAAGATCATACAGAAGCTAAGTTAGGGTGTTACCTAAGTATGTCATTCTTTAACATAATTTTTGATATGATGCCTCTCATCTCCAAAGGGGAAATAAATATACATGTTGTACAGCACTGATAGAATGCTTATAACCTGAAGTGTTTCAGATTTGGGAGTTTTACAAAGAAAAATAGAACATTTGCATATGCATAATTACCTATCCTGAGGGGGCAACCAAAATATGAACATTAAAATTGTTTATGTTTAGTATTCCCCTATACGTATATCATGGAAGATATTTTTATTTTTATATTAATTGCAGTTTATTCATTTTGTATCCCAGCTGTAGCTCCTCCCTCATACCCTTCCTACCCCTCCCTTCCTCCCTCATGTCCTCCCTGTACTTTCCAAGTCCACTGCTAGGGGAGGTCCTCTTCCCCTTCCATCTGACCCTAGCCTATCAGGTTTCATCAAGACTGGTTGCATTGCCTTCCTCTGTGGTCTGGTAAGGCTGCTTCCCCACTCAGGGGAAGGTGATCAAAGAGCCAGCCACTGAGTTCATGTAAGAGACAGTGACAATTCTTGTTCCCCTTACTAGGGTACCCACTTAGAGACTGAGATGCCATGGGCTACATCTGTGAAGAGGTTCTAGATTATCTTCATACATGGTCCTTGTTGAAGTATAAGTCTCCAAAAAGACCCCTGGGCCCAAATTTTTTGGTTCTGTTGCTCTCCTTGTGGGGCTCCTGTCCCCTCCAGGTCTTTCTATCTCTCCCTTCTTTTGTAAGATTTCCTGCACTATGCCCAAAGTTTGGCTACGAGCCTCAGCATCTGCTTTAATAACATGCTGCGTAGAGTTTTCAAAGATATCCCAGAAGTAGAAACACACACACGGTATATACTTACTAATAAGTGGATATTAGACATATAATATAAGATAAACATACTAAAATTTGTATATCTATAGAAGCTAAGCAAGAAGAAGGGCCCTGGGTAAGATGATCAATCTCACTCAGAAAGGCAAATGGGAAGGACATCGGAAGAGGGGGAAAACAGGACAGGAGCCTACCACTGAGGGACTTGAAAGACTCATGAAAGAAATTTTAAACAATATTTTTTTTGTGTGTAGCCCTCACTGTAACCCTCTAAATGAGACTGGAAGTGAATTTTTCATTTGTGATATAAATACAAGTATGGGCTTTTTAGTATTTTGATTTTACATATTCATATTAGGGTGTTCAGGTTGCATGCGTTTAGATAGATTTTAGGTTAGGCTGGTGTGCAGCAGAGTACATGAGGCTTGGCATTCGGTCTGCAAAATGAACAGTGGTGCCCTGGCCTTTTGTACCACAACATGAAGAAAAGATTGGTTTGTGGCAATGTTTTTTCATAACTAATATATAGCTGTCATAATGTATCTTCAGTGGGAAGATGATATGCTATAGGTGAAGTATTGAAAAGAAAATCTGATAGCATCATTTACTATTATCAAGCAGACCTACTAAGAAGTGAAATTAGGCTGACAAGATGACTTGGAAGATATAGACACCTAATACCAAACTTTACGCCTGGAATTGATTCCCCAGGACCCACGCAGAAGGAGAGAATTAACTCAGTTTCCTTTGGACCTCCACATACATATATGGCACCTGTGCACCCACTTACAAAACACACACACGTACACACATACACATGCACACACATACCCCCCACATGCCCATACACTCACATGCCCACACACTCACACACACATGCATGCACACATACACACACACACACACACACACACACTCACCAAAATAAATTATAATTTTAAATGCAAAAGTATATTCCTACATTATGCTCTTAAATTACTGAAAGGGTATTTTTTTTTAGAATAAACTGACCTTTATTAAATGGGAGCATTATTTTTTTAATTTTTTTATTAATTACACTTTATTCATTTTGTATCCCCCATAAGTCCCTCCTTCCTCCCCTCCCGATCTCACCCTCCCTCCCCTTTCTGCATGCATGCCACTCCCCAAGTCCATTAATAGGGAGGTTCTCCTCTTCTTTCTGATCTTAGTCTATCAGTTCTCATCAAAAGTGGCTGCATTGTCCTCTACTGTGGCCAGGTAAGACTGCTCCCCCCTCAGGGGGAGGTGATCAACGAGCAGGCCAATCAGATTATGTCAGAGGCAGTCCCTCTTCCCATTACTAGGTGACCCACTTGGACACTGACCTGCCATGGGCTACATCTGTGCAGGGGTTCTAGGTTATCTCCATGAATAGTCCTAGGTAACCCACTTGGCCACTGAACTGCCATGTATCTGATGTATAATTTCACATGTCCATCTTCCCATGTTTCTAATATTTTACTATCTCCCAATACAACAGGTCTTATAATAGTTCCATTATCCTTTTCTCTACAGCATGAACATTTCCTCAGTAAATACATATGTTTAGATGATATTTTCTGTTTCCCTTAACTCTCTCCTTCTTTATAAAGTGATTAGCAGTAAACAATTGTATTTAATGCAAAATAACTGCTGCATGTGTTGAGATTATAGGGCACCACCCCATAATCTATTCATACCTTCTCCAGTTTAGGACAGGAGCTTAGAATGATCTGGTGGAAGGCCAGTGTTCACACTGCTAGTCCTCTTCACACTGTCAAGCAGGGGTCAAGGAAGCTAAGTGTCTTTAGCAAATTCTCATCCCTGTCATATTAGAAAATTATGATATAGTAGGATTTGGGTGCACAGAATAAAGACCATGAGAGAACACAGAAAGCATGTGGCCATGGACTAGAAAAATTTCTTTTTCTAGGTGTAGCCTAGAAATAAACCAGACATGCTTCCAGCTCAACCGTATACTCTGGCTTCTACAATTTTTTTTTTATTTCATATGGATTATGGTTGCTGTACACTGAGTTACCTTGTCCTCTCACTGCATCTCATTGTGAGGATCAGCACCAGGGGTTCTTTCCAGCTTTCCGGGTTGAGCTATAACCCAAAGGCTGGTGGAAGAGCCTATCTGGGGAGGATACTTACGACAGCAACTATGGGCTAAAGCACATACTATGCTTGTTCTAAGATGAAGCTTAAAAGGGTTCTTTCAGACATTTATGAGTTTTGTTTCCTTTTCCTTGTTTCCAAAAAAAAAAAAATACAGTTAAAGAGGTGGATTTTCCATTATCTTGTATTCTTCACAACCTGTGTGAACCACGATGCATGCTTCTGAATGTATATACCAATATGAAAAAAAATATGTAAGCCACGATATAATTTGAGCATGTATTAGAAACCAGTTTGTTTGTTTGAAAACATAACATGGATTCTGGTGTCCTCCAAACCCAAGGAGCATGGGCAAAAGATGCAAAGATGCTAAGGAAAATTTTAAGGATTTTTTTTTTCTTATTTACTAGGATTACCTAACTTTCTTTCCAAATGTAACAGCAACTTTGCTAAATACTTTAAGAGATTGTGTGCACAAAGAAA
This sequence comes from Psammomys obesus, assembly GCF_907164565.1. Taxonomy (NCBI): domain Eukaryota; kingdom Metazoa; phylum Chordata; class Mammalia; order Rodentia; family Muridae; genus Psammomys; species Psammomys obesus. The sequence goes on from NW_026596095.1 coordinate 6,914,626, forward strand.
TGCAAACTGTCAATAGGCAAGAAATACAGGAGAGGACACACCACGTTCTAAATCAATCCACCAGGCACATTCTGTAACACCAGTAACATAGTCCTGATTTCACTTACACGCTTCTCAGAAAGTAGGACAATTATAAATACTCCTGCTGGATTGACTTATTCAACCCATGAACATTTGGCAATGTCATTCACTCAAGTGTGGCAGTGTGATTAAAAGTTGGTATCCCTTCTCGTTCTTGAAACACCCTAAGCTTGTTTCTTGAGCTACATTATGCAAATGTGTTGCAAACAGAAAACATATATTAATCACCATACTGATTTTATAATTTGGGATCATTTAAGAGATGCTTTGCCTCCCAGAAACCATATGTCACTCAGTCAGGGTCCCACCAAGACCCCACCTGGCGTCACAGGGATGTCAAAGTTCTTTGCCAGGGCTCATTTTCTACTATTTCGTTTTTTGTCAGACACTCAAAAGACCAGTTCTGATTATATTGACAAATGCCTGAGTATCATCTGAAACAGAAAGAGGAAAATAATAAGTTAATAAATATGAACCTTCTGTGTGAATGCGCAACCTATTAGGCATGAAATACACAATTCCCATTTAGTGATAGGATATATTACAAAGAAAAAGTAGGTTTCGAGGATGTCTGTTCCTCTCTCTCTTTTTGATTTTTCATTGGTGCTCCTCATGACTGTGCTGTTCTAAAGGAAAAATGAGTCGTCCAAGCTTCTCTAGCTTTCTTTTTCTACCTCCTATTCTAGTCATGTGCTCACAGAGAGTAGATCAGCTGCTTTATTGATTTTTTCTAGTTCAGTCACATACAGCTGGTTAAAAAATATTTATTTTTATTTTTAGCATAATTACACAGATAACTTACTCTGCAAAAATGAATATGAGAGGAGCCTAGACTATCACAGTTGAGAATACCACACATGTCTGATTATAGACAAATTAATAAATAACTTGACCAAAAAAAAAACCCTGTTTTTTGGAGTGCTGGAAACTGAATCTATGGACTCATACGTGTTGCTAAAGTGCTCTGCCACACTGCTCCTAGAGGAAGTAACTGTTAGTTTCTTTGTCACATTTGAATCCAAAATTCCCCTGCGCAAGGAGCTAATGCCTGAAATTCAAACTCAGCTATGGTGGAAAATGCAAAAAAAGCTTCATATAAACTAAAACATTATAAACAATTAGCATGTAAATTTGATTTGAAAATCAACTACGTTTCTTAAGTTTTATTTACTTGATCTTTTGTTTTAGATGGAGCTCGCTAAGGAAGAAAAATGTGAGTTTTTGCCTTTCCTGTCCCCACGAAAGGTGATAGTCAAAGATGGAAAAATTGTGGCAATGCAATTTGTTCGGACTGAGCAAGATGAAACTGGGAACTGGATTGAAGATGAAGAGCAGATAGTGCGTCTGAAGGCCGATGTGGTCATTAGCTCCTTTGGTTCTGTCCTGAGTGATCTCAAAGGTAAGGCATTCCTGGGGGTGTTGTTTTATGGCTCCAATATTTGCTAAGTTTCAGCCATTTTTTTCATTTTAGTATTCATTTCCTTTGCTATTACGGACTGAAAGCAATCGTGATTTAAAAGGCTTAGAAGTGCTATTACCAAATATATGGCATTAATTTAACATGTTAAGAATTGAAAAGAATGTGTATTTTTATTTTAAACTTATATCCAAAATATAAATGTTATTTTATAATCATTTTTGCCTGTTTCCTATAAAATAAGGGTCTTTCTTCAATTAGATTAGACTAAAAAGACATAGCTGAAATGATTGGAACAGTCAGTCTTAAGTGATGCAGAGAAATTAGGATATAATGAAATCAGAAACTTAGAAGCAATATTTATTACCACTCCCATGACAAACCATCACTGTGAACAGGGGGCATGGGCATTATCCCTTAGAAGTTCAAACTCAACTCCTGTCATTTCATCTGAGTGGCCTAACTGAATGCACTAAGGAAGAATAAAATGCTTAGACATATCATGAGACAGGAAATGTTTTATATAACATTTCAACCTCATAGGTGTCAGTCAACGAAGAAACTGCCTTGTGTTATAACCCTCCCACTCTAGTTTCATTGTAAATGAAAGCTGAAATACCAAGGCACCTTCATTTTGCAAATCTTTACCTTTCAATTCACACCGTTGAAATGACAATTATCACTTTTATTTTCTGAAAGGGAAATAAAAGGCCTTTCTGCTGTTCAGATATTCACTAAGAACAATAATAACAGAAAATCCACACCTGACACTTCTACCTACAATACTTACTGTATCCGTGTGAAAATTGTATATGTGTCTGAAACAGGAAGAGACAGAGGCTTGCAAATGCACATTTTTATGCAAGAGATAGGTAAAGAGTCAGTAGTCATCAGGGTTTTTTGTTTTATTTTGTTTTGTTTTGTTTTCCTGCAGGACATGCAACATCTTGGGTATTTAGGAATAAGCAGATGTTTAATATCATCAAGATAAATGTTTTCAAATTTCTGTATGATGGTCTAAATTTGTCACTTTCCATCTAGAAATGTGTATGAAGTATAGACACAGGCATGGTTTGTTTTGTGTATTCATTAACTGAGCTTCTAAGGTAAAATGAACAGTATGTAAATTATCTTCAGTTATCTGAAATAAAATGTTCTCTGCAAAACAGCAAGTTGTCAATGAAATTTAAGTACCAATTCTACTTATGAGTCATCTATCAAAATAATTTAGTTCAACTACCTAAATTTATATTTCAAAAATGGCAGTCTAATATTTTTTTTTGAGTAGTGTTTTCTAATCAAGGCAGATTATCCTGTGGCTAGGATCACAGAAAATACCTTCAGTTTTTTAAAGTCAGATTTTTTTAAAGTTTATGTTTGTGCATGCTGTTTTGTTATTGGATTGTTGGTGGTGGTGGTTGTGGGTGGTGTGGTTGTTGTTTGAGAAAGTCTCTCAGTATGCAGCTGCTACTGGGTGTGAACTTAGAGTCCTGTAGGCTCACACTCATGAATGGTGATATTACAGGCAAGCACTGCTAGGCCAAGTTCTTTTATGAGAATATCTGTGTGTTTATGGACATGAACCTTGAGAAAGAGGGTGATGTGGGAGGAGAAACAGAAGGAGGGAGAGGGAGAGATGATGGGAGAGAAAGACAGAATTTAGTATTTGGTTGTTTAATTTATGAAGCAGCAGAAGAAATTGATATGTTCAATTCCAGAATTTTTTTTTCAATAAAGATTCTTTTTTATTTTTTTAAATTTTTTATTAATTACACTTTATTCATTTTGTATCCCCCCATAAGCCCCTTCCTCCTCCCCTCCCGATCCCACCCTCCTTCCGGTTTCTGCATGCATGCCCCTCCCCAAGTCCACTGATAGGGGAGGTTCTCCTCTCCTTTCTGATCTTAGTCTATCAGTTCTCATCAAAAGTGGCTGCACTGTCCTCTTCTGTGGCCTGGTAGGGCTGCTCCCCCCTCAGGGGAGGTGATCAAAGAGCAGGCCAATCAGATTATGTCAGAGGCAGTCCCTCTTCCCATTACTAGGTGACCCACTTGGACACTGACCTGCCATGGGCTACATCTGTGCAGGGGTTCTAGGTTATCTCCATGAATAGTCCTTGGTTGCAGTATGAGTCTCTGGGAAGTTCCCTGTGTTCAAATTATCTTGTTCTGTTGCTCTCCTTGTGGAATTCCTGTCCTCTCCAGCTCTTGCTATTTCCCACTTCTTACATAAAATTCTATTCACTCTGCCCGCCAGTTGGCCATCAGGCTCAGCATCAGCTTTGATAGTCTGCAGGGCAGAGTGTTTCAGAGGCCCTCTGTGGTAGGTTCCTAGTTTGTTTCCTGTTTTCTTCTTCTGGCTTTCAGAGGCCCTCTGTAGCAGGTTTCTAGGTTGTTTCCTATTTTCTTCTTCTTCTGATGTCCATCCTCTTTGCCTTTCAGGTGGGGATTGAACATTTTAGTTAGGGTCCTCTCTCTTGCTTGGTTTCTTTAGATGCATAGATTTTAATGGGTTTGTCCTATGTTGTATGTCTATATGAATGAGTATATACCATGTGTGTCTTTTTGCTTCTGGGACAACTCACTCAGGAGGACTCATATCCAGTATATATAAAGAACTAAACAAGCTGAAAAGCAGCAAACCAAGTAATCCAATTAAAAATGGGGAACAGAGCTAAACAGAGAATTCTCAATAGAGCAATATCGAATGGCAGAGAAGCACTTAAAGAAATGCTCAACCTCATTAGCCATTAGGGAAATGCAAATCAAAACGACCCTGAGATTTCACCCTAAACCCATCAGAATGGCCAAGATCAAAAACTCAAGTGACAACACATGCTGGAGAGGTTGTGGAGAAAGGGGAACCCTTCTCCACTGCTGGTGGGAATGTAAACTTGTACAACCACTCTGGAAAGCAATCTGGCGCTTTCTCAGACAACTAAGAATAGCGCTTCCTCAAGATCCAGCCATACCACTCCTAGGCATATATCCAAAAGAGGCTCAAGTACTCAAAAAGGACATTTGCTCAACCATGTTTGTAGCAGCTTTATTTGCAATAGCCAGAAGCTGGAAACAACCCAGATGCCCCTCAACTGAAGAATGGATGCAGAAATTGTGGTACATCTATACAATAAAGTATTACTCAGCAATGAAAAATAAGGAAATCATGAAATTTGCAGGTAAATGGTGGGACCTGGAAAGGATCATCCTGAGTGAGTTGTCCCAGAAGCAATTCCAGAATTTTAAGTTTATTCCAGAATTTGTAAATTTCATCCCCGATGTCTGTCTCTTGTAACTTCGCATGAATTTTTACCGATGGCCACTAAGGAAGCCAAGGAAAAGCATTCTGCTTCACTGCGCATTCTTTTCCTTATCCTAATTCGACACAGGATAGCTTAGAAAGTATATACTAACCTGTCTTAGGGTTTACATGGACAAAGTTTTACTGTCCAAATGAGTAGGCAGATGGAATAGCTGTGATGTTAAACAGCATTCCTCTTCTTATTGCTCTTACAGTGGGCAGTGTCTAGACTGGAAATTTCCAGACTTGGTGTCTTATTCATAGAATTGAAATAAAGGCACACAGGGATTGCAAAGTAACTCAAAATCCTGTTATAAGTAAGCTATGGTGTGTACCTTAAATACTCTGTAACGGAGCAGAGGGGACACATATATGAGAACATACTCAAGGGTTGTGATAGTTGCTTGTGGTTCCATTTATGAGATAGAAGAGGAAGAGGAAGTGTGGACACTTAGGGGCTCAGCATGGATTGTTCTGTTTTAATTGATGGGTGATAAACAGTGGCTTCTCCTAAAAGTTCACTCAGAGGACACTGTTTCCCTTATTATGCTTGTGCCCAAACCCAGTCCAGGCCATACTTCTCTATTGTCCTTCCTGGATAGGGTTCTGGAACTTGCTTGAATGGAAATGAGGCTTCACTATAGGGTTTCCAAGTAGCAGACAATCAGTCCATTGTATGCAGTTACAATATTGTCATGTATATGCTACACATTTTAATGCATTCATCGATGACTGTGTCTCAAAATATTCGGCTCTCTTGTCACCTTTCCTCTCTTTTCTTTTCCAAATTTATTTTGCTTAAACTAAATAAGTAGCTTGCAAACACTGGAACTTCCTTTCACACCTTATTCAGTTTTCTCTATTTGACAATGTTAAATATTTTTGTTTGAAATGCTCTTCTCCAAGTCACTTAACCTTTCTAAGGTTCAGCTCTTCATCAATCAAAACAACAACAAAACCAAGCAAAATAAAACCTCTTTCCCTACCTTGCAAGAGGACTGTCAGAAATAAAATGAAACAACGGGAAAGTGCATTGCAAACAAAACTATAAACAGACATATTGTTCATGTCATGCCTAGTTCCTGCATTTTTCTCTTAGTTATTTGTAAGCCTGCCACTGAATTCCTCCTTCTTGTGTTACTTTATAGTACTTGCCAAGGTCCTGGGATTGCAAGTTAATTGAATAGACAGCTCTCAAAAGGAAAAGTATTAGTGAACAATTTAAAGGAAAACTTTCAATATGTTTAGCCATTAGAGAAATGCAAATTATAACTATATTGACATTTTTTCATACCCATATCAGAATAGTTACCATCAAGAAAACAAAAACTAACAGATGCTGGCAAGAATATAGGGAAAGAGGAACCCTATATACTGCTGCTACAAATGTAAACTGGTGGAGTCACTATGGAAACCAATCTGAAAGCTTCTAAATAACTGAAACCACCATAGGATACAGCTATCCCATTCCAGGATATGTGCCAGCAGGAATCTGTATCAGCGAGCCGTAGATACATGTGTGCATCTATATTCGTTCTTGTGACCGTTGCGATGGCCAGGATCTGGAGTGAAAGTATGTGTCCTACAACAGATGAATGGATGAAGAAAAGGTAGATCTGAAAAGTGTCGAATTTAAGTACCTTCATATTTATATTTTATCACTGTGGCCCAGACCATGACAGATGCACCTTTTCCATGTTTCCAGCTATCAGTATCCATCCTCTCATTCTTCCTAAATATCCACTTGTAAGAGATATATAGCCATTGCTCTTTCTACTCATACAATAATGATGATGGTGATAAATTCATTAATTAAATCCAATGACAATTCCAAGGAGCTTTTTCTGTTCCATGAAATACAATTGTAGCTGACACGTTAATACCTTACATCCAGGTAAAAATACATATATGCATTTGACATGAACCAACCTCTCAGGGATATAAATTGTATTAAAACTGTTATTTTTTCTGAGAATTAAGTGTTTTATTTTTCTGAGGAAAGGTAAACAATTCTTTTATTATCTGAAAATGCTGTTTTTTCCCCTTGTTTGGCATAAATTATTGCACTCATTATAATTTGATGACTACTACCCTAGTTCGAGCCTGTATAGTGTATTAACTCAAACAAGAACTCCAGAGCCAGACTGCACATGTGGAAACCTGCCTCCATATAAAAGATTCCAAAATTTTAACAGTCATAGCATTTTAAGATATTTTATTTTCAATGTGATGTAGCCTTGGAGTACGGAAACAAACAGTTTTTTAAGCAAATTCTTAGTGGCACAAATATCTGTTTCATGTTTCCAAAAATCAGGTATTTGAAGAGCAAAGCAATTTAAGTCATGTTGGTCTTTCTAACTGAAAACAGATTGTATTAGCTTATTTAAACTAAGGGGAATAATGTTCATGTTTTTGAGATGGAAAAAGAGAAACACTCCTGAAAATATTAAACTCTTGAAAAGTATGAGGTGACATGAGTTTAAGAAGGCAAGGCTTGGAAAGGAAGATAGCACAAAATGCGATGACTGCGTTCTGTAGTTACCACAACTCAGGGATCAGGGGCTTGAATCCTCTTCTCTGAAAGACACAGCCTAGGAAGGTTGACCTCCAAGGGAGGGAGTCTATACACAGCATCAAGGCCTGGAATTTCCACTCATCTCAGCAGGAACTGGAGATAACAAGCACAGATTTTTCTGAATCTTTAATGCAGCCCTTAGAAACCAACTCCCTTGATGGCATTAATTGCAATTAGTTGCATAAGGGAGTGTTTTGTGGGAGAGGGAGAAGAAAGGTTTTAAAATCACTCATCGATCTATCAGAAAGCCTTGTGGGAAAGTCAAGCTTTCTGTGGATTCCAGCTTCAAGTGTGGCCTGGATGCCCCCTCCTCCTCAGGGAGAAAAGGTGCAGGTCTTGGCTTAACTGTGTTTATTCTGACAGTCAGAACCAGAAATTGACAGGCAAGAAATGGTGTGCTTGAAATCTTAGCAAAGTGAAGACTGGAGTTTTCCAAATATGTTTGCCTTTTTTCTTTGTAGGGAGGAATTCTATCTTATTTTCATGTGAGCTCAAGATAGGTCAGAAACACAACAATCAGAATTATAATACTTTAAAATATTTGAAATTAGTATAGTGTTTGTCTCATTTTACAGCTTATTAAAATATGATTTATTGAGTTATTCACCAATGGAAGTATAACACAAAGATTTTTTTTGCCACCATTTCTGTTGTTTATTTATCCTGTTATTATTTCATTTAATATTCCAAATGAGAAAGCATATTTTACAGAAATTGGAGGCAGCATTGACAGGGATGTTAGTTACTTGGCTTTCAAGGCCTTTTGACTCGCAGTTCGCTTAAGTCCCCTTTCTTCCTTACAAAAGATTAAGAAGGACAAGGGATGAAGTACCAACTTGAGAAACTATCATAACTAGTCCTATCCACTCTCTTATTTATTTTATCAAGTATAAGAAATAAGCTTCAGAGAACACATAGAGCACTGGATTTTATTGCTGGGTGAGAGAATGTTTTTAGCTATTGCAAAACTTTAAAGGAGGCAATTTTGCATTGACTAATATAGGTAAGAGAATTGCAACAGACTCGACTAGTAGGTAGTCCAAACAGTCTCAAATACTGGATATATTATGAATATAATATGGAACCACTCATCTTGAGATTTTCCAAGTTATGTTTTCAAAAGAACCAGAAGGGATCTAAGAGATGGTGTTCTCTGGTTCTTTCGTTCCGGTTGACTGTTTGCATGGTACGTTATGATAGCCCGCTACCTCAGACTCTGGGTTAGGTGGTGCTAGGGTGGAAGTCCAGGAAAGGCATGTGCACACTATACCTCCAGGAATACAGTTTGATAGAGAACCCCCAGGTAGACTCAATGGGTTTGGAAGAAGTTTAATGTCCCACGGAAGCACACAGTTGAGTGTGAGGGCCCAAGACAGCTGCTTGGAGGAAGTGGGTGAAAAGTTGAAGTCTAGATGATGTGTAGGAGTTTCCAGGTGGAGTGGAGGTGGAAGGCAGGGAAGCCAGAAGACCATTACGCAATGTGCTTAACACCAAACTGTTAGATTAAGTAGTCATTTTACAGTCATTTTAAAAAGCTGTTTTAAAAAAAGTACGTTTTTAGAAAGTTGTCAGCAGCCTACTCATTTATTTCATGCATATTCTTATCTTTATAAATGAAGGTATGATTTTTTTTTCACTTTTAGAACTTTATTAGTCTATGGTTTAAATCGAGTATCCTGTTTTTAATCTCCTCACAATGTACAACTGTGGAGAGACTGCTGAAAACCCATCTATTCATTAGGACTTCAGACATGACCAGAGGGGAGTGTTTGTCTATCAACCTACTGGTAGAAATTATCAGATATGCACAGCTACAAAATATGAGGATAAAATCTGGAGTGGGTTCTAAAAATGAGTAGACATTGCCCTGTTAAACTGACTATCACATATAAAATATGGGCCGAAGAGATACATTCATATGGTCAGGGAACGGAAAAAATTTAGTCAGCTGAAACAGATGGGATGGTTATGTAAGGAGGGGAAGTGGGCAGGGAGAAGATGACAGGAAATTTGGCTGCAAATTCCTGTCGAGTCAAAGGAATACTAAGTCAAAGCATGCTAAGCTGAAGGTTTTTGTTGTTGTTTTCTAATTACATTTTAATAACCAACCAGGTGACAAATAGAGTAAATGCTATACATATCGGAGATACCTTTCTCTTAAACAAAACAGACAGGGCTGCTACTTGTCCCTTCTGCCTTCTACCTGACTGCAGTCTCTAAGATTCAGAACAGGAGTTAGAAACCAAGAGACTCATGTACACAGCCAAGTGTGTTTTCTGTACAGACTTCCTGTTTCGGGTAAAATTATCCACTCAACTCCAAGAGACGATCCTACAAACTCTAAGGAGGCTGCCTTCGTAGCGTAAAGGGAATCTGTGCGTGCATGGCTAGACCTCCCAAGTGCAGCAGATGGAATCATGCTGCAGGTGCTGGTGATGTGTTTGCAAATGGATTTTCTTATCCATTCAACAACTGAAAATATGGGTGGGGACTAGGAACATAGAGAATGGTTAAAAACTAGCTTTTTATAATAAGCATATGGAATTTGATTGTCGGTTATGATGGTCTACATCACCGCTCCTTGCTATGAAGTCCACGGTAGCCTCAAACTTTCTTCTGTATGTTTGGGTAAGTGTGGCTTTGGCTGTTGTTTCTCAGATGCCATCCAGGATCACTTTCTTAAGCCAGGATTCCTCACTCACCAGGCAAGTTCGGCTTGACAGTGAGCCCCAGGGATCCACCTGAGTCTAGCACCCTAGTGTGGGGATTTTAAACATGTACCACCAAGAGTTATTTTTATTCATTTGTATTTTTGTTTCTGGGTATTATGATTGTTTAAAGATTTATTTTAGTTTTTAAATAGTTCTTTGAGATTTTCACAGAACCTGTTTTGATCACATTCTCCTTTCCTCCCAAAATCTTCTCAGATGCATTCCCCTTCCGTTCCCGCCCAATTTTCTATTCCTTTTTTTTTTTTTTTTTTTTTTTTTTTTTTTTACATCTTTTTACATTGAAGCCAATTTGTACTTTCCAAATATTTTTGGATGTGTGGCCTTCTGTCACAGCATGGTTGACTTATCAAACCCCCTGCTTCTAATGAAAACTGAGCCTTCCTCTCCCAGCTGCTGAGGATTGTCAGTAACTTCTAAACTAGGATTGAATCTTTGTGTTCAGCTCCCCTTTCTTTGCTCAGATCTGTCCAGGTTTAGGCTTGCACCAGTCTTGTCACATACACATTGCCATGCTCTGTCCAGAGACAATGTTTCCTTGTAGTCACCCGCTGTCACTGGTCCCTGCACTGTTTTCCTTCTCGGATTCTGCGGATGGATCTCATGTCCTCCTGCTTACAAGACAAAGCCATTCCTGACAGGGCTATCTTCCTCGCTCTTGGTTCTCCATATGTCAATCCTCCTAATTCAGCTTCCTGAGTGCTAGGACTACAAAAATGCTCCACCACACTTTAGCCTCATTTGCCTGTCTATTCACTGTCATATCTTATTTCTTAGAGTAGGGGCTATTATTCAGTGAATGGACTGCTAAATGAAAGTTGTTACAGCAATTCCTTATGAAAGTATGATGAGTGAATATTGTAGAATTTATTTTGGACTTCGAGCAAAACTCTCTCCTGCCATGCCGTGACACTTTTATTTGGTGATGACAAGTATCTTGAAGCCATGACAGCAAACTTTTATTGTGTGGTACAATGCTTCCTCCATCCCAATCTGCGTATGACTGTGCACATTACTGTTTGGGGGTTTTCTTTTTTTATAATGTCTACATGTGCTGGTTGACGAGCATAAGCCTGTCCTCGTCTATTCTGTGCCTTGCCTTGCTTTTAATTATATTTTGGGCAAAAAGTATTCTCAAGATACTAATAGGATAACTATATCCATTTTCTTAAAAATTGCCTTTTTTTATCAGGAAGATTTTTTTCTAGCTAGATTTATTATCTTTCTAATATAAAATATTCGGCACAGAGAGAAGATGGAGTGTAGAATTGCATGCCAGTACTGGCATTTCTGCTGAACAACCATTGAACATAATGGAATCTTTGCACAGTTTTCCTTCAGAATTATTTTAAAGGGTAGATGTGATGAGGAGGGAGGTCAAACTGATAACAGTGTTGAAAGTGATTTAGAATCAGCATCACATCACTTACAACTGCCGTAGACATCCGTTTGAGGCACGACATGATATTTCTGTAATTATTTTACTTCCTTTAATAACTGCATAGGAATTGGTTTGTTTCCCCAGTGAATCGCTCTGTTCAGAGCCTTTCCTTATCTTTATTTTCCAGGTTTCACTACTGCTTGATACCATATGCATTCTTACAGGGAGACAGTGGATAAATCAAATCAAAGTCATTTTTCATCAAATCAAAGATTACATATAAGAAGCAGAGCAGTAGTATGTAACAAGTTTTGTTGGGGGAAGGAGGCAGAGAATGGAAAAATAACGTAATTGTTTCAGAAAATAGAAATCATAAAATATAGTTAATAGTAGTCAACGTATAGTGAATGTTGTAGAAGCCCTGAACCTTCTTGACCAGCTGTTATTACATTTGTGTTTTGTAATACTGTTTACCTATAGTGTAATAAATTGCTATTCTTTTTAAAAATAGTACTTTTTTAAAAAAAAGTATGTCTATTCATAAACAATTTTACAATTTTGAATTTCAACAAACTTTGAAACAAACAAACAATAGCAAGTTTCTCAGTGTTTGCAAACTACTTGCTTGTTACATTTTGAGGTTCAGGGATAATAAAAATAAGTACCCAGGGTATCGTTGGATTTTTCAAAATTATATTTTAAACATACTCCTAACAATCTTATTATTTTTTAAATTTGGCTGGATAAAATTTTTATTTAAAGAATAAAATACACTAAGTTTATAGTACTTACAGAGAACAGTATCTTATTCAATATTCAATGAAAGCATAATTTAAAATTAATTCAGGGCATAGAGTGAACTAACAGCCTCTAATGTAATTACAGATGACTCTACCCCTTTAAAGTACTTATTTTTCATTAAAAAATAAATATTATTCTTAAATCTGATAGTTTTTTCAACTTACTTATTGTAGTTAGTAATACCAGGATGTAAAAGTCAGTTAAAGTGTAAAGTGATAGACAATATGGACTATTTATGAATATTATAGCTAATGTATATTTTGTTATTAACTCTGGATGTAAATTCTTGGTTGAGTAGTTGGTATATAAAAAGTGCTGATGTAAAGAAGGTTTAATCTAAAACTGGGTTAATGCAGACACTGGTATCCATGTACATTTTGACTAATAGAAAAAGCGTGTTCAAATGTATTGACTGTTTACTACCACGTCTATGTGTTGCTTGAACCAGGCGCCACACTCTGATATTACTGAGGGAAGCTGAATGAACTTCTGTAGCCTCCCATTGGTCTTCTCCAACCTGCTCAGTTATTAATGTTACCCATCACTCTCTTTAATTTCCATAACCAGTACAGTTAAAATATTGTCCTAGTTACTTTGCTATAGCTGTGCTAAGACACCATAACCAATTCAACTGATACATGAAATAGCTAATGGGGTTACACTTTCAGAGGGTTAGTCCATGACCATCATGTTGAGAATTGTGGCAAAAGCAAGCAGGCATGGCCCTGGAACAAGAGCTTACACCTGATCCACGAGCACGAGACAGAGAGAACTAGCTAGGACTGGCATGGGCTTCTGAAACCTCAGAGGAAACTCCAGAAAGACCACACCTCTACCAGCAAGGCCACACCTCCTAATGCTTTCCAAACCACTCCCCAAACTGGGGACTAAGCATTCTAATACATGAACCTATTGGGACCATTATTTTAGCCATCATAATGGGATTTTTACTCACATAGCCAATTGTTTCCATGAAAATAAGAAAGAGTGGCAAGCATATGTTTTAATATGTGTTTGATGAATATCTATTATTTTTATAAGCACTCTGGCTTAGTGTTTTGGCTGACTATGGTCCTGTTTCATCCCGTATTTATATGCTGTTACCAAAAGGAGTTCCACATCACCAGCATCATTGCATAACCCTCATATTTCAGAAGCTAAGTATTGTCATCTCTGTGATATTATAACCAAATGCTGTAGTTTAATTAGATATTTTGTTTTTTATTTAAATGTTTATTTTTTACATTAATAACAGTTTATTCTTTTTGTATCCCAGCTGTAGCCCGCCCTGCCTCCCCTTCCAATCCCACTCCCCCTCCCTCTTCTCCTCTTATGCCCCTCTCCAAATCCACTAATAAGGGAGGTCCTCATTCCTTTCCATCTGACTCAGAACCCCTGCTCAGATATAGCTCATGGCAGCTCAGTATCCAAATGGGTTCCTGGTAAGGGGAACAGGAATGTCTCTGATATGAACTCAGTGGCTAGCTCTTTGACTGCCTCCCTCTGAGGAGGGAGCAGCCTTGCCAAGCCATGGAGGAAGACAATGCAGCCAGTCCTGATCAGACCTGATAAGCTAGGGTCAGATGGAAGGGGAAGAGGACCTCCCCTATCCATGGAATTAGATATTTTCAGAAAGCATGTGATTGCGAATATTTGAAGTATTACCTAATGTTAGCTCAAGGGATCTGGAATTTTTCCAGAGTTAGTGGGTTCTTGTGACCTAAGAGGGCATTAAATCTATGTATGTCCTCCTCATACAAACAAGGAAGCATTAAATTAAACATGCATCTTTCTGGACTTTACTTCTCGTCGTTTGCTTTATTCTTTACCTCACCTATTCTTGGTTAGACTCACAATCCAATTGTAGGTACACCGCTTAAATTTTAACCCAGTTTCATGAGGTCCCATTTATTGATTGTTGCTCTTAGAGCCTGTGCTGTTGGTGTTCTGTTCAGGAAGTTGTCTCCTGTGCCAATGAGTTCTAGGCTGTGCCCCACTTTTTTTTCCAACTGATTTAGAGTATCTGGTTTTATGTTGAGGTCCTTGATCCACTTGGACTTTAGTTTTGTGCAGGGTGATAAATATGGATCTATTTTCATTTTTCTGCATGTAGACATCCAGTTGGTCCAGCACCATTTGTTGAAGATGCTGTCTTTTTTCCATTGAATGGATTTGGCTTCTTTGTCAAATATTGAGTATTCATAGGTGTGTGGGTTTATTTCTGGGTCTTCTATGTGGTTCCATTGATCCTCCTTTCTGTTTCTATGCCAATACCATGCAGTTTTTATTACTGTTGCCCTGTAGTACAGCTTGAGATCAGGAATGGAGATACCTCCAGATGATCTGTTGTTGTACAGGATCGTTTTGGAGATTCTGGGTTTTTTGTTTCTCCATATGAAGCTGAGAATCTTCATGAAACTGAAAAGCTTCTGTAAAGCAAAAGACACTGTCATCAAAACAAATAGACAGCCTACAGATTGGGAAAGAATCTTCACCAACCCTTTATCTGACAGAGGGCTAATATCCAGTATATATAAAGAACTAAAGAAGCAGAAAAGCAACAAACCAAGTAATCCAATTAAAAAATGGGGAACAGAGCTAAACAGAGAATTCTCGAAAGAGGAACATCAAATGGCAGAGAAACACTTAAAGAAATGCTCAACCTCATTAGCCATTAGGGAAATGCAAATCAAAACGACCCTGAGATTTCACCTTACACCCATCAGAATGGCCAAGATGAAAAACTCAAGTGATAGCACATGCTGGAGAGGTTGTGGAGAAAAGGGAACCCTCCTCCATTGCTGGTGGGAATGTAAACTGGTTCAACCACTTTGGAAGTCAATCTGGCGCTTTCTCAGACAACTAGGAGTAGTACTACCTCAAGACCCAGCTATACCACTCCTAGGTATATACCCAAAATTTGCTCAAGTACACAACAAGGACATTTGTTCAACCATGTTCGTAGCAGCTTTATTTGTAATAGCCAGAACTTGGAAACAACCCAGATGTCCATCAACGGAGGAATGGATACAGAAATTGTGGTATTTTTACACAATGGAATACTACTCAGCAATCAAAAAGGAGGAAATCATGAAATTTGCAGGCAAGTGGTGGGATCTAGAAAAGATCATTCTGAGTGAAGTATCCCAGAAGGAGAAAGACAAACTTGGTATATACTCGCTTATATAGACCTACAAGTTATGATAAACATAATGAAATCTACACACCTAAAGAAGATAATCAAGAAAGTAGACACAGGCGAAGGTGATTAATCCTCATTTAGAAAGACAAATGGGATGTGCATTGAACGTATGACAGGAGTCTACCACAAAAGGCATCTGAAAGACTCTACCTAGCAGTGTTTCAAAGCAGACACTAAGACTCATATCCAAACCATGGCAGAGTGCAGGGAATCATATGAAAGAAGGGAAGTTAGTATGATATGGAAAGGATAGGAGCTCTACAAGGACCAAATGTATCCGGGCACAGGGTCTTTTCTGAGACTGACACTCAACCAAGGACCATCTATGGATATAACCTAGAACTTCTGCTCGGATGTGGCCCGTGGTAGCTCAGTAACCAAGTAGTTTTCCAAAGTAAGGGGAACACGGACTATTTCTAACAGGACCTCAAGGGCAGGCTGTTTGCCCCCCCCCCAGGGGAGGAGCAGTCTGTTAGGCCACAGAGGAGGACTTTGCAGCCAGCCCTGAAGATACCTGATAAAACAGGGTCAGATGAAAGGGGAGGAGGTCCTCCCCTATCAGTGGACTTGGAAAGGGGCAGGGAGGAGACCAGGGAGGGAGTGTGGGGTTGGGGAGGGAATGAGGGAGCGGGATACAGCTGGGACACAGAGTTAACAAAATTTAACTAAAAAGAAAAATAAAATTAAAAAAAAAATTTAACCCAGAGTTCTTGGCAGCATCTCTTGAGCAATAAGTAATCATTGAACAAGTGGATGAATAAATAAATAAAGCAATAGATAAATGTCTGCATCAAAAGAAAGAAATATTTGCTTCATTTAAAATTATTTTTAATAGAAATTTCTCAGTAAATGCAAGCCATGTATGTGAACTCCAAAAAGTCAGCTCTGCTGCCTAATACTGGACATGTCCATATACACTGAAGACAGCTTCCTGTGATTAGGCACTCTGTTCTGGTTTTTGTTCTTTTTTTTTTTCTTATTTGAGACACTAACAGATTTTAATTATAGAAGGAAATCTTGTCATTCAGTGTCTTGTTCCAAACATGTTGTAGTTTATTTGTTTAGGAAGTTTTGGTTTCTTTGTATGTCATGCAAATATGCTTTCATGTTAATCCCAAGTGTAGGATTTTAATTGGGTTACAGTTTGTCCACACCTGTTAGTTGTCACATGTAGGGTGTGATCTTTGCCAGATGGTAAAGGCCTTACACTTGAGGCAAGGATAAGGGTAGGGTCTAGGACCCTCAGAGTACAAATATGAGGCCTAGAAAGAGACTGTGTGGTGTTCTGGAGTGGCGATCAGTAAGGCATTCTGTGTGGTGTTCTGTGCTGACATGTGGCATGTTGCAGTTTACAGAAAACAGAGATCAGAGATGGTGTGACAGTTTGGAGCAGACAGATGGAGAGAAATGCTCTGGGCCACAAAGGTGTGGATCAGCATCTGTGGTTGACGGAGATTGGTATAGAGCCCTAAAAGAACCCCTTAACCCTAAAAAGCTGGGAGAAGTAAAAGGGTCTTGGCCCTCTCTACCCACTAACGTTTTCTCTCTCCTACTTAAGGTTGGGGGGTTGGTGGAAGAGAGATAGAGGACTAAACATCCCAAATAAATTAGGGTTTGGAAGAGACCACTAGAGGTGGCTCTCTGCCATAGGATACAATTCTTCTGGGTCTTGACCATGCCTTTCTCAGTGTTCTCCCCTTTTCCTGTTCGTTCTCCTCCATTCAAAGATCACTCCTGGATTTGTGCTTGTGGATCCTGTATTTCCTCTTCCTCAAATGTTCAGCCTTCTGCTTCTTTGCTGCTTAGCTATTTTTGCCCCCCATTCTCCATACTGTTCTGTTCTAAAGTACCCATGCTATTTCTCACAACAAATTCCATCGTCTGGAAACATTTTTTTTTCATGATGTCCTCTCTGTAGCCTGTTTCTCTTTCATATGGTTCCTTACTTGTTTATTGTTTATTTCTGTCTTCTGCAATGTATAACCCAGAAGGACTGGTCACTTATTTTTGGCTTATAAGTGTAAATCAAAAGTATTAGCCAAAAAAAAAGTATTAGCCAATAAATATTTGCTAATTGAATAAATGAATCCAAGCCAATGCCCTAATCTTTTCTTTTGTTTTTATCATTAAACTTTTAGGAAGAGTGGCCCACAAATACTACCTTATGTCTTTGCCACACTCCATATCCTTAGGGCCTTTCATTGTGTGTTTTGTTGCAAATATTTTATTGTTCATTGCACCCCAGGTTAGCAGACATTGTGACCTGTACTCACTCGTATGGTTAAGAAATATTTTGGTTCTCATCTAACACAAATGAGAGTTTTTGGAACTTTAGTCTGGGTTATTATTGTTGCATGTTTTACATGATTGACTTGATTGTTCACCTGTAACTGCACTCCTTCTTCCAAAATTTTAGACATCCCGTGACTGCACCTAGTACTCCAAGACATGCATGTGCCTCCAGGTTCTCTGGAGATCTCTAACCTACATGATTAGCTGATTTGCCGTTTTATTTTAGATCTGAAAAGTGTGCCCTTGGTAACTTATCTATCCAACATTCATACTGAGATTGTAGCTCCTTTATGATACTCCAGAGAGTGGGTGACTAGTATTCAAGAACCACCACTGGCTTACAGAAGCACTCGATGACAGGTTCCAATAGTATCATTATAAGATTCTACAGTACAGCTTTTCTCAATACCAAAGGTATTTCCAAATTGCATGAAAACTTACATGATTCCTATATAAGGGAATTATAATTTGAACTGGGCATTTACTAATGTACAAAATTTGTTTAAACACAATTTTACTGTGTGTCTTAAATTTGCATTGATGTGTGCCTACTGATGATTGACAAGAGGAGAAAAAGCTGTAAGATGGATATCAAAAAATAACATTAATGAGCTGCTAAAACTAAAATTACAGGAACTTATGAAATTGGTTAAACATAAAAACCATTAAACTGTTTACTGAAGCTTCACAGATATACTGCAGCTAATGAGCATTTCTGCTATTTAAATAAGCCCAAATTGAACACACATTACATGGATACATAATTAGTCATGGCAGTCAAACACACATAGACTTACTTTTAAAGCTCTATTTAGGAAATCTTTTCCATTTGATTTATTTTGTTAATTAAAATATTTTCTTCAGCATTCACTTATATTTTAATAATATTGTTTTCACAAGTAGCATAATTTTCTCTTGGCTTTCTGTGTTTTTGTTTATGCTTTAAATGCAGCAAATGGGGATTTTTTATTAGACATTTTTCTTAACCCCTTTCTGTAATTCTTTATATCACTTGGTGGCATCATTCGGCATTTTAATTTTTTTTTCTCACTGGGAATTACATGTGAAATATCTGAGCAGCCTATCGTTTTTCACTGTCTCATAATTATCGAGAAGTATTAAGCACCCAAATATGCATAGAATTATGATGATTATGGTCCAAATCAGATTAAAGGATGATCTATTCCTTCAAGGAGTTTGTGGTCTTAAGTAGATGGTAACACTGAATATAAATAAGCAAATCAAAGCACACCATTTGGGAATCCAGCAGAGAACCTGAAAACAATCCCCACGTATTTACTTCAAGAGCACTGACCTCCTCGAGGAGATCTTTTCAGAGAAAATGAAATCAAATCTTCAAGAAGTTCACAGAGTCTTAAATAGATGGAATTATTGTGGAGAAATAAGCAAATCAAGGTGAAGTGTTTGCATGGGTTTAATTCTGAATTGATTAGTTGGTCAGTTTAGGAATGGAAATGAAGGTCCCAGTGGCTTACAAGGACAACAGAAGTTATTTCTGAAGGCTGCTGTTGACAACTGTCCTTTGATTTAACTTGTGAAGCCCCTTTATCCTGAGAGTGGTGGGTTTGGAAAGCTAAACATCTATTTTTACTCTCTGTGAAGATTGCAAACAACCAAACCGAAAATAATCCAGGCAGAGAAATAACAAAAACAGGTAGTTAAAGCAATTGAAAGTAGCTAGGCAACCATTATCCCTCTCTTGGTATATTTGTGAGCCTGCACGTATGTCTGTGTGAGTATCCTGGGAACTGGAGTTATAGACAGTTTTGAGCTGCCATAGGAGTGATAGGAATTGAACCAGGTCCTCTGGAAGAGCAGCCAGTGCTCCCAACTGCTGAGCCATCTCTCCAGCCCTCTGGTCTCATGGTATATTTGTTATCCAAAAGACAACTTTTGAGCTATTTGGGTTCTCTCGCCACAGTGAGCCGTGTCTTTCATTATGGAGCTAAGAACTACAATAAAACTGGCCAATTAAAACACAATAATATGTAATATAGATGCTCAACGAGAGGAATAATGTAAATGAAAACACACAATGGCTCATTTCACTGAGACAAAACAATTCATTGAAAAGATGATCTAGATGCTGCATCTATAAAGCTTGTCAAGACTGCTGTTACTTGTCCTTCCAACATTCATCTATCCATTTTAGTAACTTCCTGGTCTCCAGTGGGAAGTTCTCAGAGAGCATTCTATTTTCTTAATTTTTATTTATTTATCATTTATTATAATGTATTCACTTTATATTCCGGCTGTAGCTCCTCCCCATCTCTTCTCAGGACCACCTTTCCTCCCTCTTCTCCCTCAATGCCTTTCCTGCAGCCAGTCCTACTGCTACCTGATAGGCTAGAGTCAGATAGGAGGAGAGGACCTCCCCTACCAGAGACCATTCTTGACCCTTCCTTTTAACTTTCTCTTACCCCTAGTGCTAGTGATAAGACACGTTGGGTGTCTGAAACAACTCAATTCAAATACAGTTCCTATCACCTGTTGGCTATAAGGAGATTCCCAGTATAATACCCTCAACATCTGTTTTGTGGTTGGAATGAAAGAATACGAAAATATACAGGATTAATGCCAACCAATTACAAAGGATCTATGAGTACCAGTTGATTTTCTTTTCTTTTATTTTATTTTATTGTATTTTATTTTATTTTATTTTTATTTTTAGTTACAATTTGTTAACTCTGTGTCCCAGCTGTATCCCGCTCCCTCATTCTCTCCCCCTCCCCAACTCCCTCCCTGGTCTCCTCCCTGCCCCTTTCCAAGTCCACTGATAGGGGAGGACCTCCTCCCCTTTCATTTGACCCTGTTTTATCAGGTATCTTTGCATTAAGTAAGAGTAGAATCAATAGACTGCAAGAAGTAAGTATGAGAAAAACTCTTCAGATGGGTTCAAAGATCTTAACAGAACCCATAGTGAGGTTACTGGGATCAAATGATTCAAAGATGATACCAAGATGCATAAGCTCTGTTACTAGGCCATTTGAGAATATTTAAAGGTAGCACTGATATTTACAAAATATGATGGGGCAAGAGGAAAAGCAGTGGTGTGATGGAAACCAAAGAACTCTTAGGACAAAGACATGGTCCTCTCCTGAATGTTGACAAGACATTATGGCAACCAGTGTTACAGACAGGAAGAAGAAATCAAGCTCCTGCTCTTTCATAGCCCTGAAGAGGGAATTATGGTGGGTCCTCACTTGGTTGAAAGTCTCAAGATTTAACAACTTTGAGTGAATTAACCATCTTGATGAAACTCCTAAGAGGATGATTTAGGAGACAAGTGAAGGCCTGGTGTGGTTTCAAAATGGAACATACTATGCGTGTGTATAAATATAGAGGCTATACCTATCTTAGAAATGGTAGATAATGGTAGAGTAGCAGGAGGAGATGGTGTGGGGATCAAAGCCATCCGTTGAATGCCCCATGGTTCTTAACGGAAGGCAGAGTTCCTAAATACTAGTGGAAGAAAGGCATATTGGGTATTGATCCAACTGGTTTTTAGTTTTGGCAGTGGGGAAACAAACAAGGTCTCATGTGATATCCCGCAGACTTCCTAAAAAATATCAGACAAGGATGATTCTTGATAGTAGAACAAGAAAAAGGACTCATTAGGCTTAGGCAAGAGAAAAATCAAAGATCTGCAAGGTGCCCACAGGTATTTACAAGTAAAGCATGGAGGTCACTAACGATTATGAAATGAAGGAGGGAACAAAACAGTATTGTGATCAGAGTTTGGATGTGATAACTTGGAAGGAATGGTGGACCACCCAGAATAAAATCTGACAGGCAGTGTGGTTGTTTAATGAGAATAACCCGATAGGCTTGTATGTTTGAATGCTTAATCCCTTCTTAGTAGAACTGTTGATGTGTTTTCTTCCTCCTCCTCTTTCTGTTTTCTCCTCCTCTGCTTTCTATCTTTATCTATCTATCTATCTATCTATCTATCTATCTATCTATCTATCTAT